>NC_141878.1:559901485-560212681 GCF_056163025.1 Triticum urartu | reverse complement strand
AACTCGGCCAGGAGGGTGGTTTCTGCCTCTTCCGCCTCCTTCTGCGTCTTCGCAAGCAGCTCCCTCTGCTCTGCCAATTGAGTGGCCAGCAGATCGTGCTCTGTGGCGAGCTTGCTGCACTCCTCTCCGTTGGCACGCAACGTGGAGTTGGATTCGCTTAGCTGCTGTTGAAGAACAGCGTTGGCTTCTAAAGAGAAGGAAGAAAGAAGGCGTTGAGTCATCAGTAAAGAAGGTCGCCGGGGAGATCAGGCCCGACTGCTCAGCAGTCGGCCCGCATCACGGGGACTACAGCCCGCGGGTGCGCCAGCGCGCCCCCGCAAAGAAGAAAAAGGACTCGCTCCGGCTCTCCGACAAGTCGGCGGTCCACTTGCCCAGCTCTTCAACGTTGCGGTTGAAGGAAGTAACACGGAGGTTGTGGTAGTCCTGCGAAAAAATATTTCAGACAAAAGTAAGTACCCGGAACTCACCAATTGGAGTTCCGGGCCGCCTGCTCAGGAGCCGGCCCAAAACTCGGGGACTACACCCAGTGGGTGTGCTGGCGCGCCCCCACAGAGAGGAACAAAACAAGAAAAAAAAACAGGACCAAAGAGAAAGCATACCCGGACGGCTGCTCGCGACGCCAGGTATGCCTTGGTGCAATTCTGGATCGCGTCGCCCTCAGCTCGCAGCTTCGTCTGGACGTCCAGAAGCGCCTAGTTCAGCGGCCCCATGCCGCCTCCTCACACCCACCCAATGGGCGCGGTGCTCGTGTCTTCGGCGTCTGGGATCGCCGAGCTGGCGGTGCCGGTCTCCAGGGGGCGTGGCGCCAAGGCGCCTTCTCAAGACGGCGACGCGTTGGCGAGCCGACTTGAAGGAGTAGCCTCGCCACAGCCTCATCTTCAGCCGGCGGCACCGGGGGGTCCGCCGGCTGTTCGCCTTGTGCGCCCCCAGACGGCGGCGGAGGTGGCGGCGGAATGATCACGTCCGGCGTGGAGGAGTCGCCGCCTTCCCTCTCTAGGATGGGGTTCTCGCTGCCGGCTTCCCCAGTCTGCCCCGTGAACTCCGGAGGCGGCGGCGCAGAGTTTAGCGGGATGACGAACACCGCTGATTGACGTGTGCAGCCTCCACAGCTTGCCACTTCGTCGCGGCGACGGCTTCGGCCTTGGCCAGTTTCTTCTTGGCGGAGGCCTCCGCCTTATCGGCCTCCACCTTCTCCAGGCGGGCGGCCTCTTCCTCGTTGCTCTTCTCCTGCGCATTCCGCTCCATTGCCTCCCGGAGGTCGGCGGCGGGGTCAATCCGCCGAGTGGTGGCGGACGTCTCCGCTGACCCCATGATGAAGGCGGCGACGACCCTCTCAAGAGTGAGGGGAGCCCTGAACCAAGGGAAGCAAGTAAAAGGCTCAGACAAAGCCACAAAGAAAGAATAAAGCGTTGAGACGGAATACTCACGCGGAGACGAGTGGCGGCTTCTTCACTTCCTTACGGAAGCGGATGGCCTTCGCAGCCCCCTCGTCCCGCCGGGTCGCCGCAGCCGAACTCTTGGGCTTCTTCGGCCGACTGCCGAACAAGGTCGGCACGGCCCTACGCTTCTTCCCGCCACCTGGAGCACCCGGCGCGGCAGAAGAGCCCGCGCCGGGGTGGCTGGCCCCTGGCCGATGGCGGGGGGTGACCTCCTCATCATCATCAGGCCAGTCCTCTGGGCTAGCCCCAAGCCGTGGGCCGACTCCTCCCTCCGCGTCGTCTTCCAAAGCCGCCGCCCCTAGATCGGGGTCATCGATGTCGCTCTTTGCCCAGTCGGCAAGGAACTCGCGGGCCGGCCCCGTGGTTCCGGCTGGTGGATGGAGGAGGGGATTCTGACCAAAGCCGATTGGTCAGGCCGCACAAAACAAACTCGGCAAGAAAGAAGTCAAACCAAAGAAAGAAAGAAAAGGCAACTCACTTTGGGTGGGGGGTTGGCGCGGGAGTACGACTCCTTGCTAAACCACCAGTCCTCCAGGAGCTTGCTGTCCGAGAGGTAGTTCACCATGTAGGCCACCTCCTCGTGAGGCATGTCCTTGGTGCACATCCGACTCGGGTCACGGTGCCCGCTCATTTGGCATATCATGTGGGGGCGACCTTGGAGCGGGAGAACTCGGCGCGCCACGAAGGCGGCCAGCAGGTCTGGAGCAGTCAAGCCCTCCGACTGCGTCAGCACTCGGAGTCGCACGACGGCTCCGGCTCCCACAGGCGTCAGCGACTTGGGCTGGTACGACCAGTTGGGCAGTTTCCCAGCCGGCGGGCCGGCTTCAAAAGCCAGCAGGTTGACCCAATCGCCCCTCGCAAAGACGCTCTTGACGTTGAACTACGATCGCTCCACATCTTCACCGACATTATCAGCTTGATGTTGGGGAAGGGGTTGTCGGCCCCCGATCTCCGCACGGCGATGAACGTGCCGCATTGAGCCGACACGCCTGCAGCCTGGGTGCCGAGTTTGGAGTAGAAGAACTCCCCCCAGAGCTCGAGGGTGGGGAGGACTCCGAGGAAGCCTTCACACAAGGCCACGAAGGCGGATAGCAGTACCACCGTGTTGGGCATGAGGTGGTGCGGCTGGAGGCCGTAAAACTCCAGAAAAGAGCGGAAGAAGCTTCTCGCCGGCAGCCCCAATCCGTGCAGGCAGTGCGAGCGGAAGATGATCCACTCGCCCTCCTCCGGCGCTGGTGAAATCTCCCCCCTCGGCGCAAGACGCACCCACACGTAATCTTCGCGGGGAGCCGACGATTCTTGTGAAGGAACTCGATGTGGTCGTCATTAACATCTGAGCCGTCCCAGGTGCCGGAATGCACCGAGGGAGGCGCGGTGGCAGAAGAAGAACTCATCGTGAGCTGATCGCCGCGGTGTTTGGCAAAGCTTAGGCGTGCGGCGGAGCGAGGAAGAAGAAGGAGAAGAGCAGGGAGTAGTGGGAAGGAGGGGCGCGCGTGCTCTGCCACGCCCCCCCTCCTCCCCCTACTTATAGCCTCATGGGCTGCGAAGCCGAGGGGGCGGTCGTGGGATTTACTGCGCCCACGACCCCCACGTTTCCATGACAAAGTTACTGCGTGCAGTAACTTCACAAGAATCCCAACCGTCTGCTCGGGCCACAGCGGATCCGCTCGAGTGCCGAGGCGCGGTAATGGCGGGCCCCTCCTACGGGCCTGTCCCGTCACGCACGTAGGCTGGCAGACTGGCCCGGCCGCGCGTTGCCACGTGACGGGCCCGGAACGGGCGGCGGCCTGGAAGCTTAGCCAGCACGCTACTTGGATCCTGCCGTGGCGTTTGAAATACTATGCAAGTCAGAGTTGGGCGGGTCCGACTCCTTCTAGTCAGCCCGGCGGAAATCAAGAAAGAACCATGTGTCGAGCACCCGGAAAGAGAAACTGCTGAGGCTTCTCGGCCAATCGTCCGTGGCGCCTCATCAGCTTCGGGGACTACTGTCAGAGTAATGGGCCACGGGTAGGCTAACCCGAGCCCCAGAACCTTTCAAGACATCGGGGCAGGCTGCGCCCCTCAAGATCCCAGGACACGAAGCCGCCTTTGGAGAAGTCGGCGGCAAGGCAACCGACTAGCCACTCGCGGCCGAGTCCCAGGAACGACTTCAGGATAAGCCGACTCCTGATTGCCGACTTCCCAAGAAGCCGACCTTAGGGAGTCGGACCGCGACCCCAACAAACCCCATATCCTCATCAGGAGGGACAGGATCGGGGAGTGGCTACAGTAAAGCCCGCTCCCGCCCTTTACCAGGGGCAGGCATGGCCACGACACACCTTACCCGGGAAGATCTCCATGCGACGTGACACCGTTTGCCGTGCCGGCCCTGACATCAGCACCAAAGGACCGAATCCTGCACCCATGACGGCTTGTCTATACGACCATGGGGCGGCGGGTCCCATGAGCCAGTGGGACCCCAGGAGACGGCAAGTGCGCCCAAGTCGGACCCAATGGTAGTCTGCCCCCGAGAGTCGGCCAGCTCCTCCCCCGGCGCCCACGCGCCATTAACCAGATGTGACGGAGAGTGGCAATAGTGATCGCCTGCCAGGCGGCGGGGCTGTTGCCACGACTCCATGACCAAGACCGTGTCATCAGAAGCACGGCTACAGTAATCAGCAGCCGGTAAGACCCGCCCGCGGCGGACACGGCCTGTCAGCTCCGTACCTAGCCAGTCGGCAAGGCCCAGCAGTCGGCGGGCCCCAGCAGTCGGCGGAGAAGACGGAGGCCGGAGGCACTGACGGCTGGGCCCGCGTCTAGCCGGATTACCATTCTACCCCTGGGGGTAGGCCTATATAAACCCCCTAGGGCACCCATGCAAAGGGTTGGAAACCATTAGCTCCAGACCAGATCATATAGGAGGGAGAGCGCTAGCCTTGCCCTCTCCTACCTCCAGGAAACAGCTCAAGGAGCAATCGTGTAAACACTCTGCTATAGTGATCATGTGGAGACCCCGTAGAGCAGCAGTAGGGGTATTATCTCCCCGGAGAGCCCTGAAGCTTGGTAAGATTCGCTGGCGTGCATGTCTACGCCTCATCCCGTTTCCTGGCACCGGCGACATTCTACTCACCCCCACCATGATAAGCCATCCTTTGGCATATGTGGCACCCAACCCCCGACAGTAGATCTTCACGAAGTAGGCGATCTCCTTGCCCTTACAAACTCCTTGGTTCAACTCCACAATCTTGTCGGAGGCTCCCAAGTGACACCTAGCCAATCTAGGAGACACCACTCTCCAAGAAGTAACAAATGGTGTGTTGATGATGAACTCCTTGCTCTTATGCTTCAAATGATAGTCTCTCCAACACTCAACTCTCTCTCACAGGATATCGATTTGGTGGAAAGAAGATTTGAGTGGAAAGCAACATGGGGAAGGCTAGAGATCAAGATTCATATGGTTGGAATGGAATATATTGACCTCAACACAAGTGTAGGTGGTTCTTTCTCAGAAAATGTGTATTGGAAGTGTAGGTATGTTCTTATGGATCTCTCCACGAATGAAGAGTGGGTGGAGGGGTATATATAGCCTCCACACAGAATCTAAACCGTTACACACAATTTGCCAAATTCGGTGGGACCGAATGGTTAAACTCGGTCGGACCGATTCAGCAAACCTAGTGACCGTTAGGATTTTCGGTGGGACTGAGATGCAACTTGGTAGGACCGATATGGTTAGGGTTAGGGCATAACGTAATCTCGGTGTGACCGATTACAAAAACTCGGTAGGACCGATTTTGGTAATAAGCTAACCAGAGAGTTTGTCAGGTAAACTCGGTGGGACCGATTCGCTCATCTCGGTGAGACCGAAATGTTACAAAAGGGAAATAGATGGTTTACATTGCAATCTCGGTGGGACCGATCGCTCATCTCGATAAGACCGGAACGTTACCAAGGGAAACAGAGAGATTACAATCCCATCTCGGTGAGACCGAGATCCCTATCGGTGAGACCGATTTTCCTATGGTTTTTGGCAGTGGCTATGACATTTGAAACTCGGTGGCGCCGGATAGAAAGAATCGGTGGGGCCAAGTTTGACTTTTGGTTTAGGTCATATGTGGATGTGGGAGAGTAGTTGAGGATTTTGGAGCATATCACTAAGCACTTTGAGCAAGCAAGCCATTAAGCAACACCTCATCCCCTCTTGATAGTATTGGCTTTTCCTATAGACTCAATGTGATCTTGGATCACTAAAATAGAAAATGTAGAGTCTTGATCTTGAAGCTTGAGCCAATCCTTTGTCCTTAGCATCTTGAAGGGGTTCCACATCCTCTAGTCCATGCCACTCCATTGTTGAAATTATCTGAAACATACTAGGTAAAAGTGTTAGTCCAACAAGAGATATGTTGACATTAATTACCAAAACCACCCAGGGAGCACTTGTGCTTTCACCGTCGAACGGAGAAACGATGCACTTCCTCCCTTTCCACCGGCGGACGGGATGTGGCCGGATCAGTGACCAACGGTGAGTGAGATAGAGGCCACTGCACTCGCTTTCCCCCGGCGGACGGGATGCGGCCGGATCAGTGACCAACGGTGAGAGAGAGAGAGGCCACCGCACTGCCTTTCCCCCGGCGGACGGGATGTGGCCGGATCAGTGACCAATGGTGAGAGAGAGAGAGATAGGCCACCGGAGCCTTGTGTGAGATACTCTGAAGAGCGGACCACCTTTTCCTCCATAAAAATCGTTTTATATTCTGTGTATGTGCCATTGAGCGCTATAACTTTATTTAAAAATAACGCGGCAATGCGTCAAGTCGAACTTTGTTTCGTGCACGCGTGGTACACGACCTCCCTAGGTAAACAACTGCTACAGGCATTCAAATTAGCACGTGGGCTGCCATTTCATAAAGTAATGAGCTCCATTGTGTACCCGCGTGGGTGTGGCTGGGCACGAAGCGTGAGTATGTGCACGGTGCACCTATTCTCTTCTTGTATACGTACACCACCTACGTGGGGTTGTGTGAGAGAGATACAAACCTACAGAGATATAGTGTGTGGGTTCTTGAGAGTTTTTTTGTGGGGGGGTCAATCAAAAAATTTAACATATGCAATGTGTGTGAAATAGAGTCCTGGATATAACATATATATAGAGGGGCGATCCACGAGAAGAGAGTGGAGGTATCATCAGCTTGAGGTGTCCATAGAATCGAAGAGAGGGATGATGTGTGTGTGTGTGCGTGCGCGCGCGATCGATAAAGAGTGCCATCGAATTTGTGTGTGCCCACGTCAAAGATATAGAGTGGTTGGCCTACTAGAACGTGAGATGGGACATGTGCAGTTTGTCTCTGTGGCATGGATACCTACTTGCAGCGCTCGACTATCGGTGTGTGGTGGGGGAAGAGGGAGGCCCAATTAACTATAGAGGCACAATGGCTGGTATATGTGTGGAGGAGGAGAGAGGCCTACCTCATGTATTAAGGAGATCGATCTGCCTCATGTATTAAGGGAGATCGATTGGCATCCATGCATATGTGCAGGAGATGAATAAGGTTGGGAGAGATATAGAGCTAGAGTGTTGGAGGGGGTGGTAGTGGAGTTGCTTCTAACAAATGGTGGGATAGGCTTGCTAGACAAACGGAGGGCACGCCCGCAATATCAATAAGAGAGGAGATGGATGCTTGTTGTCTGTGCACGTGCGTGTGAGAGACGGGTCAGGAGGCATGCACGAATGATGAGGGAGGACGATGTGGCTGTGGTAAGCAGACGTAACTACATAGGAAGATCAATCGCCCTTTGTAAGAGAAAGGATAGACATAACTTGTGAGGTACGTCGATCGATGGGGAGTAGTTAAAGTCGATCTAGGTATATGTTGGGAGATCGATCGGTATACATGCATGTGTGTGTTAGAAGCAAATGAGGCACGAGGACAAGGATAGAGAGAGAGAGAGAGAGAGGGATGCATGTAGGAGGTGGTACGAGAGGCATAATATATCGAGGGGGAGGAGTGTGCGAGTACGAGAACGATGAAAAGAGTGGTGGGAGTGAGGCATGTACTGTGACAAGAGAAGAGGGGAAGCTTGTGTTTGTGCTAGGCACACCTGGCTAGAGAGGCATAACGATCGATATGTGCCATAAAGAAGGAGCTGGGGGCCTACACACAGCGTGGGTGAACGACCTAAAGTGAAAAGACGAATTTGCGCGATGGAGCTAGAGAATGTTGAGGGAGGGTGAGAGCGATGCAGGCGTGTGCATGCACAAGAGAAAGTTAGCGCTAGCTACAAAGATAAGAGGTTTGTGTGGGTGTAAAAGACGAACAGAGATCATACATACTTCATTATAAAAAGCGAATATGGATATTTGAAGAATTTATCATAGTGTTTCAAACCGACGGATGTGTGAATATATATAACGGTGATACACATGGTGTGGTTATGAACATGGTATACTACATTTAATATATTTTATCTCTACTCTTGTAAAAAACGGAGTTGTTGATGATGGTGTGCCTGCCATCCTGCATTATAGGCCGTCTGATTTATATCTGACAGATAGCAAGGAAACTATGATGGTTGAAGTTGGCAACAATCATGATTATAGATTCTTATTGAAATAGAGAAACGAATTCAAATTTAGTTCGAATTGCAGCGGTAGTATAGACATTTGGAATGCACTAAAATGTTGGTATGAGTAGGTTACATGCATTATACAGCAAGCGAAAAAATTTAATCGGACATAACATGTATTCATACTCCCTCCTTCCACCTATATAGGGCGTAATGAGATTTTTAAGACCGCCTTTGACTATTGACAAGATTAATAGTACATGACATGCACAATGTAAAAATTATATCATTGAAAGAACATTTCACGGACGAATTTAAGGGTGTGCTTTGTGTAAGTTGCATGTCTTATATCATTGCTCTAATATTTGGTCAAAGTTAGCATCGAAAAACGCATTAGGCCCTATATAGATGGAAGGAGGGAGTAGCTTTGAGTAGCATTTGTATAGTAAAACGGGGCAACACTCTATCTTTGTGTGGTGTGAATAGTTTTATTTTTTCGTTTTCTTTTTGATTAAGGGAAGTGTGAATTGATTTGGTACGTACAAGTACAATATTACTACACATAATATTGTGCTCCCAAAACTGGCGCCTTCACAACTCGCGCCTTGCTATCCCGAAATTACAACACGCGCGAAAACTCCCTCCAGCTACCAAATCCCGACACGCGAAATCCCCCTTCTAACCCTGAGCCAAAAGGGCCGCTAGTTCAAATCGCTGGGGGGTACTTTTGTAACACACCCTACATTTTGGACAAGTGCGTTCCTAAGTCATGCTGCACCCCCTCCCATCGCCCCCTATTCGCCATTCGAAATCCCAGGCCGCCATAACCTCTCCGCTCCAGCCGCGAAACCCCACCCTCCTCCGTCCGCCACGTCATCGCTGCCCAGCCGGAGCCTCTTCCCCAACAGCTCGACGTCCCTTGTCCACCTCCCCGGATGAGGATCTGTCGTCCATATCGCCGTCTCGCCGGTTCAGCCGCCCCGTCCTCCACCTCCAAGGAGCTGCTCCGACGATCGCCTCGTCCATCGCAGCTGCTCCATCCCCACGGCGCCGCCTTAACCTGCTCCACCGGAACCGCAGCATCCTCACCAACTCCTCGGACAAAGCCGAGGCCTATGTCTGAGGCCTACTCGGCGCCACCAAAGAGGTTGTACACTCATCGCATCGCACCTTATTCTTAACTCGACCTCCCGGCGCCGACGGTGTTCCATCCCGCACCACCGTGGAGCGGCTACACTGAAGCTAGCACCGCGGGCGACATCTCCACGGCGGCTCTCCCCCATTGCGAGGCCCCTTCGGCGGCGGCATCCATACCAGCCGGATCTGCTGCTGCTGCTCCGGCTCTCGCTCGATCGCTCGCTTGCCCAGCTACTACTGCTGCTGCTCTCTCCTCGCTCGTGGTGCTGCTCTACTCCGATTAAGCCACACTTCAGTCAACTAAATCGACTTTTGGGTCAGTCGATTTTCAGGGGTTGGGGGGCTCGCCAGAGTTAAGGAAGAACCACTCGCAGCGGGGACGAGGGCTCACCGGAGAGGTACCCCACTATCTATCTTACGGTTCAGGGTGGGGGCGGGGGGGCTAGAGGGCTGGCTGGGGCAGTAGTGGTGAGTTGTTTCGGGGTGGCGAGGCGGCGCTGGGGTCGGTGGTTCGGCCGGTGGTGGCTGGCAGGTTGAAGATGAACTGCATGCCCTCCCTAAACTACATGTCAAGTGCCTCTGTGCTACCATTGCATTCAGTTTCGACAGTAGCATTCAGATTCCACAGTAAATTTCAGTTTTGACAGTTAAGTTCAGAGTCAACAATTTTTTCCTCATCTGTTGTAGTCAGGTGGTTTTTGGTGATGTTAATTTTACATCCATTTTACATCATCTATTGGAGATGCTATTAGAATCCCACTTGAGATTGACGATGTCTGTCTTATGGTGCTTCAGCCTTGACATCTTACAGCTCACCGGAGCTGCTCCAACGGCAGAACGATCCATCACAACAGAGCAGTGCCCTGGACGCTGTCTACAGATTCCTCAGATCTTCCTCCACACCTTCGACAGCCACCTCTACCTCAACTGCTTCAGCGACCAACCTAATGATGCTGAGGTCGACACGGCTACGGCAAAGAGGTTGTACACTTGTTGCATCACTTATTACTATACATTCACGTCGATCCATTAGGGCTATTTTGGTTCAACGGAAAAACATCAATCCACAGGTTGTTACCATCACTCTAAATTTCTGCATGCTCTCCTTACATAATCTCACCATATTTTTTCGTATGCACGTCAGATATTGTACACAGTCATGTTGAACATGTAGAGAAAAAGAGAAGAGTTTTGCGCGGCAATACAATGTCATGCAGACATCGCTCCATGGTGGGTTCAATGGCAAACCCTCCCCACCCCTCTCCAGATTGCAATCCAGAGGAAGATAACTGTTCTGAGGGGGATTCGGACGCCGCTGACCACTCCTATTTACCCCCAAGGTGTTTGCTCTACCTTGGCATGATGATGTTAGTCATATCATGCATATGTTGCCTTGCAGTGCCTACTTTTGACATCATATATGTCATCTGCTTAGTTTAGACATGTTCTGTAATGCCACCTGTTTAGTTTCTATATCATATATGGGAATTATGCAGTCTCATGTCTTTTAGCCAGCCATAATATATGTGAAATGTGCAATGCCATCCTGTTTAACCAGGCATCATATATTTGAATGATATCTTGCCCATCCTTTTCTTCATTACATTTCCATTTGTCGACAATGTTTGTACATTAAACTACTCTTCCTGTGAATCAGCCATTTGGGTGGGAGATGGAAAAATATGGAGTGAAAACAAGGCCTTCAGAGCAGACAGTGCTACCTGTCGAAGCAGATCTCTTGTTGGGTCCCGATAGCTCCTCAGAGATGGATTCAGAGACAGATGACCAGTCCTATTCCACCACTGAGGTGTATGCTCTAACTTGGCACGGTTATACTGCTCATATCATGCATACGGTGTCTTGCATTGCATAGTTTAGACATCATATACACAATATTCAACACCATGTTCTTAGTTCAGACATCATATATAATGCCCTCTGTTTAGCATATAAATCACATATGTGAATTAAATGAAGCGATCCTGATTACTTAGATAACATGTAGGTGAATTATGTCATGCGATCATGTTTAGTTATTCATCATATCTTTGAATTATGTTATGCTATGCTATCCAATGTAGATAGACATCATATATGTGAAATTATGTCATGTTATCCGTTTTAGTTAAACAATATACATGTCAACTATTTCATGCCCTCTTTTTTCCACACTATCTATTGCATCTGTCTCTCATACAATGTCTGTACATTCAACTATGTTTCCTGTTTATCGGCCATTTGAATTGGAGCGGGTGATACCAGTATCTAGCGAACTAAAAACACGGTCTTCAAATAAAACAGTGCTACCTCTTGGTCGAGATAGCACCCCGGTTGTACATGCACAAGAACCAGCCCTACCACACATAACCCAAACTCTCGCAGATTGTACCCCTACTATGATGGACAGAGAACCAGCTTCACCCAATCTAACCCCACCCGATAGTAACCCAGTTCCTGTTGACACAGCACCATCTCCAGCACAGAGCTCCCAAACGAGAGCAGTTAGTAAGGCAGCTCCAGTGCCCAAAGGGCCAGTACTATCACGGTGAACCCAACTCCACCAGTTAGTATGTCTATTCCTGTGCAGGAAGCACAACCAGGTAGTCGTAATTTAGCATCTATCGCATTTGATGTTGTTAAATCATATGTGCGTACCTTCCCATCTTGGAAATATTATACTGAAGATGAAGGAAAATGTCAGTTGCAGGTGTTTGTCCAGCAGTTATGTGTAAGTAATGTTATTCATGGCAATTACTTTGCTTCGTCCCATACATCTTACCTCCATGATGGTTATAATACAGCAAATTTTCCCATTTTTCTCTATAGAGAAGGACCGATTTGGAAACTCGGGATGAGGTAACCTGTGCTAATACCTCTGCTATCTTCAAGAATGCTTGGTGGCAGTATCGGAATTACCTGAAGAAAACGTACTTCACCGGCAAAAAAACTCATCAAATTCCCTTACGTTCTCCTGAGACACATTTACTGGACGATGACTGGGAACGCCTTGTTCTGTACTGGTCCCGAACCAAAAATGTGGTAAGGTCTATGAGCTCATTTTCTATTTTTAAGAATTATATTCTTGCGTCTTATTGTACTCTGTTCATGTAGAACAAGTGCCTAAACCTCAAGAACAACTGTTCTAATTTAAGATTCCATTGCTACCATAGGACATAGATATATGTTTGTTTGATGCTTTTATTATGTACTAGTACTTGGCAATAGAAGACTTGGTAGTTTAATTCTGTCCACCTTACTAATGAACTGGTTCACCGAAATGAGTTTCATATACTAGTACATGCTAAACTTGTTATGTGTCTGCTTGTTTCTTCTTTTAGAATGCTGACAGAATATTGGGGAAGAGTGCCTATTAAGTAACAGTAAAAGAAGTAATGTAGATAAGGTTCAGGATAGTGACACATCCTGTCTTGGTTTAGTGTTGGAGTTACTGACCACTACCGCTTGCACAAGCTATTCAAACTCATTGTCTGAATCAGTTCGGTTTCTTGAGTCTCAACTACAAGCTGAAAGACATCGATCAGCTGTGCTGCGACAAGAAGCGGAAGGACTGCGGAAGTCCCTGGAGCATTCAGATGCATACTTTCTGGTGCAACAGCAAGCGTTGGAGGATTTTAGCGCCAAACAGGACAAAGCTAATCAGCTTGCTAAGCTTATTGCCAGCATGGTGGATACCCAGGATAACGTTTCTTGAGCTCTTCTGAAATTTTCAGTTATGCTCTTGTTTTGCTGCCGCCTTTATTTGCACTGGTGGCCAATTTTGATGGCCAGTGTATATGATATGCTGCTTTGTTCCCTATATTTGCACTGGTGGCGAACTTTGATGCCCAGTGGATGTAATATGTGTAATAGCCGTGATAGCCTAGCGTTAGTTGCTTGCTTATTTATTTCCTTGTTTTCTTGTTTATTTGTTTCCTTGTAGTCATTGCAGTTCTTTTTCCACGGTTAACTAGTGGCTACAATAACCTATTTTTTAAAACTAGGCCACAATAACCATGGACTAATATTTACTATAATGATACTGGGCCTCCTATGGGCCGTAGAAATAGTGGGCCTTCTACGGGGCGTAGAAACAGTAGGCCTTCTACGGGCCGTAGAAACAATGGGCCTTCTACGGGCCGTATCATCAATGGGCCTTATACGGGCCGTATGATCGATCGGCCAAACATGGGCCAATAACAGGACACATTATGGCCGTAAACGGGCTAGAGTTGGAATCGTCCGTTCATGGGCCGACCGTAACGGGCCATCGTTAATAGGCCGTATTTGACGACGCTATGAAAACGGCCCAACGTATTAACAGACCACAAATGGGCCGACTGTAACCACGGGTTGAATTTGGCCCACAAGCAGAAAATGACAGTAACGGGCCATAAGTAAAGGAATGCTGTAAATGAGCCCAAGAATAAATGGGCTCTGAGAAGGCTGAAAGATAACATGGGCTGGAAACGGCCCAACGGAATAACGGGCCGTTAATGGGTATAAAGTGATACATTGTGCATTACGGGCCAGTTTGACCACGGGCCATTAATGGGTGTAAAGTGATACACTGTTCATTAAGGGCCAGTTTCACCATGGGCCGTTAATAGGCCAAGAGTTACATAGGGCCTCATATGGGCGAAAGATGTCATGGGCCATACATGGGCCAGAAGTGAAAACGGCCTGGAATCATATTGGATGGCCCAGATGACGCTACTGGGCCTAATTCGGATAGGGCGTAACGGGCCTTGGGTTAGCGGGCTGTAAATGGGCTATATGCGAGTAGGCCGTTAACAGGCTTTCCATGGGCCGGCCCGCCACCTTTTGACCAAGTCAAACGGGCCGGCCTTTTCACAGGAATGGGCCTCTATTGGGTCGTGCCACGTGTCGACGTATCATAGGTGCCTATCTGACCCACTGACGAGTTGACACTTGTTTCGTCCGGCCAATAAGAATTTTACACGTGGAAATTTCCCATTGGTCGCGGCTGTTAACGGGTTATCGGATCCAAAACCCGACCCGATAGCTTAACGGTGTTCCGTTACGGTGGATGCCACGTGTCGGTCACCCTTGACGAAAGCACTTCTGTGACGCATGATTTATCGTCATGGAAGTGGACACTTCCGTGATGATAATTTTGGTAATGTCATGGAACACTTCTACAACAGCACAGGTATGACTATCTTGATTCTGTCATAAATTTGTCATGGATGTACATGCATGACAAAAAAAGCGACCTACTGTGACAAACACGTATCATCACGGAAGTGTATTTTTTTGTAGTGTTGGTTTGTGACCTGACCCTCATGCCTTGATGGTCGGTACTGCCTGGTGTGGACGTGAGATGTAAAATATTTCTGCCTGGGCAGGCTTGTGTGGTGCTGAAGCGTTTGGTTCATGCCTGGGCCAGGCAAGGCATCAGCGTCCCATCAATCAATCCATGCATCAATTATTTAATGCTAGTATCCATCCACGTTGCTGTTAGCCTCGTGGCCACATGAGCAGGCACGGACAGGCGTTCGAAATCGGTCGCCTGGGCCAGGCTACTTGCAGTGTGTGGAGTTCAGCCATGCTAATTAAAGTGCAAGGGAACCCAGGCCAGGCGGGCTTTCTTTTTCACAGGGTAGCAACCAAACAAGTGTGCATGAAATCCAGCCACAACCCCAGGCCAGGCAAAAGATGCTCAGGACGCAAGCCAAACTGGCCTTATATCTCCCTGGTTCACACATACACATGTCTCGCTCGCGCTATACAAATAGACCCATCCAACACTCTCCGCCCTTGTTCTCTCTCCATGTGACACGCACCCCCCTACCATAACCCCTCACTCCATCATAGGCACAAGCACTCCCCCCTCCTAAGTATGATTATCTCTTACTAGCCATCAGGAACACACGTATTGTCTCCTTCCATCCATACGTCTATCTCGATATCTCTCGGGGCATCTTCTATCGCGCACACACCTTGTCACTCGATCTCCCACCCATGTAGTCCCATCACGATCTCCAGGGGATCTCTCTATGACAAACATACACTCACTACTAGGGAAAACCTTATACACAGTATCTTAGAAGCAGCGTGGCATAAAAACAGGCGCTGCTATTAAGTAGTAGCAGCGCAGCTACGGAAAGCTCGCTACTGGTGCAAACTTAGCAGTAGCGTGTGGCGCTTAAACCGCGCTGCTACAAAAATCCACCGACAGTACACAACGACATAAGTTTACCAGTAGCGCGGCGCCATGGAGCGCGCTGCTGCTAATGCCATAGTAGCAGCACGCTTTTTTGTCACCTCGCTGCTGCTAATTTTAAAATTGTGCACAGGGTTGGCCCGTTTAGCAGTAGCGCATGACAGGAAAGCGCGCTGTTGCTACGCTCTTAGCAGCAGTGCGCTTTCTCTCCCGCGCTACTGCTGAGACGCAGCACCCACCACCTTTTCCACCTCCCCTCCCCATCTCCTCTCCTCCCTTCCCCTACCTCCCACATCCTCCCTCTCTCACTCTTCTTCTTCCTCAATACTTCTCCCCCTATTACTCTCCCTCTTCGACCTACCTTTCTCTCTCTTCATTACTCCTAGCTATAACTACACCACCTCCATTAATTATCTCCTTTCTCTTTTTCTTCCCCCCTCCACTAGTTGAAGTTGTCTCCTCCCAAATTAGCTAGCTAGGTAGATGTAGCATTTAGTTAAGTGACCTATTTGCCCCTAACTAGATCTTTCTTTGTCAAGAAGAGCTTTGTGCACTTTTGACCTCCCTACATCATCATCTCCACCGTGTGCTCGATCTCGAGATAGAGGTGTGATTAATATTTCATGCTTTTGCAAAATGGAAATATATGTTCCTATTTTGTATACACACTTAATTAGTCATTATTATGCATGGGTCCAATGATGTAACATATATATGTTCCTATTTTGTATACACACTTAGCCATTATTATGCAAGGGTCCAATGATGTAATATATATGTTCCTATTATGCTGAGGAAAAGAAAAAAGGGAAACTGGTTATAGCAGTAGCGCTTTAGTGAAAAAGAGCTACAGCTAGTCAAGGTAGCAGTAGCGGTTTCTGCAGAAAATCACTATAGCTGCTCGTAATAGTAGTAGCGCGTTTCGTGTAAACGCGCTACTGCTACGTCCACTTAACCCAAAATTCTCCCTCTCCCTGCTTCATCCCGCCTCTTTTCCCCCAAATCCCCACTCTCTCTTACCCGACCCGTCGCACCGCCACGCCCGCCCCCGACCTCGGCGCGCTCGCCGCCGACCCCGGCGCGCTCGCCCCCGACCCCGCCGCGCCCGACCCCGGAGCGCTCACCCCCGACCCCACCGCCCCCGACCCAGGCGCTCGCCCCCGGCGCTGGCGCTCACCCCTAACCCGTCGTCCCTCGCCTCCCTCCTCTGCTTCCTCCCCTCCCAACCTCGGCCATCGTCGGGCCTGCCTCCTCGCCCTGCACCCTCTGTAAACCACCCCCCTCTCTCTCTGCTAGCTAGGGTTAATTTACTTAGGTTTTAGTTATGTTAATTAGGTTATCTATTTAGTTATGAATTTAGATAGGTTTCAAAATTTGCTGAATTTATATGCAAATTTGAACTGGACATGTGATATGTGGATATGTCATGTTTTGGTAAATGATTCGAGTTGCCTATGTTACGCCGGAATGTTGATTCATTTCCGTTCTGGTGAATTTTAGGCGCTCGATATGTCCATTTTTTAGCAAAGGTCATGCCGAAATTTCCCGTGAATAAAGGCATGATTTGTGCTACATAGTTGGCATATCGAGTGCTGGCACATAGATTTCTTTTTTATCTCATTTCTCATTTATTCATACTTTTAGAAATAAATGAGGACACTTAATCATAGGAAACATGTCGAACAACAAAGAAACTGGGCCTTCTGACCAAGATCCAGACGAGATGGCTTATGAGGGTGAACAAGACTACCTCGACTTTTTGACTGCTAAGCAAGGTTTGCTGGTCTGCCTCGATGATGGTACTGACGCCGACACCGACACCGACGGCGCCGGCACCGATGACAAGATACCACTTTGTTTAGATGGATGACGTTGTAGTTGCAAGTATTCGAGACTTGCATGTATCGCTATTTTCGAGATGATGACAACATACCACTTTGTGTTGGATGATGATTATGACGAGACTATTTGTATGTATATGCTGTGATTACATTTGTGGTCTCGCAGGCATTTGTATGTGTATCATGATGACATTTGTATGTGCTAAAGATTCTTCTATAAAGCCTGTTCAAATACAAAACAAATATGCCGAAAGAAAAACTACTAAAATTAGTAGTAGCGAGTGGAGAAAAGTTAGCAGCAGCGCGGTTGTAGCAGTAGCGCGCACAGGGGAAGCGCACTATAGCTATTAGTAGCAGCGAGGTTCCTTTAAGCGCGCTGCTGCAACACTTGTGTAGCAGTAGCGCGGGTGGACCGGCGCTACTGCTATACGTTAGATGTAGCGCCTTATTAGTAGCGCCGGCCCCTGCGCTACTAAAAGGCCGAAAACCCACGCTGCTGCTAGGCTTTTCCCTAGTAGTGACTCTCTCCTCCCCATGTCTGCATTTTCTCCGTACATCTCTCTCGACCTCTCTCCCTTGTTTGTCAGACCCCTCTTGGCCACGTGCTAGGGATCTTGCTCTCACGGTTCCAAACAACCACACACTATCTCCTAACCTTGACTCCGTTGTCGAAGATGCATGTGTGATATGTTTGCATAAGACACGCATGCTTTTTCTCTACTTTTATTGTGTGTTGTCCATGTTTCTTTCACACACACACACACACACACACACACACTTTTCTCTCTCTCTCTCTCTCTCTCTCTCTAGTTAGGGACTTTGTCACGTCCATAAGCATATGGATGTTTTGAAAAGTCAAACCTCAAAAAAGTTTGACCAGGTATATGTGGAGAAAAACATTTACATCTAGAACGATCATTAGATTCATCACAACATGTACTTACTTCATACTATCATTTATCTTTGGTATTGTAGATATAAGTAATTTCTTTATAAACTTGGTCAAAGTTTCAAAAGTTTGACTTAAAAAAATGTTGGAACTACATTATCGAACGGAGGGAGTAGCTCTTTCTCTCTCTCTACTATCTCTCACGGGCCTCCCCTCTCCCTCGAACTCACTATACCTGTCGGATTTCGGGTTCTGGCAGACCCTTGAGGTTCGAACACTGGGGTGCGCGCGGAGATCTCTCCCCTACCGATCTACGTCCAATCTCCTCGCGTGATCTAAGCTGGAAACAACGAACAACTCAAGGGACACGAGGTTTATACTGGTTTGGGCCACCGTTGTGGTGTAATACCCTACTCCAGTGTGTGGTGTGGTGGATTGCCTCAGGGGCAGATGATGAACAGTGCAAGGGAAGAACATCCTTGCGAGAGGTGTTCTTGAGCTGGTGCGATGAACTGCTTGGGTGAGTTCAATTGCCTCTCTCTCTCTGCTAGGGCTCTATCATATTTCTAGATGTCCCTGGATCTCTCTAGGTGTCTCTAGATGTCTCTCTCTCTCGATCCCCCTTACTCTGTGGTGACTAGCTCTATTTATAGAGGCCCTGGGCCTCTCCCCCAAATAAATGAGCAGGAAGGGCGCCAACAACTGGCCATTTTGAAGGGGAACATCTAGTACAAGTTATCCTGACCAAAGGTGGTCTTCGGCTGCCAAAAGCACTGGTGATGACGCCGTCTTGAGCTCCACGGTGACCTCCGTCTTGCCGCTCTGCTGGTCTTGGTCTCGTTGCACCGGAATGGTAACCTTTGCCCGATGCCTTGGCCTGTGCTTGCCCCCTTTGCACCAAAGGGGAAACAAGGACACTGCGCAGGCCGGCGCCCGCCTGGCGCCCGCCTGGTCTCGATCGTCATGGCTGGCGTCACGGGCTCCTCGCGAGGTACCCCTGCCTTGATTTCTCCGCCTCCTCACAAGCCTGTCTGATGAGGCTACCTCTGAGGAAGCTTTCGGTCGTCCGCCCCGCGAGGCTTGGCCCCTCGCAAGGGTCTTGAGCTTGATTTGATGAAGATGGGCTGCGCTGGGCCCCCACTTGAGTCACGCCGCAGGCCGCAGGCAGGCAAGTCTGGGGACCCCCGTTCCCAGAATGCCAACAGTAGCCCCCGGGCCCAAGGTGCGCCCGGGCTTGGCCTAGCAGGGGAGCGAAGAGGCAAGCGCGAAGCGCCGTGGGCCCAAAAAGCCTACGGCCTTGGGTGCCGCGTGGCGATTGATAGGTCGTGGACGTCCGCGCTTCCCCACGACGCCTCGGCGACCGCACAACTTGACAAGTCCCTGCATGTTGAGAAAATAGTCATGATTACCTGCGACCATGGTGCTCGGTGTTTGGCCTCCTCCGGTTATAAGTACGGGGCTGCGCGAGCCCCTACAATCCATCCCTTCCTACTGCTCCTTTCCTTCTTCTTCCTTGTTCTTCCTCCTCCTTACGCCAATGGCACCAATCCGCCGGTTTTCTGCAGAAGAGAAGGGAAAGGCCCCGCGAGAGGGTCCTGACCCACTTCTGTCGAAGAAGCGGCTGGTCCTCTGCCACCGAGATGAGGGTGTTCAGTAGGAGGCACCGAGGCCCTAGTGCGAGCGGCCACCGCCTGGGTTTCCGCTACCCTTGCATGCCCGCGTCATGGGTCCTGGGGGAGAAGGCGTCGAGCGACATCGACGGTGCCGCCGTCGATGCCGGCGAGTCACGGTGGTGCGCGTCGTTCCTCCTGGAGTCCACGCCGAGCGCTCCTCTCGCGAGCTCGTGCTCCACGCCGCCATGCCTCCAAGCTCTTGGATTCGCCTTCCTCCTTCCTTCGCCTTCGAGATGCCGCCGAGTGGGGTTCTGGAGCTCTGGCTGCAGCATGCTGTCTGCAGTACCCTCGCGACCGGAGCGGAGGTCGCGGTCGTTGCTCCGGGCAAGGTCTTCATGACCCGGGGCTGGGGAGAAATCGCCCGGGTCTGCCAGACGGTAGGTGCCCTCGTAATTCATCTTGAATACGATGGCGCCTCCCTGATGTTCTTCAAGGTCTTCTATGCTGAAGGACGCCGGCTGGAGTGCTGCCCCAGGGAGAGCGGCAGGGGCAACGAACTGGCGAGGACCTGGCCTGCCCATCGACCCTCCAGCAGCTCCTCAGGCAGCAGCGGAGGAGCTGGGGAATCCAGCGGCTCTCCCGAGCTCCTCGCGTCTCCGGAGATGAGCGACGACACCTACGAGCCCCCGAGCTTGTGTCATGCTCGGAGCGGGCCTGCTGCGTCCAGCCGCCGACGCCACTGATCTGGATGGGGTTGGCGCCGGCGTTGGGCAGCCCACTGTTGATGATGGCGTCCCTTGCAGAGGTGTGGGCGATTAGCGTTCCTTAGGATTAGCACTTTTGTTCCCTGCGAGGAATCGAAGCAACTCCCCGTGGGGGTATGTAAGGCGCCTGCCATGTCTTTTGTGAACTTTATGTCTTAATATGAATCAATGCGAGGTGCTTGTCCTGTCTCGGCTCGGCTCCCCCTTTCTATCCTCACGAGGACTTGGCACTCGACGCTGACAGGTCCCAGTCACCAGGCAGGCTTCAGCCGTCGCTGGTATGCCAGGTCGCGACGCCGTGGTCAAGGCCAGGAGGTGAGAGGCCCGAGGTCCGCTAATAGCCCCCGAGTCGCGATGCTCGGGAGGTCCCCTTTAGTGCTCAAGAAGCCCTCGCTGGGCGAGAAAGGAAGGCAACATCGCCATGACAGAGCCGCACTGGGCGAGGGTTTGGCGCTGCGTTCGGTCCAAGTCTTGTAAGGGCGTGACTTATCTCTTGAGTTTGGGGTAGTTCCTCGATGAAGCGCCCGGCCCGAGTGGTGGCAGCTAAGGCGCTGCTGGATTAGGTCCTCGTGAGCTTCTTCCCGCTCCCCCGCACTTCCCTTAATGCTCTACGTCCTCAGGTCCCGGCCCTCGAGCGAGCTCAGCCGCCGCTGGTATGACAGGTCACGATGCCGTGGGTCAAGGCCAGGGGGTGAGGGCTGGAGAGCCAGTAGGAGCCCATGAGTCGCGATGCTTAGGCACCCCCCTTTTAACATGCAAGCGGTCCGTGCCGGAGAGAGGGAGAGGCAGCTCGCGACGTCCCCAGTGTTGCTCCTGGAGTAGGTCCTGCACACCAATCATGAAGAGAAACAACACCTGTCGTTATGGTTGCCAACCAACCTTTTGTCGCTCTGGGGATGTGATTCGGGCACTGAGGGCCTGGTGAGGTGGCGCCTTGTGGGGCTGCCGCGGCCAGAACACGACCACTCAGGTTTATCGGCAATGCAGGGACGGACCCGTGTGCAAATGCCGTGCCAGAGCGAGCGGCTCCATAGGTAGGCGTCAATCGAGCAGGCGATTAGGTCGGGTATGTTAAGCATGCAGGAGAAAGTTCATTTTAAGTAGACGCGGGAAAAGCAAATGCCGTTGGGCCAGGCCCGAGCAGCTCGGGGGTGATGCAGCCCGAGGGGCGCCCCCAACAAGGTAGGTAAAGAGCATAAGCAAAACGGATACATGCCGCAGGGACGGACCCACGCGACCTGGGAATGATGCGGCCCTGTGGGTGCTCCCAGCTAAAAACGGAACTTAGAAAGATGTCACCTGATGCCGTTGAAGATGAAGTGATGTTGAATAAGCGGGTGATGTGCGATGATGACGTCGACCCTCGCGAGCCCCCAGGCCCAGGAGCCTCGGGAGGCTCCGGGGGCACTGGCGGGTCTCCGAGGGCCATCTCCATCTCCGCTAGGACCGCACAATGCCTGACCTCCTGAGCCTCCAGAATGCTCCTCAAAAGGCGCCGATGAGCGGCGAACGCAGTCGGTAGGTCGAATGGCATGAGAACGTAGCTGTGGGGTGGACCCTCACTACTAGGGAAAAGCCTAGCAGTAGCACGGGTTTTGGGCCTATTAGCAGCGTGGGGGCCGGCGCTACTAATAAGGCGCTACAGCTAACGTATAGCAGTAGCGCGGGCGCACCCGCACTACTACTACGTCCGTTAGTAGTAGCGTGGGTAAAAACCCGCGCTACTACTAACCCGTGGAATTTTTTTCGAATTTTTTGCCCGAATTTTCAAATATCTGAATTATTTTAACCTCTAATCTCTAATCACCCTCATGGCTGCTCAATTTAATCTCTAATCACCCCTCATCATTCCAAATCATCTAACTTCCCGGACGGTCACCCATCCTCTTACTACTCCAGCCTAAGCACGCTTAACTTCCGGGTTCTATTCTCCCTCGCTTCCAAGTCTACACTTGTTGTTTTCCTGACAATAGTAAGATGTCAATCCTATTAACCTTCGGAGTTTAGCTTGAGCATGAAGTCACACATTTCGCTCTTTGAGTTTAAAACTATTGTTCTAAACCACAATAATTATTCAGTAACACTAATATTTCTTGAATAAGGAGTTTGACCACATTTTGACCAAAGTTTGACCACAATTTGACCAGATTTGACCAAAAATGCAAAAAACTGAAATAATTATTTAGTAACACTAATATTCTTGAATAATTATTTAGTAACACTAATACGTCTTGAATAAGTAGTTTGACAACAGTTTGACCAGATTTGACCAAAATTAAAAAAAACTGAAATTTGAGCATAACTTTTTTTCCTTTTAGAATTTGAGGATTCTAAAAATTTGCAAACAGGCCATGGGCGATCTCCATCGTATGCGGATTTTCATGCTGAACATTTTGATATATTATACGTTTTTTCTGAGATCGACGCAAAAGTTATAGCCGTTTTACATTTTCCCAACACTTTTTGCAAAACATGTCCAAATTTAAGTTTTTAAATTTTCCTAACTAGTAGATGTAAGAACATAACTACATCTCGAAGGATTTTAATTTTTGAAACATTTTGATATATTATACGTTTTTTTCTAACATCGTATGCAAAAGTTATAGCCGTTCCCTACACTTTTTTGCAAAACATGTCCAAATTTAAGTTTTTAAATTTTCCTAACTAGTAGATGTAGTAACATAACTACATCTCGAAGGATTTCAATTTTTGAAGTTTTTATCATTTTCTTTTGCTTTTTACAAAACCGAAAAGGCGATCCACGGGGGGGGGGGGGGGGTAGAGTTTCAAAATGGGACCTTTAGTAGTAGCGAGGGATTTTACCCCTCGCTACTACTATGGCATGTCCCGGAGGGGCACGGTTGAGACCTCTTAGTAGTAGCGAGGGGTAAAAACTTAGTAGTAGCGCGGGTTTATAACCCTCGCTACTACTATGGCATGGCCCAGGGGCACAGTAGAGACCGCTTAGTAGTAGCGAGGGGTAAAAACCAGCGCTACTGCTATCAACTTAGTAGTAGCGAGGGTTAAAAACCCGCGCTACTACTATGGCATGTCCCAGGGGGCACGGTAGAGACCGCTTAGTAGTAGCGAGGGTTAAAAACCAGCGCTACTGCTATCAACTTAGTAGTAGCGAGGTTTACAAACCCGCGCTACTGCTACTTAGCAGCAGCGCCTGATTTTAAAGTGCGCTGCTAGTAAGATTCTGTGTATAGGCTTTTCCCTAGTAGTGCCTCGCAACGCCCCATGCGTGAAGGCCAGAGGCGCCACAGAGTATATGGGCGCTGCACATCCTCATGCTCGTGATCATCACCATCGTCATATTCCCCTTGGTTATAAAAATTTTCAAGTATAGGTGGTGGGATGTTCATAGGACCATGGAAACACAAGAAGAAGGTTAATTAGTAGAGTGAAACTTGCTAACCCACATGCATGTGGATAAAACAATTATAATTACGGTGGAAGACAAATGTAACAAAACTACGAGGATCCCATGCAAAAATAGTGCCACGAGTGGTGACAGCAAACACAAGGCCCTCATATTGAATTGCATCACAGTACTCATCCGTGTACATAAACTGATTTTTGAGCAATATCCATAGTTGTCGAAGATACCAACAACTCCATAGTTGTTGTAATTCCAAGAGCGGTTGGGAACTCGACAAATTGCTATCTTCCGTAGAAGACAGTCACCATGATCATATTTGAACGTGCGTACAATACCGGTGTGCTCAACCTCTGGGCAGACTGCTGAGATTTTTGGAAGTTGAACCCGGTCACGAGTGTACACATTCAATGTAAACAACCCAATCTCCATTTGCGCCCGCCCAAGCCTTGCCCTCAAGCGATGGCATCTTAACATCATACGTATCATTATCAAGTGGCATCAACTGGCACAGGGTGAGGTCTCCGTCGTGCCCGCGCCAGTCATCAGGGTCACGGCGAAGAAGATAGGGGAGATCAAACCACTCCTTGACTCTTGGGTTCTTTGTAATGATGTTATTAGTTGAGTCGAGAATGGGCTTGAACGAACCTTCGATGCTAGCCGAGGTGATGACGTCGCACCGATCATTGAGTTCCTCCACCAAGTCATCTTTTAGATCGGGGCAAGAATAACGGGGTCGTTTCCAGCCTATTCCCTACATGGAGAAGACGATCGAACAATGGCAGAAGAAAGGGTTAAGGGCTGATGGAAAATGGAGGAGGGAGAGGAAGAGCGTGCAACAGTAGTTCCGAATCGAGAGGGAAAGGCGAAGAGTCGGTGGACGGTTGCGAGTTTGCCACGGTTCACGAAGAGGCGCCCTGGCCTACACGTCCGTTCGGAAATACTCCTACTACTCGCCGTCGTCTTACTGATATGTTGGAACGGGACCACATGTCAATGAAACATGGTGTGTAATTTCTTGTGCAAAATGTGATCTAGCCGCATTGGCCCGAGGTGCCGCATTAGTTATCGACCTTTATTTTTTTAATGGCGTGCCGATCAGTTTTGAAGCATGACTAACTGGTACTGTACGCAGAGAAAATATAAACTACTCTACCACTACTCCACCTCCAATACTACTAGTATAAAAAAGATATATAGGCTAGAGCTTGAGCCCTTTCTTGCTAAGGGCTGCCCACTGGCTTCTCACACTACCACCCTCTCTCCAGATCTAAAAAAGACGGCCCCTCTCTCCCTCCTCACCGGTGGTCACAGATCCGTCGGGGAAGAAAAGGACGTGCAGCGTTGACGCACTCGTCGGCGGCGAGCGAGGTCACGCACTGATGACAAGGCCGTCCTCTCAAACCTAGCGCCCGCACGGGATGGCCTCCGTCCCCATGCTCGCTGCCGTAGTGTGTGCGGAGGACGACGACCACGAGCGAAGCCACTTCCTGCCGACCCTCAGGTATGCTACCTCTTTTCGAACCATAACCTTGTTCTACTGCCCCATTTGCCACATCATTGCATGTGGATATTTTTCCACTCCACCATCTTCCCAATTTGCTATCCTCTGCTCCGCTGCCACACAGACGAAAACCATAATTTGCACTATTAAAGGAAACCCTACTTCATGCAGACTAATCCATGTCTGGGTTGAATAAGGAAAGGAAGGGAGACTGTACTGTCCAAGAGAGTAGGCATCGAACCCGCATCTAGGTCTCCATCATATGCAGATTTTCGTGCTGAACATTTTGATATATTATACGTTTTTTTCTGAGATCGTATGCAAAAGTTATAGCCGTTTTACATTTTCCCAACACTTTTTGCAAAACATGTCCAAATTTAAGTTTTTAAATTTTCCTAACTAGTAGATGTAAGAACATAACTACATCTCGAAGGATTTTAATTTTTGAAACATTTTGATATATTATACGTTTTTTTTCTAACATCGTATGCAAAAGTTATAGCCGTTTTACATTTTCCCTTCACTTTTTTGCAAAACATGTCCAAATTTAAGTTTTTAAATTTTCCTAACTAGTAGATGGAGTAACATAACTACATCTCGAAGGATTTTAATTTTTGATGTTTTTATCATTTTCTTTTGCTTTTTACAAAACCGAAAAGGTGATCCACAAGGGGGGGGGTAGAGTTTCAAAATGGGACCTTTAGTAGTAGCGAGGGATTTTACCCCTCGCTACTACTATGGCATGTCCCGGAGGGGCACGGTTGAGACCTCTTAGTAGTAGCGAGGGGTAAAAACTTAGTAGTAGCACGGGTTTATAACCCTCACTACTACTATGGCATGGCCCAAGGGCACGGTAGAGACCGCTTAGTAGTAGCGAGGGGGTAAAAACCAGCGCTACTGCTATCAACTTAGTAGTAGCGAGGGTTAAAAACCCGCGCTACTACTATTGCATGTCCCAGGGGGCATGGTAGGGACCGCTTAGTAATAGCGAGGGTTAAAAACCAGCGCTACTGCTATCAACTTAGTAGTAGCGAGGTTTAAAAACCCGCGCTACTGCTACTTAGCAGCAGCGCCTGATTTTAAAGCGCGCTGCTGGTAAGATTCTGTGTATAGGCTTTTCCCCAGTAGTGCCTCGCAACGCCCCATGCGCGAAGGCCAGTGGCGCCACAGAGTATATGGGCGCTGCTCATCCTCATGCTCATGATCATCACCATCGTCATATCCCCCCTGGTTATAAAAATTTTCAAGTATAGGTGGTGGGATGTTCACAGGACCATGGAAACACAAGAAGAAGGTTAATTAGTAAAGGGAAACTTGCTAACCCACATGCATGTGGATGAAACAATTATAATTACGGTGGAAGACAAACGTACCAAAACTACGAGGATCCCATGCAAAAATAGTCCCACGAGTGGTGGCAGAAAACACAAGGCCCTCGTATTGAATTGCATGACAGTACTCATCCGTGTACAGAAACTGATTTTTGAGCAATATCCATTGAGTCGAACCACCAAGGACGGCAACAAGCTTGTCGAAGATAGCAACAACTCCATAGTTGTTGTAATTCCAAGAGCGGTTGGGAACTCGACAAATTGCTATCTTCCATAGAAGACAGTCACCATGATCGTATTTGAACGTGCGTACAATACCGGTGTGCTCAACCTCTGGGCAGACTGCTGAGATTTTTGGAAGTTGAACCCGGTCACGAGTGTACACATTCAATGTAAACAACCCAATCTCCATTTGCGCCCGCCCAAGCCTTGCCCTCAAGCGATGGCATCTTAACATCATACGTATCATTATCAAGCGGCATCAACTGGCACAGGGTGAGGTCTCCGTCGTGCCGGCGCCAGTCATCAGGGTCACGGCGAAGAAGATAGGGGAGATCAAACCACTCCTTGACTCTTGGGTTCTTTGTAATGATGTTACTAGTTGAGTCGAGAATGGGCTTGAACGAACCTTCCATGCTAGCCGAGGTGATGACGTCGCACCGATCAATGAGTTCCTCCACCACGTCATCTTCCATATCGGGGCAAGAATAACGGGGTCGTTTCCAGCCTGTTCCCTCCATGGAGAAGACGATCGAACAATGGCAGAAGAAAGGGTGAAGGGCTGCAGGAAAATGGAGGAGGGAGAGGAAGAGCATGCAACAGTAGTTCCAAATCGAGAGGGAAAGGCGAAGACCCGGTGGACGTTTGCGAGTTTGCCACGGTTCACGAAGAGGCGCCCCGGCCTACACGTCCGTTCGGAAACTCTCCTACTACTCGCCATCGTCTCACTGATATGTTGGAACGGGACCACATGTCAATGAAACATGGTGTGTAATTTCTCGTGCAAAATGCGATCTAGCCGCATTGGCCCGAGGTGCCGCATTAGTTATCGACCTTTATTTTTTTAATGGCGTGCCAATCAGTTTTGAAGCATGACTAACTGGTACTGTACACAGAGAAAATATAAACTTCTCTACCACTACTCCACCTCCAATACTAGTAGTATAAAAAAGATATATAGGCTGGAGCTTGAGCGCTTTCTTGCTAAGGGCTGCCCACTTGCTTCTCACACTACCACCTTCTCTCCAGATCAAAAAAAGACGGCCCCTCTCTCCCTCCTCACCGGTGGTCACAGATCTGTCGGCGAAGAAAAGGACGTGCAGCGTTGACGCACTTGTCGTTGGCGAGCGAGGTCACGCACTGACGACAAGGCCGTCCTCTCAGACCTAGCGCCCACGCGGGATGGCCTCCGTCCCCAAGCTCGCTGCCGTAGTGTGTGCGGAGGACGACGACCACGAGCGAAGCCACTTTCCCCCGACCCTCAGGTATGCTACCTCTTTTCGAACCATAACCTTGTTCTACTGCCCCATTTGCCACATCATTGCATGTGGATCTTTTTCCACTCCACCATCTTCCCAATTTGCTATCCTCTGCTCCGCTGCCACACAGACGAAAACCATAATTTGCACTATTAAAGGAAACCCTACTTCATGCAGACTAATCCATGTCTGGGTTGAATAAGGAAAGGAAGGGAGACTGTACTGTCCAAGAGAGTAGGCATCGAACCCGCATCTAGGTCTCCATCGTATGCAGATTTTCGTGCTGAACATTTTGATATATTATACGTTTTTTTCTAAGATCGTATGCAAAAGTTATAGCCGTTTTACATTTTCCCTACACTTTTTGCAAAACATGTCCAAATTTAAGTTTTTAATTTTCCTAACTAGTAGATGTAAGAACATAACTACATCTCGAAGGATTTTAATTTTTGAAACATTTTGATATATTATACGTTTTTTTTCTAACATCGTATGCAAAAGTTATAGCCGTTTTACATTTTCCCTTCACTTTTTTGCAAAACATGTCCAAATTTAAGTTTTTAAATTTTCCTAACTAGTAGATGGAGTAACATAACTACATCTCGAAGGATTTTAATTTTTGATGTTTTTATCATTTTCTTTTGCTTTTTACAAAACCGAAAAGGCGATCCACAAGGGGGGGGTAGAGTTTCAAAATGGGACCTTTAGTAGTAGCGAGGGATTTTACCCCTCGCTACTACTATGGCATGTCCCGGAGGGGCACGGTTGAGACCTCTTAGTAGTAGCGAGGGGTAAAAACTTAGTAGTAGCACGGGTTTATAACCCTCACTACTACTATGGCATGGCCCAAGGGCACGGTAGAGACCGCTTAGTAGTAGCGAGGGGGTAAAAACCAGCGCTACTGCTATCAACTTAGTAGTAGCGAGGGTTAAAAACCCGCGCTACTACTATTGCATGTCCCAGGGGGCATGGTAGGGACCGCTTAGTAATAGCGAGGGTTAAAAACCAGCGCTACTGCTATCAACTTAGTAGTAGCGAGGTTTAAAAACCCGCGCTACTGCTACTTAGCAGCAGCGCCTGATTTTAAAGCGCGCTGCTGGTAAGATTCTGTGTATAGGCTTTTCCCTAGTAGTGCCTCGCAACGCCCCATGCGCGAAGGCCAGTGGCGCCACAGAGTATATGGGCGCTTCTCATCCTCATGCTCATGATCATCACCATCGTCATATCCCCCCTGGTTATAAAAATTTTCAAGTATAGGTGGTGGGATGTTCACAGGACCATACAAGAAGAAGGTTAATTAGTAAAGGGAAACTTGCTAACCCACATGCATGTGGATGAAACAATTATAATTACGGTGGAAGACAAACGTACCAAAACTACGAGGATCCCATGCAAAAATAGTCCCACGAGTGGTGGCAGAAAACACAAGGCCCTCGTATTGAATTGCATGACAGTACTCATCCGTGTACAGAAACTGATTTTTGAGCAATATCCATTGAGTCGAACCACCAAGGACGGCAACAAGCTTGTCGAAGATAGCAACAACTCCATAGTTGTTGTAATTCCAAGAGCGGTTGGGAACTCGACAAATTGCTATCTTCCATAGAAGACAGTCACCATGATCGTATTTGAACGTGCGTACAATACCGGTGTGCTCAACCTCTGGGCAGACTGCTGAGATTTTTGGAAGTTGAACCCGGTCACGAGTGTACACATTCAATGTAAACAACCCAATCTCCATTTGCGCCCGCCCAAGCCTTGCCCTCAAGCGATGGCATCTTAACATCATACGTATCATTATCAAGCGGCATCAACTGGCACAGGGTGAGGTCTCCGTCGTGCCGGCGCCAGTCATCAGGGTCACGGCGAAGAAGATAGGGGAGATCAAACCACTCCTTGACTCTTGGGTTCTTTGTAATGATGTTACTAGTTGAGTCGAGAATGGGCTTGAACGAACCTTCCATGCTAGCCGAGGTGATGACGTCGCACCGATCAATGAGTTCCTCCACCACGTCATCTTCCATATCGGGGCAAGAATAACGGGGTCGTTTCCAGCCTGTTCCCTCCATGGAGAAGACGATCGAACAATGGCAGAAGAAAGGGTGAAGGGCTGCAGGAAAATGGAGGAGGGAGAGGAAGAGCATGCAACAGTAGTTCCAAATCGAGAGGGAAAGGCGAAGACCCGGTGGACGTTTGCGAGTTTGCCACGGTTCACGAAGAGGCGCCCCGGCCTACACGTCCGTTCGGAAACTCTCCTACTACTCGCCATCGTCTCACTGATATGTTGGAACGGGACCACATGTCAATGAAACATGGTGTGTAATTTCTCGTGCAAAATGCGATCTAGCCGCATTGGCCCGAGGTGCCGCATTAGTTATCGACCTTTATTTTTTTAATGGCGTGCCAATCAGTTTTGAAGCATGACTAACTGGTACTGTACACAGAGAAAATATAAACTTCTCTACCACTACTCCACCTCCAATACTAGTAGTATAAAAAAGATATATAGGCTGGAGCTTGAGCGCTTTCTTGCTAAGGGCTGCCCACTTGCTTCTCACACTACCACCTTCTCTCCAGATCAAAAAAGACGGCCCCTCTCTCCCTCCTCACCGGTGGTCACAGATCTGTCGGCGAAGAAAAGGACGTGCAGCGTTGACGCACTTGTCGTTGGCGAGCGAGGTCACGCACTGACGACAAGGCCGTCCTCTCAGACCTAGCGCCCACGCGGGATGGCCTCCGTCCCCAAGCTCGCTGCCGTAGTGTGTGCGGAGGACGACGACCACGAGCGAAGCCACTTTCCCCCGACCCTCAGGTATGCTACCTCTTTTCGAACCATAACCTTGTTCTACTGCCCCATTTGCCACATCATTGCATGTGGATCTTTTTCCACTCCACCATCTTCCCAATTTGCTATCCTCTGCTCCGCTGCCACACAGACGAAAACCATAATTTGCACTATTAAAGGAAACCCTACTTCATGCAGACTAATCCATGTCTGGGTTGAATAAGGAAAGGAAGGGAGACTGTACTGTCCAAGAGAGTAGGCATCGAACCCGCATCTAGGTCTCCATCGTATGCAGATTTTCGTGCTGAACATTTTGATATATTATACGTTTTTTTCTGAGATCGTATGCAAAAGTTATAGCCGTTTTACATTTTCCCTACACTTTTTGCAAAACATGTCCAAATTTAAGTTTTTAATTTTCCTAACTAGTAGATGTAAGAACATAACTACATCTCGAAGGATTTTAATTTTTGAAACATTTTGATATATTATACGTTTTTTTTCTAACATCGTATGCAAAAGTTATAGCCGTTTTACATTTTCCCTTCACTTTTTTGCAAAACATGTCCAAATTTAAGTTTTTAAATTTTCCTAACTAGTAGATGGAGTAACATAACTACATCTCGAAGGATTTTAATTTTTGATGTTTTTATCATTTTCTTTTGCTTTTTACAAAACCGAAAAGGCGATCCACAAGGGGGGGGTAGAGTTTCAAAATGGGACCTTTAGTAGTAGCGAGGGATTTTACCCCTCGCTACTACTATGGCTTGTCCCGGAGGGGCACGGTTGAGACCTCTTAGTAGTAGCGAGGGGTAAAAACTTAGTAGTAGCACGGGTTTATAACCCTCACTACTACTATGGCATGGCCCAAGGGCACGGTAGAGACCGCTTAGTAGTAGCGAGGGGGTAAAAACCAGCGCTACTGCTATCAACTTAGTAGTAGCGAGGGTTAAAAACCCGCGCTACTACTATTGCATGTCCCAGGGGGCATGGTAGGGACCGCTTAGTAATAGCGAGGGTTAAAAACCAGCGCTACTGCTATCAACTTAGTAGTAGCGAGGTTTAAAAACCCGCGCTACTGCTACTTAGCAGCAGCGCCTGATTTTAAAGCGCGCTGCTGGTAAGATTCTGTGTATAGGCTTTTCCCTAGTAGTGCCTCGCAACGCCCCATGCGCGAAGGCCAGTGGCGCCACAGAGTATATGGGCGCTGCTCATCCTCATGCTCATGATCATCACCATCGTCATATCCCCCCTGGTTATAAAAATTTTCAAGTATAGGTGGTGGGATGTTCACAGGACCATGGAAACACAAGAAGAAGGTTAATTAGTAAAGGGAAACTTGCTAACCCACATGCATGTGGATGAAACAATTATAATTACGGTGGAAGACAAACGTACCAAAACTACGAGGATCCCATGCAAAAATAGTCCCACGAGTGGTGGCAGAAAACACAAGGCCCTCGTATTGAATTGCATGACAGTACTCATCCGTGTACAGAAACTGATTTTTGAGCAATATCCATTGAGTCGAACCACCAAGGACGGCAACAAGCTTGTCGAAGATAGCAACAACTCCATAGTTGTTGTAATTCCAAGAGCGGTTGGGAACTCGACAAATTGCTATCTTCCATAGAAGACAGTCACCATGATCGTATTTGAACGTGCGTACAATACCGGTGTGCTCAACCTCTGGGCAGACTGCTGAGATTTTTGGAAGTTGAACCCGGTCACGAGTGTACACATTCAATGTAAACAACCCAATCTCCATTTGCGCCCGCCCAAGCCTTGCCCTCAAGCGATGGCATCTTAACATCATACGTATCATTATCAAGCGGCATCAACTGGCACAGGGTGAGGTCTCCGTCGTGCCGGCGCCAGTCATCAGGGTCACGGCGAAGAAGATAGGGGAGATCAAACCACTCCTTGACTCTTGGGTTCTTTGTAATGATGTTACTAGTTGAGTCGAGAATGGGCTTGAACGAACCTTCCATGCTAGCCGAGGTGATGACGTCGCACCGATCAATGAGTTCCTCCACCACGTCATCTTCCATATCGGGGCAAGAATAACGGGGTCGTTTCCAGCCTGTTCCCTCCATGGAGAAGACGATCGAACAATGGCAGAAGAAAGGGTGAAGGGCTGCAGGAAAATGGAGGAGGGAGAGGAAGAGCATGCAACAGTAGTTCCAAATCGAGAGGGAAAGGCGAAGACCCGGTGGACGTTTGCGAGTTTGCCACGGTTCACGAAGAGGCGCCCCGGCCTACACGTCCGTTCGGAAACTCTCCTACTACTCGCCATCGTCTCACTGATATGTTGGAACGGGACCACATGTCAATGAAACATGGTGTGTAATTTCTCGTGCAAAATGCGATCTAGCCGCATTGGCCCGAGGTGCCGCATTAGTTATCGACCTTTATTTTTTTAATGGCGTGCCAATCAGTTTTGAAGCATGACTAACTGGTACTGTACACAGAGAAAATATAAACTTCTCTACCACTACTCCACCTCCAATACTAGTAGTATAAAAAAGATATATAGGCTGGAGCTTGAGCGCTTTCTTGCTAAGGGCTGCCCACTTGCTTCTCACACTACCACCTTCTCTCCAGATCAAAAAAAGACGGCCCCTCTCTCCCTCCTCACCGGTGGTCACAGATCTGTCGGCGAAGAAAAGGACGTGCAGCGTTGACGCACTTGTCGTTGGCGAGCGAGGTCACGCACTGACGACAAGGCCGTCCTCTCAGACCTAGCGCCCACGCGGGATGGCCTCCGTCCCCAAGCTCGCTGCCGTAGTGTGTGCGGAGGACGACGACCACGAGCGAAGCCACTTTCCCCCGACCCTCAGGTATGCTACCTCTTTTCGAACCATAACCTTGTTCTACTGCCCCATTTGCCACATCATTGCATGTGGATCTTTTTCCACTCCACCATCTTCCCAATTTGCTATCCTCTGCTCCGCTGCCACACAGACGAAAACCATAATTTGCACTATTAAAGGAAACCCTACTTCATGCAGACTAATCCATGTCTGGGTTGAATAAGGAAAGGAAGGGAGACTGTACTGTCCAAGAGAGTAGGCATCGAACCCGCATCTAGGTCTCCATCGTATGCAGATTTTCGTGCTGAACATTTTGATATATTATACGTTTTTTTCTAAGATCGTATGCAAAAGTTATAGCCGTTTTACATTTTCCCTACACTCTTTGCAAAACATGTCCAAATTTAAGTTTTTAATTTTCCTAACTAGTAGATGTAAGAACATAACTACATCTCGAAGGATTTTAATTTTTGAAACATTTTGATATATTATACGTTTTTTTTCTAACATCGTATGCAAAAGTTATAGCCGTTTTACATTTTCCCTTCACTTTTTTGCAAAACATGTCCAAATTTAAGTTTTTAAATTTTCCTAACTAGTAGATGGAGTAACATAACTACATCTCGAAGGATTTTAATTTTTGATGTTTTTATCATTTTCTTTTGCTTTTTACAAAACCGAAAAGGCGATCCACAAGGGGGGGGTAGAGTTTCAAAATGGGACCTTTAGTAGTAGCGAGGGATTTTACCCCTCGCTACTACTATGGCTTGTCCCGGAGGGGCACGGTTGAGACCTCTTAGTAGTAGCGAGGGGTAAAAACTTAGTAGTAGCACGGGTTTATAACCCTCACTACTACTATGGCATGGCCCAAGGGCACGGTAGAGACCGCTTAGTAGTAGCGAGGGGGTAAAAACCAGCGCTACTGCTATCAACTTAGTAGTAGCGAGGGTTAAAAACCCGCGCTACTACTATTGCATGTCCCAGGGGGCATGGTAGGGACCGCTTAGTAATAGCGAGGGTTAAAAACCAGCGCTACTGCTATCAACTTAGTAGTAGCGAGGTTTAAGAACCCGCGCTACTGCTACTTAGCAGCAGCGCCTGATTTTAAAGCGCGCTGCTGGTAAGATTCTGTGTATAGGCTTTTCCCTAGTAGTGCCTCGCAACGCCCCATGCGCGAAGGCCAGTGGCGCCACAGAGTATATGGGCGCTGCTCATCCTCATGCTCATGATCATCACCATCGTCATATCCCCCCTGGTTATAAAAATTTTCAAGTATAGGTGGTGGGATGTTCACAGGACCATGGAAACACAAGAAGAAGGTTAATTAGTAAAGGGAAACTTGCTAACCCACATGCATGTGGATGAAACAATTATAATTACGGTGGAAGACAAACGTACCAAAACTACGAGGATCCCATGCAAAAATAGTCCCACGAGTGGTGGCAGAAAACACAAGGCCCTCGTATTGAATTGCATGACAGTACTCATCCGTGTACAGAAACTGATTTTTGAGCAATATCCATTGAGTCGAACCACCAAGGACGGCAACAAGCTTGTCGAAGATAGCAACAACTCCATAGTTGTTGTAATTCCAAGAGCGGTTGGGAACTCGACAAATTGCTATCTTCCATAGAAGACAGTCACCATGATCGTATTTGAACGTGCGTACAATACCGGTGTGCTCAACCTCTGGGCAGACTGCTGAGATTTTTGGAAGTTGAACCCGGTCACGAGTGTACACATTCAATGTAAACAACCCAATCTCCATTTGCGCCCGCCCAAGCCTTGCCCTCAAGCGATGGCATCTTAACATCATACGTATCATTATCAAGCGGCATCAACTGGCACAGGGTGAGGTCTCCGTCGTGCCGGCGCCAGTCATCAGGGTCACGGCGAAGAAGATAGGGGAGATCAAACCACTCCTTGACTCTTGGGTTCTTTGTAATGATGTTACTAGTTGAGTCGAGAATGGGCTTGAACGAACCTTCCATGCTAGCCGAGGTGATGACGTCGCACCGATCAATGAGTTCCTCCACCACGTCATCTTCCATATCGGGGCAAGAATAACGGGGTCGTTTCCAGCCTGTTCCCTCCATGGAGAAGACGATCGAACAATGGCAGAAGAAAGGGTGAAGGGCTGCAGGAAAATGGAGGAGGGAGAGGAAGAGCATGCAACAGTAGTTCCAAATCGAGAGGGAAAGGCGAAGACCCGGTGGACGTTTGCGAGTTTGCCACGGTTCACGAAGAGGCGCCCCGGCCTACACGTCCGTTCGGAAACTCTCCTACTACTCGCCATCGTCTCACTGATATGTTGGAACGGGACCACATGTCAATGAAACATGGTGTGTAATTTCTCGTGCAAAATGCGATCTGGCCGCATTGGCCCGAGGTGCCGCATTAGTTATCGACCTTTATTTTTTTAATGGCGTGCCAATCAGTTTTGAAGCATGACTAACTGGTACTGTACACAGAGAAAATATAAACTTCTCTACCACTACTCCACCTCCAATACTAGTAGTATAAAAAAGATATATAGGCTGGAGCTTGAGCGCTTTCTTGCTAAGGGCTGCCCACTTGCTTCTCGCACTACCACCCTCTCTCCAGATCTAAAAAAGACGGCCCCTCTCTCCCTCCTCACCGGTGGTCACAGATCCGTCGGGGAAGAAAAGGGCGTGCAGTGTTGACGCACTCGTCGTCGGCGAGCGAGGTCATGCACTGACGACAAGGCCGTCCTCTCAGACCTAGCGCCCACGCGGGATGGCCTCCGTCCCCAAGCTCGCTGCCGTAGTGTGTGCGGAGGACGACGACCACGAGCGAAGCCACTTTCCCCCGACCCTCAGGTATGCTACCTCTTTTCGAACCATAACCTTGTTCTACTGCCCCATTTGCCACATCATTGCATGTGGATCTTTTTCCACTCCACCATCTTCCCAATTTGCTATCCTCTGCTCCGCTGCCACACAGACGAAAACCATAATTTGCACTATTAAAGGAAACCCTACTTCATGCAGACTAATCCATGTCTGGGTTGAATAAGGAAAGGAAGGGAGACTGTACTGTCCAAGAGAGTAGGCATCGAACCCGCATCTAGGTCTCCATCGTATGCAGATTTTCGTGCTGAACATTTTGATATATTATACGTTTTTTCTGAGATCGTATGCAAAAGTTATAGCCGTTTTACATTTTCCCTACACTTTTTGCAAAACATGTCCAAATTTAAGTTTTTAATTTTCCTAACTAGTAGATGTAAGAACATAACTACATCTCGAAGGATTTTAATTTTTGAAACATTTTGATATATTATACGTTTTTTTTCTAACATCGTATGCAAAAGTTATAGCCGTTTTACATTTTCCCTTCACTTTTTTTGCAAAACATGTCCAAATTTAAGTTTTTAAATTTTCCTAACTAGTAGATGGAGTAACATAACTACATCTCGAAGGATTTTAATTTTTGATGTTTTTATCATTTTCTTTTGCTTTTTACAAAACCGAAAAGGCGATCCACAAGGGGGGGGTAGAGTTTCAAAATGGGACCTTTAGTAGTAGCGAGGGATTTTACCCCTCGCTACTACTATGGCTTGTCCCGGAGGGGCACGGTTGAGACCTCTTAGTAGTAGCGAGGGGTAAAAACTTAGTAGTAGCACGGGTTTATAACCCTCACTACTACTATGGCATGGCCCAAGGGCACGGTAGAGACCGCTTAGTAGTAGCGAGGGGGTAAAAACCAGCGCTACTGCTATCAACTTAGTAGTAGCGAGGGTTAAAAACCCGCGCTACTACTATTGCATGTCCCAGGGGGCATGGTAGGGACCGCTTAGTAATAGCGAGGGTTAAAAACCAGCGCTACTGCTATCAACTTAGTAGTAGCGAGGTTTAAAAACCCGCGCTACTGCTACTTAGCAGCAGCGCCTGATTTTAAAGCGCGCTGCTGGTAAGATTCTGTGTATAGGCTTTTCCCTAGTAGTGCCTCGCAACGCCCCATGCGCGAAGGCCAGTGGCGCCACAGAGTATATGGGCGCTGCTCATCCTCATGCTCATGATCATCACCATCGTCATATCCCCCCTGGTTATAAAAATTTTCAAGTATAGGTGGTGGGATGTTCACAGGACCATGGAAACACAAGAAGAAGGTTAATTAGTAAAGGGAAACTTGCTAACCCACATGCATGTGGATGAAACAATTATAATTACGGTGGAAGACAAACGTACCAAAACTACGAGGATCCCATGCAAAAATAGTCCCACGAGTGGTGGCAGAAAACACAAGGCCCTCGTATTGAATTGCATGACAGTACTCATCCGTGTACAGAAACTGATTTTTGAGCAATATCCATTGAGTCGAACCACCAAGGACGGCAACAAGCTTGTCGAAGATAGCAACAACTCCATAGTTGTTGTAATTCCAAGAGCGGTTGGGAACTCGACAAATTGCTATCTTCCATAGAAGACAGTCACCATGATCGTATTTGAACGTGCGTACAATACCGGTGTGCTCAACCTCTGGGCAGACTGCTGAGATTTTTGGAAGTTGAACCCGGTCACGAGTGTACACATTCAATGTAAACAACCCAATCTCCATTTGCGCCCGCCCAAGCCTTGCCCTCAAGCGATGGCATCTTAACATCATACGTATCATTATCAAGCGGCATCAACTGGCACAGGGTGAGGTCTCCGTCGTGCCGGCGCCAGTCATCAGGGTCACGGCGAAGAAGATAGGGGAGATCAAACCACTCCTTGACTCTTGGGTTCTTTGTAATGATGTTACTAGTTGAGTCGAGAATGGGCTTGAACGAACCTTCCATGCTAGCCGAGGTGATGACGTCGCACCGATCAATGAGTTCCTCCACCACGTCATCTTCCATATCGGGGCAAGAATAACGGGGTCGTTTCCAGCCTGTTCCCTCCATGGAGAAGACGATCGAACAATGGCAGAAGAAAGGGTGAAGGGCTGCAGGAAAATGGAGGAGGGAGAGGAAGAGCATGCAACAGTAGTTCCAAATCGAGAGGGAAAGGCGAAGACCCGGTGGACGTTTGCGAGTTTGCCACGGTTCACGAAGAGGCGCCCCGGCCTACACGTCCGTTCGGAAACTCTCCTACTACTCGCCATCGTCTCACTGATATGTTGGAACGGGACCACATGTCAATGAAACATGGTGTGTAATTTCTCGTGCAAAATGCGATCTGGCCGCATTGGCCCGAGGTGCCGCATTAGTTATCGACCTTTATTTTTTTAATGGCGTGCCAATCAGTTTTGAAGCATGACTAACTGGTACTGTACACAGAGAAAATATAAACTTCTCTACCACTACTCCACCTCCAATACTAGTAGTATAAAAAAGATATATAGGCTGGAGCTTGAGCGCTTTCTTGCTAAGGGCTGCCCACTTGCTTCTCGCACTACCACCCTCTCTCCAGATCTAAAAAAGACGGCCCCTCTCTCCCTCCTCACCGGTGGTCACAGATCCGTCGGGGAAGAAAAGGGCGTGCAGTGTTGACGCACTCGTCGTCGGCGAGCGAGGTCATGCACTGACGACAAGGCCGTCCTCTCAGACCTAGCGCCCACGCGGGATGGCCTCCGTCCCCAAGCTCGCTGCCGTAGTGTGTGCGGAGGACGACGACCACGAGCGAAGCCACTTTCCCCCGACCCTCAGGTATGCTACCTCTTTTCGAACCATAACCTTGTTCTACTGCCCCATTTGCCACATCATTGCATGTGGATCTTTTTCCACTCCACCATCTTCCCAATTTGCTATCCTCTGCTCCGCTGCCACACAGACGAAAACCATAATTTGCACTATTAAAGGAAACCCTACTTCATGCAGACTAATCCATGTCTGGGTTGAATAAGGAAAGGAAGGGAGACTGTACTGTCCAAGAGAGTAGGCATCGAACCCGCATCTAGGTCTCCATCGTATGCAGATTTTCGTGCTGAACATTTTGATATATTATACGTTTTTTCTGAGATCGTATGCAAAAGTTATAGCCGTTTTACATTTTCCCTACACTTTTTGCAAAACATGTCCAAATTTAAGTTTTTAATTTTCCTAACTAGTAGATGTAAGAACATAACTACATCTCGAAGGATTTTAATTTTTGAAACATTTTGATATATTATACGTTTTTTTTCTAACATCGTATGCAAAAGTTATAGCCGTTTTACATTTTCCCTTCACTTTTTTTGCAAAACATGTCCAAATTTAAGTTTTTAAATTTTCCTAACTAGTAGATGGAGTAACATAACTACATCTCGAAGGATTTTAATTTTTGATGTTTTTATCATTTTCTTTTGCTTTTTACAAAACCGAAAAGGCGATCCACAAGGGGGGGGTAGAGTTTCAAAATGGGACCTTTAGTAGTAGCGAGGGATTTTACCCCTCGCTACTACTATGGCTTGTCCCGGAGGGGCACGGTTGAGACCTCTTAGTAGTAGCGAGGGGTAAAAACTTAGTAGTAGCACGGGTTTATAACCCTCACTACTACTATGGCATGGCCCAAGGGCACGGTAGAGACCGCTTAGTAGTAGCGAGGGGGTAAAAACCAGCGCTACTGCTATCAACTTAGTAGTAGCGAGGGTTAAAAACCCGCGCTACTACTATTGCATGTCCCAGGGGGCATGGTAGGGACCGCTTAGTAATAGCGAGGGTTAAAAACCAGCGCTACTGCTATCAACTTAGTAGTAGCGAGGTTTAAAAACCCGCGCTACTGCTACTTAGCAGCAGCGCCTGATTTTAAAGCGCGCTGCTGGTAAGATTCTGTGTATAGGCTTTTCCCTAGTAGTGCCTCGCAACGCCCCATGCGCGAAGGCCAGTGGCGCCACAGAGTATATGGGCGCTGCTCATCCTCATGCTCATGATCATCACCATCGTCATATCCCCCCTGGTTATAAAAATTTTCAAGTATAGGTGGTGGGATGTTCACAGGACCATGGAAACACAAGAAGAAGGTTAATTAGTAAAGGGAAACTTGCTAACCCACATGCATGTGGATGAAACAATTATAATTACGGTGGAAGACAAACGTACCAAAACTACGAGGATCCCATGCAAAAATAGTGCCACGAGTGGTGGCAGCAAACACAAGGCCCTCGTATTGAATTGCATCACAGTACTCATCCGTGTACAGAAACTGATTTTTGAGCAATATCCATTGAGTCGAACCACCAAGGACGGCAACAAGCTTGTCGATGATAGCAACAACTCCATAGTTGTTGTAATTCCAAGAGCGGTTGGGAACTCGACAAATTGCTATCTTCCGTAGAAGACAGTCACCATGATCGTATTCGAACGTGCGTACAATACCGGTGTGCTCAACCTCTGGGCAGACTGCTGAGATTTTTGGAAGTTGAACCCGGCCACGAGTGTACACATTCAATGTAAACAACCCAATCTCCATTTGCGCCCGCCCAAGCCTTGCCCTCAAGAGATGGCATCTTAACATCATACGTATCATTATCAAGCGGCATCAACTGGCACAGGGTGAGGTCTCCGTCATGTCGGCGCCAGTCATCAGGGTCATGGCGAAGAAGATAGGGGAGATCAAACCACTCCTTGACTCTTGGGTTCTTTGTAATGATGTTATTAGTTGAGTCGAGAATGGGCTTGAACGAACCTTCCATGCTAGCCGAGGTGATGACGTCGCACCGATCAATGAGTTCCTCCACCACATCACCTTTCAGATCGGGGCAAGAATAACGGGGTCGTTTCCAGCCTGTTCCCTCCATGGAGAAGACGATCGAACAATGGCAGAAGAAAGGGCGAAGGGATGAAGGAAAATGGAGGAGGGAGAGGAAGAGCATGCAACAGTAGTTCCAAATCGAGAGGGAAAGGCGAAGAGTCGGTGGACGGTTGCGAGTTTGCCACGGTTCACGAAGAGGCGCCCCGGCCTACACGTCCGTTCGGAAATACTCCTACTACTCGCCGTCGTCTCACTGATATGTTGGAACGGGACCACATGTCAATGAAACATGGTGTGTAATTTCTTGTGCAAAATGCGATCTGGCCGCGTTGGCCCGAGGTGCCGCATTAGTTATCGACCTTTATTTTTTTAATGGCGTGCCGATCAGTTTTGAAACATGACTAACTGGTATTGTACGCAGAGAAAATATAAACTACTCTACCACTACTCCACCTCCAATACTAGTAGTATAAAAAAGATATATAGGCTGGAGCTTGAGCGCTTTCTTGCTAAGGGCTGCCCACTTGCTTCTCACACTACCACCTTCTCTCCAGATCAAAAAAAGACGGCCCCTCTCTCCCTCCTCACCGGTGGTCACAGATCTGTCGGCGAAGAAAAGGACGTGCAGCGTTGACGCACTTGTCGTTGGCGAGCGAGGTCACGCACTGACGACAAGGCCGTCCTCTCAGACCTAGCGCCCACGCGGGATGGCCTCCGTCCCCAAGCTCGCTGCCGTAGTGTGTGCGGAGGACGACGACCACGAGCGAAGCCACTTTCCGCCGACCCTCAAGTATGCTACCTCTTTTCGAACCATAACCTTGTTCTACTGCCCCATTTGCCACATCATTGCATGTGGATCTTTTTCCACTCCACCATATTCCCAATTTGCTATCCTCTGCTCCGCTGCCACACAGACGAAAACCATAATTTGCACTATTAAAGGAAACCCTACTTCATGCAGACTAATCCATGTCTGGGTTGAATAAGGAAAGGAAGGGAGACTGTACTGTCCAAGAGAGTAGGCATCGAACCCGCATCTAGGTATCCATCGTATGCGGATTTTCGTGCTGAACATTTTGATATATTATACGTTTTTTTCTCACATCGTATGCAAAAGTTATAGCCTTTTTACACTTTGCCTACACTTTTTGCAAAACATGTCCAAATTTAAGTTTTTAAATTTTCCTAACTATTAGATGCAATAACATAACTACATCTCGAAGGATTTTAATTTTTGAAACATTTTGATATATTATACGTTTTTTTCTAACATCGTATGCAAAAGTTATAGCCGTTTTACATTTTCCCTACACTTTTTTGCAAAACATGTCCAAATTTAAGTTTTTAAATTTTCCTAACTAGTAGATGTAGTAACATGACTACATCTCAAAGGATTTTAATTTTTGAAGTTTTTATCATTTTCTTTTGCTTTTTACAAAACCGAAAAGGCGATCCACGGGGGGGGGGGGGGTAGAGTTTCAAAATGGGACCTTTAGTAGTAGCGAGGGATTTTACCCCTCGCTACTACTATGGCATGTCCCGGAAGGGCATGGTTGAGACCTCTTAGTAGTAGCGAGGGGTAAAAACTTAGTAGTAGCGCGGGTTTATAACCCTCGCTACTACTATGGCATGGCCCAGGGGCACGGTAGAGACCGCTTAGTAGTAGCGAGGGGTAAAAACCAGCGCTACTGCTATCAACTTAGGAGTAGCGAGGGTTAAAAACCCGCGCTACTACTATGGCATGTCCCAGGGGGCACGGTAGAGACCGCTTAGTAGTAGCGAGGGTTAAAAACCAGCGCTACTGCTATCAACTTAGTAGTAGCGAGGTTTAAAAACCCGCGCTACTGCTACATAGCAGCAGCGCCTGATTTTAAACCGCGCTGCTGGTAAGATTCTGTGTATAGGCTTTTCCCTAGTAGTGCCTCGCAACGCCCCATGCGCGAAGGCCAGAGGCGCCACAGAGTATATGGGCGCTGCTCATCCTCATGCTCGTGATCATCACTATCGCCATATCCCCCTTGGTTATAAATTTTTTCAAGTATAGGTGGTGGGATGTTCAGAGGACCATGGAAACACAAGAAGAAGGTTAATTAGTAAAGGGAAACTTGCTAACCCACATGCATGTGGATGAAACAATTATAATTACGGTGGAAGACAAACGTACCAAAACTACGAGGATCCCATGCAAAAATAGTGCCACGAGTGGTGGCAGCAAACACAAGGCCCTCGTATTGAATTGCATCACAGTACTCATCCGTGTACAGAAACTGATTTTTGAGCAATATCCATTGAGTCGAACCACCAAGGACGGCAACAAGCTTGTCAATGATAGCAACAACTCCATAGTTGTTGTAATTCCAAGAGCGGTTGGGAACTCGACAAATTGCTATCTTCCGTAGAAGACAGTCACCATGATCGTATTCGAACATGCGTACAATACCAGTGTGCTCAACCTCTGGGCTGACTGCTGAGATTTTTGGAAGTTGAACCCGGCCACGAGTGTACACATTCAATGTAAACAACACAATCTCCATTTGCGCCCGCCCAAGCCTTGCCCTCAAGAGATGGCATCTTAACATCATACGTATCATTATCAAGCGGCATCAACTGGCACAGGGTGAGGTCTCCGTCATGTCGGCGCCAGTCATCAGGGTCACGGCGAAGAAGATAGGGGAGATCAAACCAATCCTTGACTCTTGGGTTCTTTGTAATGATGTTATTAGTTGAGTCGAGAATGGGCTTGAACGAACCTGCCATGCTAGCCGAGGTGATGACGTCGCACCAATCAATGAGTTCCTCCACCACGTCATCTTTCAGATCGGGGCAAGAATAACGGGGTCGTTTCCAGGCTGTTCCCTCCATGGAGAAGACGATCGAACAATGGCAGAAGAAAGGGTGAAGGGCTGAAGGAAAATGGAGGAGGGAGAGGAAGAGCGTGCAACAGTAGTTCCAAATCGAGAGGGAAAGGCGAAGAGTCGGTGGACGGTTGCGAGTTTGCCACGGTTCACGAAGAGGCGCCCTGGCCTACACGTCCGTTCGGAAATACTCCTACTACTCGCCGTCGTCTCACTGATATGTTGGAACGGGACCACATGTCAATGAAACATGGTGTGTAATTTCTCATGCAAAATGCGATCTGGCCGCGTTGGCCCGAGGTGCCGCATTAGTTATCGACCTTTATTTTTTTAATGGCGTGCCGATCAGTTTTGAAGCATGACTAACTGATACTGTACATAGAGAAAATATAAACTACTCTACCACTACTCCACCTCCAATACTAGTAGTATAAAAAAGATATATAGGCTGGAGCTTGAGCGCTTTCTTGCTAAGGGCTGCCCACTTGCTTCTCACACTACCACCCTCTCTCCAGATCTAAAAAAGACGGCCCATCTCTCCCTCCTCATCGGTGGTCACAGATCCGTCGGGGAAGAAAAGGACGTGCAGCGTTGATGCACTCGTCGTCGGCGAGCGAGGTCACGCACTGACGACAAGGCCGTCCTCTCAGACCTAGCGCCCGCGCGGGATGGCCTCCGTCCCCAAGCACGTTGCCGTAGTGTGTGCGGAGGACGACAACCACGAGCGAAGCCACTTCCCGCCGACCCTCAGGTATGCTACCTCTTTTCGAACCATAACCTTGTTCTACTGCCCCATTTGCCACGTCATTGCATGTGGATCTTTTTCAACCCCATAATCTTCCCAATTTGCTATCCTCTGCTCCGTTGGCCACACAGACGAAATCCATAATTTGCACTACTAAAGGAAACCCTACTTCATGCAGACTAATCCATGTCTGGGTTGAATAAGGAAAGGAAGGGAGACTGTACTGTCCAAGAGAGTAGGCATCCACTAGTGCAGAACCGGGCAATAGCACCGGTTCGTAAGGCCCTTTAGTGCCGGTTTAGTGCCGGTTTAGGAACCGGCACTAACGTTTCGGCACTAAAGGCCCCCCCTTTAGTACCGGTTCAGCACGAACCGGTGCTGGCCGGGAGCCCTTTAGTACCGGTTGGTAACACCAACCGGTACTAAATGGTTGTGGGTTTTTGTTTTATTTTGTATTTTTCAATTAAATTTATGTTATCTATTTAATTTAGGATTGTTTTACGTTATAATGAGTTGTAGTCGTCATCATCATCATCATCATCATCGCATATTAATAAATAAATAAACTCTAGCTAGGTAAAAATCATCATAGTCATCTAATTACCACTATTTAATCATCATAGTCATTACCGCTAGCTATCTAATCATCATCAACACTGGCTAGCTTAAAGAGGAAACATTCACTTTGTAACAGAAGCAAAGATATCATCAAGTTCAACATAATCATCACCAACATCGAAGTTCAGGACACGGACATGAGACAAGTACTAATTAAGAGCATGAACTAGTAGCTACTGATCCTGCTGCTCCGTCTCAGGTAGAATAGCATAGAACATGTATAGCTCTCCTGATTCATCATACTGGAGCATGCAGATGAATCTGTCTCCCAATCTTGGGTTGCGCTTCTCCTTGCTGCCCCCTAGTACTTCTCTGCGATTGTTAACAATTTTGCTCCAATCTTTCACTATTAAGCATTCTTCGCTTTCAGAAATCCTGAATGCACTCATGTGCAATGTAGGAAATCTTGGTCGTAAGCTAACCATTGACATGCGACCTTTTGTCTCGATCCACTGAGGCACAACTGTCATCGGAAGTTCCTGTTGAAGAACATCGTATAGTAATTAATATAGTAAGCAATGAAAGTTTAGCTTCAAAAATAATGTATGCAAAAGATGCACTAATTAAGGACAAATATTTAAAATCTTACCATCTTTCGATTATAGATGTGACCGTAGTTCAATACGATCACCATTGGTCGCACGTTTTGAGTACTAATATTTCTAAGTTCAGGAAATTTTTTTGTCTTGACAGTATTAAGATCCTCAAGCCATGAAACATAATGACTTATCTCCTCGCAGTTTAGTTGAGCCCCGGGGCAGTAGTAGGTCTTGTCTACCAAGCGCCGGACATGTTTGCTTGAACCGAAATAAGCTGACAATACAAATTAGTTGTCAACTATTTTTGAATAAACTGTATCAAAGACGTAAACATATGCATGCATGGTTGAGAAAAACTCAACAAATGGTAGAACTGGAGGCGTTTGCACATCGACCCAGATGTCTATATTACCTTCAATATCATCTTCCGGACGAATATCAAAGGTGATAACCATATCAGGCTCAAATGCATAAGCCTTGCATAGTGCTTGCCAAGTTTTGCATTCAAAATGGGTGTATGTGTCTCCATTATATAATTTGACATTGAAAGTATACCCATGCTCCGTCTTCAAGTAAACTCTCTTTACCTCCATATCATCTATAGCACTAAAACCTATCTTATCCAAGACAAAAATTCTTGCATGGCAGGGGATGCGCTAGTAGAATAGTGAAAATTTAAAATTATAAGTTCAAGCAAATGAAGCATAAGTTTTGCATTCAAATAATAATTGACAAAGTGACTTACTGTATCAACTTCGAATGTCTCATCCAGCTTCATGCTGAAGCGCCTACCATCAACAAGGAAATTTTGGTCGCATAGGCCGCGCTGGTCTTCACAGTGTTTGCACATAATAAAATCTTTTTCGTCGTCAGATGACATTTCCTATGTTCATATAGGTGAAACATTAAACACCTATATCTAGCCAAATATATATTCATCTAACATTTGACATTAATATATCTAACTATATTCATCTCTAACAATTGACATTACTATATATTTAACTTTTCTATCGAATTCATCTAACATTCGACATTAATGTAACATTCATATAAACTAAAGATATATAAAAAATTTAATAAACAGAAAAACTCATTAACAAATAATATTTTAATTAGATCATCAAATCTCAGATACCTAAATTTTCTTACTAAAAATAAACTAGTTATATTAATTATTCAACTAGTTCAAATCTCATATACCTAAATAAACTAGTTCGACAATTTTCTTACTAAAAATAAACTAGTTATATTAATTATTCAACTAGTTCAAATCTCATATACCTAATTAATATCTAGCTATATTCATCTCTAACAATTGACATTAATATATATTTAACTTTTCTATCTAATTCATCTAACATTCGACATTAATCTAATATTCGATCATCTAATTAACTTTTCTAAAAAACAGAAAACAGAAAATATGTAAAAAAATGTGTGTGTGTGTGTGTATGTGTGTGTATGTATGTGTGTGTATACTGCAGTGCCGCCCCGTACGCCGCCACCCCGTATGTACGAGCGGGGATGCCGGCGTACGGGGCGGGGGCGGCGGCGTACGTACGGGCCGGTGCGCGCGGCGCGGGTGCGAGAGAGACGTACGGCCGCGGCGATGACGACGGACGGCAGCGGCGTTCGGGGCGGCAGCGCGAGACGATGACGACGATGGGCGGCGGCGGGGACAGCGACGATGACGACGGACGACGGGCGACGGGCGGTGACGACGGGATCGAGCGGCGCGCGGCGATGTCTCGCGAGAGGTTGGAGACGAAGTGGGGAGATGAAACTGAAATTTTCGTAAGTGCTATATATATAGGATGGGCCTTTAGTACCGGTTCGTGGCTCCAACCGGTACTAAAGGCCTATTTTCGCCACGCCAAGCGGCGGGAAACGAAGGCTTTTAGTACCGGTTGGAGCCACCAACCAGTACTAAAGGGGGGGCCTTTAGTACCGGTTGGAGCCACCAACCGGTACTAAAGGCCTTGCGCTGCCACCCCAAAGTTTAAAAAACATTGAAGTGGCCATGTAACAGATGAGTTCTCGTCCGAAACCCTGATACTCGAAAAGAGTATGTCCAGTTTGTACACGAAGTGCGTCTAGTTTTTGCCGTGACCCTCTCTACTCTTTCGCGCATGCTATGCGGGTGATATGATGATACCATGCCAAGTTTCAACATTTTCAGGATTCATTTTGTAGTGATTTTCAATTTCACGGTCATTTAGCTCTCTAAAAAATTAGGTAAATGACCGAAAAAGAACAAATGATGTCAGAACATGTTGGAAATTGATGACGTCGCTTTAAATGCTGCATACTGAACACAAAAAAAGTCCGGAGTTCAAATAAGTTTAAAAAACATTGAAGTGGCCATGTAACAGATGAGTTCTCGTCCGAAACCCTGATACTCGGAAAGAGTATGTCCAGTTTGTACACGAAGTGCGTCCAGTTTTTGCCGTGACCCTCTCTACTCTTTCGCGCATGCTATGCGGGTGATATGATGATACCATGCCAAGTTTCAACATTTTCAGGATTCATTTTGTAGTGATTTTCAATTTCACGGTCATTTAGCTCTCTAAACAATTAGGTAAATGACCGAAAAACAACAAATGATGTCAGAACATGTTGGAAATTGATGACGTCGCTTTAATTGTTGCATACTGAACACAAAAGAAGTCCGGAGTTCAAATAAGTTATTAAAAATAAAAAAGAGGTGCAATGCTGGTTAATTTGCTTCAAGCCATTCGGAATAGTGTAGACTGCACTGCACATAGCTCAGTGCAATCTATGCTATTCCGCAAGGCTTGAAGCTAATCAACATGTAGGTGAGCATTGCAACTCTTCATCATTTTCTGTGCACTCACGGCTTATAAACCGCTCATACTGCCTCTCTCTTGGCGAGGTGGGACTAAAAACAGCTTGCCATAACCTCATTAGTACCGGTTCGTGGTACGAACCGACACTAAATGGTGATCGTCGGGCCATAGCCTGACCGCAGGCTGACACAGCCTCTTTAGTACGGGTTCATGGCATGAACCGGTACTAAAGGTTTGCCACGAACCGGTACTATTGATCGCCGCCACGAACCGGCACTAATGTACACATTAGTGCTGGCTCTAATTCAAACCGGCACTAATGTGCTTCACGTTTGACCCTTTTTCTACTAGTGATCGAACCCTTATCTAGGTCTCCATCGTATGCGGATTTTCGTGCTGAACATTTTGATATATTATACGTTTTTTTCTGACATCGTATGCAAAAGTTATAGCCGTTTTACATTTTCCCTACACTTTTTGCAAAACATGTCCAAATTTAAGTTTTTAAATTTCCTAACTAGTAGATGTAGTAAAATAACTACATCTCGAAGGATTTTAATTTTTGAAGTTTTTATCATTTTCTTTTGCTTTTTACAAAACCGAAAAGGCAATCCACTAGGGTGGGGGGGTAGAGTTTCAAAATGGGACCTTTAGTAGTAGCGAGGGATTTTACCCCTCGCTACTACTATGGCATGTCCCGGAGGGGCAGGGTAGAGACCTCTTAGTAGTCGCGAGGGGTAAAACTTAGTAGTAGCGTGGGTTTATAACCCTCGCTACTACAATGGCATGGCCCAGGGGCACGGTAGAGACCGCATAGTAGTAGCGAGGGGTAAAAACCAGTGCTACTGCTATCAACTTAGTAGTAGCAAGGGTTAAAAACCCGCGCTACTACTATGGCATGTCCCGGGGGCACGGTAGAGACCGCTTAGTAGTAGAGAGGGTTAAAAACCAGCGCTACTGCTATCAACTTAGTAGTAGCGAGGTTTAAAAACCCGCGCTACTGCTACATAGTAGTAGCACCTGATTTTAAAGCGAGCTGCTGGTAAGATTCTGTGTATAGGCTTTTCCCTAGTAGTGCCTCGCAACGCCCCACGCGCGAATGCCAGAGGCGCCACAGAGTATATGGGCGCTGCTCATCCTCATGCTCGTGATCATCACCATCGTCATATCCCCCTTGGTTATAAAAATTTTCAAGTATAGGTGGTGGGATTTTCACAGGACCATGGAAACACAAGAAGAAGGTTAATTAGTAAAGGGAAACTTGCTAACCCACATGCATGTGGATGAAACAATTATAATTACGGTGGAAGACAAACGTACCAAAACTACGAGGATCCCATGCAAAAATAGTGCCACGAGTGGTGGCAGGAAACACAAGGCCCTCGTATTGAATTGCATCACAGTACTCATCCGTGTACAGAAACTGATTTTTGAGCAATATCCATTGAGTCGAACCACCAAGGACGGCAACAAGCTTGTCGAAGATAGCAACAACTCCATAGTTGTTGTAATTCCAAGAGCGGTTAGGAACTCGACAAATTGCTATCTTCCGTAGAATACAGTCACCATGATCATATTTGAACGTGCGTACAATACCGGTGTGCTCAACCTCTGGGCAGTCTGCTGAGATTTTTGGAAGTTGAACCCGGTCACGAGTGTACACATTCAATGTAAACAACCCAATCTCCATTTGCGCCCGCCCAAGCCTTGCCCTCAAGCGATGGCATCTTAACATCATACGTATCATTATCAAGCGGCATCAACTGGCACATGGTGAAGTCTCCGTCGTGCCGGCGCCAGTCATGGGGGTCACGGCAAAGAAGATAGGGGAGATCAGACCATTCCTTAACTCTTGGGTTCTTTGTAATTATGTTATTAGTTGAGTCGAGAATGGGCTTGAACGAACCTGCCATGCTAGCCGAGGTGATGACGTCGCACCGATCAATGAGTACCTCCACCACGTCATCTTTCAGATCGGGGCAAGAATAACGGGGTCGTTTCCAGCCTGTTCCCTCCATGGAGAAGACGATCGAACAATGGCAGAAGAAAGGGTGAAGGGTTGAAGGAAAATGGAGGAGGGAGAGGAAGAGCGTGCAACAGTAGTTCCAAATCGAGAGGCAAAGGCGAAGAGTCAGTGGATGGTTGCCAGTTTTCCACGGTTCACGAAGAGGCGCCCTGGCCTACACGTCCATTCGGAAATACTCCTACTACTCGCGGTCGTCTCACTGATATGTTGGAACGGGACCACATGTCAATGAAACATGGTGTGTAATTTCTCGTGCAAAATGCGATCTGGCCGCGTTGGCCCGAGGTGCCGCATTAGTTATCGACCTTTATTTTTTTAATGCAGTGCCGATCAGTTTTGAAGCATAACTACCTGGTACTGTACAGAGAGAAAATACAAACTACTTTACCAGTAATCCACCTCCAATACTAGTAGTATAAAAAAGATATATAGGCTGGAGCTTGAGCGCTTTCTTGCTAAGGGCTGCCCACTTGCTTCTCACACTACCACCCTCTCTCTCCAGATCTAAAAAAGACGGCACCTCTCTCCCTCCTCACCGGTGGTCATAGATCCGTCAGGGAAGAAAAGCACGTGCGGCGTTGACGCACTCGTCGTCGGCGAGCGAGGTCACGCACTGACGACAAGGCCGTCCTCTCAGACCTAGCGCCCGCGCAGGATGGCCTGCGTCCCCAAGCTCGCTGCCGTAGTGTGTGCGGAGGACGACAACCATGAGCGAAGCCACTTCCCGCCGACCCTCAGGTATGCTACCTCTTTTCGAACCATAACCTTGTTCTACTGCCCCATTTGCCACGTCATTGCATCTGGATCTTTTTCCACTCCACCATCTTCCCAATTTGCTATCCTCTGCTCTGCTGGCCACACAGACGAAAACCATAATTTGCACTACTAAAGGAAACCCTACTTCATGCAGACTAATCCATGTCTGGGTTGAATAAGGAAAGGAAGGGAGATTGTACTGTCCAAGAGAATAGGCATCGAACCCGCATCTAGGTCTCCATTGTATGCGGATTTTCATGCTGAACATTTTGATATATTATACGTTTTTTTCTGACATCGTATGCAAAAGTTATAGCCGTTTTACATTTTCCCTACACTTTTTGCAAAATATGTCCAAATTTAAGTTTTTAAATTTTCCTAACTAGTAGATGTAAGAACATAACTACATCTCGAAGGATTTTAATTTTTGAAACATTTTGATATATTATTCTTTTTTTCTAACATCGTATGCAAAAGTTATAGCCGTTTTACATTTTCCCTACACTTTTTGCAACACATGTCCAAATTTAAGTTTTTAAATTTTCCTAACTAGTAGATGTAGTAACATAACTACATCTCGAAGGATTTTAATTTTTGATGTTTTTATCATTTTCTTTTGCTTTTTACAAAACCGAAAAGGCGATCCACCGGGGGGGGGGCGTGGGGTGGAGTTTCAGAATGGGACCTTTAGTAGTAGCGAGGGATTTTTCCCCTCGCTACTACTATGGTATGTCCCGGAGGGGGACGGTTGAGACCTCTTAGTAGTAGCGAGGGGTAAAAACTTAGTAGTAGCGCGGTTTTATAACCCTCGCTACTACTATGGCATGGCCCAGGGGCACAGTAGAGACCGCTGACTAGTAGCGAGGGGTAAAAACCAGCGCTACTGCTATCAACTTAGTAGTAGCGAGGGTTAAAAACCCGTGCTACTACTATGGCATGTCCCGGGGAGCACAGTAGAGACCGCTTGGTAGTAGCGAGGGTTAAAAACCAGCGCTACTTCTATCAACTTAGTAGTAGCCAGGTTTAAAAACCCACGCTACTGCTACTTAGCAGCGCCTGATTTTAAAGCGCGTTGCTGGTAAGATTCTGTGTATAGGCTTTTCCCTAGTAGTGCCTCGCAAGTCCCCACGCGCGAAGGCCAGAGGCGCCACAGAGTATATTGGCGCTGCTCATCCTCATGCTCGTGATCATCACCATCGTCATATCCCCCTTGGTTATAAAAATTTTCAAGTATAGGTGGTGGGATGTTCACAGGACCATGGAAACACAAGAAGAAGGTTAATTAGTAAAGGGAAACTTGCTAACCCACATGCATGTGGATGAAACAATTATAATTACGGTGGAAGACAAACGTACCAAAACTACGAGGATCCCATGCAAAAATAGTGCCACGAGTGGTGGCAGCAAACACAAGGCCCTCATATTGAATTGCATCACAGTACTCATCCGTGTACACAAACTGAGTTTTGAGCAATATCCATTGAGTCGAACCACCAAGGATGGCAACAAGCTTGTCGAAGATAGCAACAACTCCATAGTTGTTTTAATTCAAAGAGCGGTTGGGAACTCGACAAATTGCTATCTTCCGTAGAAGACAGTCACCATGATCGTATTTGAACGTGCGTACAATACCGATGTGCTGAACCTCTGGGCAGTCTGCTGAGATTTTTGGAAGTTGAACCCGGTCACGAGTGTACACATTCAATGTAAACAACCCAATCTCCATTTGCGCCCGCCCAAGCCTTGCCCTCAAGCGATGGCATCTTAACATCATACATATCATTATCAAGCGGCATCAACTAGCACAGGGTGAGGTCTCCGTCATGTCGGCGCCAGTCATCAGGGTCACGGCGAAGAAGATAGGGGAGATCAAACCACTCCTTGACTCTTGGGTTCTTTGTAATGATGTTATTAGTTGAGTCGAGAATGGGCTTGAACGAACCTGCCATGCTAGCCGAGGTGATGACGTCGCACCGATCAATGAGTTCCTCCACCACGTCATCTTTCAGATCGGGGCAAGAATAACGGGGTCGTTTCCAGGCTGTTCCCTCCATGGAGAAGACGATGGAACAATGGCAGAAGAAAGGGTGAAGGGATGAAGGAAAATGGAGGAGGGAGAGGAAGAGTGTGCAACAGTAGTTCCAAATCGAGAGGGAAAGGCGAAGAGTCGGTGGACGGTTGCGAGTTTTCCACGGTTCACGAAGAGGCGCCCCATCCTACACGTCCGTTCGGAAATACTCCTACTACTCACCGTCGTCTCACTGATATGTTGGAACGGGACCACATGTCAATGAAACATGGTGTGTAATTTCTCGTGCAAAATGCGATCTGGCAGCGTTGGCCCGACGTGCTGCATTAGTTGTCGACCTTTATTTTTTTAATGGCGTGCCGATCAGTTTTGAAGCATGACTAACTGGTACTGTACGCAGAGAAAATATAAACTACTCTACCACTACTCCACCTCCAATACTAGTAGTATAAAAAAGATATATAGGCTGGAGCTTGAGCGCTTTCTTGCTAAGGGCTGCCCACTTGCTTCTCACACTACCACCCTCTCTCTCCAGATCTAAAAAAGACGGCACCTCTCTCCCTCCTCACCGGTGGTCATAGATCCGTCAGGGAAGAAAAGGACGTGCGGCGTTGACGCACTCGTCGTCGGCGAGCGAGGTCACGCACTGACGACAAGGCCGTCCTCTCAGACCTAGCGCCCGCGCAGGATGGCCTGCGTCCCCAAGCTCGCTGCCGTAGTGTGTGCGGAGGACGACGACCACGAGCGAAGCCACTTCCCGCCGACCCTCAGGTATGCTACCTCTTTTCGAAACATAACCTTGTACTACTGCCCCATTTGCCACGTCATTGCATGTGGATCTTTTTCCACTCCACCATCTTCCCAATTTCCTATACTCTACTCCGCTGGCCACACAGACGAAAACCATAATTTGCACTATTAAAGGAAACCCTACTTCATGTAGAATAATCCATATCTGGGTTGAATAAGGAAAGGAAGGGAGACTGTACTGTCCAAGAGAGTAGGCATCGAACCCGCATCTAGGTCTCCATCATATGCGGATTTTCGTGCTGAACATTTTGATATATTATACGTTTTTTTTTACATCGTATGCAAAAGTTATAGCCGTTTTACATTTTCCCTACACTTTTTGCAAAACATGTCCAAATTTAAGTTATTTAATTTTCCTAACTAGTAGATGTAAGAACATAACTACATCTCGAAGGATTTTAATTTTTGAAACATTTTGATATATTATAAGTTTTTTCTAACATCGTATGCAAAAGTTATAGCCGTTTTACATTTTCCCTACACTTTTTGCAAAACATGTCCAAATTTAAGTTTTTAAATTTCCCTAACTAGTAGATGTAGTAACATAACTACATCTCGAAGGATTTTAATTTTTGAAGTTTTTATCATTTTCTTTTGCTTTTTACAAAACCGAAAAGGCCATCCACAAGGGTGGGGGGTAGAGTTTCAAAGTGGGACCTTAAGTAGTAGCGAGGGATTTTACCCCTCGCTACTACTATGGCATGTCCCGGAGGGGCACGGTTGAGACCTCTTAGTAGTAGCGAGGGGTAAAAACTTAGTAGTAGCACGGGTTTATAACTCTCGCTACTACTATGGCATGGCCCAGGGGCACAGTAGAGACCGCTTAGTAGTAGCGAGGGGTAAAAACCAGCGCTACTGCTATCAACTTAGTAGTAGCGAGGGTTAAAAACCCGCGCTACTACTATGGCATGTCTCGGGGGGCATGGTAGAGACCTCTTAGTAGTAGTGAGTGTTAAAAACCAGCGCTACTTCTATCAACTTAGTAGTAGCGAGGTTTAAAAACCCGCGCTACTGCTACTTAGCAACAGCGCCTGATTTTAAAGCGTACTGCTGGTAAGATTCTGTGTATAGGCTTTTCCCTAGTAGTGCCTCGCAACGCCCCACGCGCGAAGGCCAGAGGCGCCACAGAGTATATGGGCGCTGCTCATCCTCATGCTCGTGATCATCACCATCGTCATATCCCCCTTGGTTATAAAAAATTTCAAGTATAGGTGGTGGGATGTTCACAGGACCATGGAAACACAAGAAGAAGGTTAATTAGTAAAGGGAAACTTGCTAACCCACATGCATGTGGATGAAACAATTATAATTACGGTGGAAGAAAATGTACCATAACTACGAGGATCCCATGCAAAAATAGTGCCACGAGTGGTGGCAGCAAACACAAGGCCCTCATATTGAATTGCATCACAGTACTCATCCGTGTACAGAAACTGAGTTTCGAGCAATATCCATTGAGTCGAACCACCAAGGACGGCAACAAGCTTGTCGAAGATAGCAACAACTCCATAGTTGTTGTAATTCCAAGAGCAGTTGGGAACTCGACAAATTGCTATCTTCCGTAGAAGACAGTCACCATGATCGTATTTGAACGTTCGTACAATACCGATGTGCTCAACCTCTGGGCAGTCTGCTGAGATTTTTGGAAGTTGAACCCGGTCACGAGTGTACACATTCAATGTAAACAACCCAATCTCCATTTGTGCCCGCCCAAGCCTTGCCCTCAAGCGATGGCATCTTAACATCATACGTATCATTATCAAGCGGCATCAACTGGCACAGGGTGAGGTCTCCGTCGTGCCGGCGCCAGTCATCAGGGTCACGTCGAAGAAGATAGGGGAGATCAAACCACTCCTTGACTCTTGGGTTCTTTGTACTGATGTTATTAGTTGAGTCGAGAATGGGCTTGAACGAACCTGCCATGCTAGCCGAGGTGATGACGTTGCACCGATCAATGAGTTCCTCCACCACGTCATCTTTCAGATCAGGGCAAGAATAACAGGGTTGTTTCCAGCCTGTTCCCTCCATGGAGAAGACAATCGAACAATGGCAGAAGAAAGGGTGAAGGGCTGAAGGAAAATGGAGGAGGGAGAGGAAGAGCGTGCAACTGTAGTTCCAAATTGAGAGGGAAAGGCAAAGAGTCGGTGGACGGTTGCGAGTTTGCCACGGTTCATGAAGAGGTGCCCCGTCCTACACGTCCGTTCAAAAATACTCATACTACTCACCGTCGTCTCACTGATATGTTGGAACGGGACCACATGTCAATGAAACATGGTGTGTAATTTCTCATGCAAAATGCGATCTAGCCACGTTGGCCCGACGTGACGCATTAGTTGTCGACCTTTATTTTTTTAATGGCGTGACGATCAGTTTTGAAGCATGACTAACTGGTACTGTACGCAGAGAAAATATAAACTACTCTACCACTACTCCACCTCCAATGCTAGTAGTATAAAAAAGATATATAGGCTGGAGCTTGAGCGCTTTCTTGCTAAGGGCTGCCCACTTGCTTCTCACACTACCACCCTCTCTCCAGATCTAAAAAAGATGGCCCCTATCTCCCTCCTCACCGGTGGTCACAGATCCGTCGGGGAAGAAAAGGACGTGCGGCGTTGACGCACTCGTCGTCGGCGAGCGAGGTCACGCACTGACGACAAGGCCGTCCTCTCAGACCTAGCGCCCGCGCAGGATGGCCTCCGTCCCCAAGCTCGCTGCCGTAGTGTGTGCGGAGGACGACGACCACGAGCGAAGCCACTTCCCGCCGACCCTGAGGTATGGTACCTCTTTTCGAAACATAACCTTGCTCTACTTCCCCATTTGCCACGTCATTGCATGTGGATCTTTTTCTACTCCACCATCTTCCCAATTTGCTATCCTCTGCTCCGCTGGCCACACAGACGAAAACCATAATTTGCACTATTAAAGGAAACCCTACTTCATGCAGACTAATCCATGTCTGGGTTGAATAAGGAAAGGAAGGGAGACTGTACTGTTCAAGAGAGTAGGCATCGAACCCGCATCTAGGTCTCCATCGTATGCGGATTTTCGTGCTGAACATTTTGATATAGTATACGTTTTTTCTGACATCGTATGCAAATGTTATAGCCGTTTTACATTTTCCCTACACTTTTTGCAAAACATGTCCAAATTTAAGTTTTTAAATTTTCCTAACTAGTAGATTTAAGAACATAACTACATCTCGAAGGATTTTAATTTTTGAAACATTTTGATATATTATACGTTTTTTTCTAACATCGTATGCAAAAGTTATAGCCGTTTTACATTTTCCCTACACTTGTTGCAAAACATGTCCAAATTTAAATTTTTAAATTTTCCTAACTAGTAGATGTAGTAACATAACTACATCTCGAAGGATTTTAATTTTTGATGTTTTTATCATTTTCTTTTGCTTTATACAAAACCGAAAAGGCGATCCACTGGGGTGGGGGGGGGGTAGAGTTTCAAAATGGGACCTTTAGTAGTAGCGAGGGATTTTACCCCTCGCTACTACTATGGCATGTCCCGGGGGGGCACGGTTGAGACCTCTTAGTAGTAGCGAGGGGTAAAAACTTAGTAGTAGCGCGGGTTTATATCCCTCGCTACTACTATGGCATGGCCCAGGGGCACGGTAGAGACCGCTTAGCAGTAGCGAGAGGTAAAAACCAGCGCTAGTGCTATCAACTTAGTAGTAGCGAGGGTTAAAAACCCGCGCTACTACTATGGCATGTCCCGGGGGGCACGGTAGAGACTGCTTAGTAGTAGCGAGGGTTAAAAACCAGCGCTACAGCTATCCACTTAGTAGTAGCGAGGTTTAAAAACCCGCGCTACTGCTACTTAGCAGCATTGCCCGATTTTAAAGCGCGCTGCTGGTAAGATTCTATGTATAGGCTTTTCCCTAGTAGTGCCTCGCAACGCCCCACGCGCGAAGGCCAGAGGCGCCACAGAGTATATGGGCGCTGCTCATCCTCATGCTCGTGATCATCACCATCGTCATATCCCCCTTGGTTATAAAAAGTTTCAAGTATAGGTGGTGGGATGTTCACAGGACCATGGAAACACAAGAAGAAGGTTAATTAGTAAAGGGAAACTTGCTAACCCACATGCATGTGGATGAAACAATTATAATTACGGTGGAAGACAAACGTACCAAAACTACGAGGATCCCATGCAAAAATAGTGCCACGAGTGGTGGCAGCAAACACAAGGCCCTCGTATTGAATTGCATCACAGTACTCATCCGTGTACAGAAACTGATTTTTGAGCAATATCCATTGAGTCGAACAACCAAGGACGGCAACAAGCTTGTCGAAGATATCAACAACTCCATAGTTGTTGTAATTCCAAGAGCGGTTGGGAACTCGACAAATTGCTATCTTCCTTAGAAGACAGTCACCATGATCGTATTTGAACGTGCGTACAATACCAGTGTGCCCAACCTCTGGGCATTCTGCTGAGATTTTTGGAAGTTGAACCCAGTCACGAGTGTACACATTCAATGTAAACAACCCAATCTCCATTTGCGCCCGCCCAATCCTTGCCCTCAAGCGATGGCATCTTAACATCATACGTATCATTATCAAGCGGCATCAACTGGCACAGGGTGTGGTCTCCGTCGTGCCGGCGCCAGTCATCAGGGTCACGGCAAAGAAGATAGGGGAGATGAAACCACTCCTTGACTCTTGGGTTCTTTGTAATGATGTTATTAGTTGAGTCGAGAATGGGCTTGAATGAACCTGACATGCTAGCCGAGGTGATGACGTCGCACCGATCAATGAGTTCCTCCACCACGTCATCTTTCAGATCGGGGCAAGAATAATGGGGTCGTTTCCAGCCTGTTACCTCCATGGAGAAGACGATCGAACAATGGCAGAAGAAAGGGTGAAGGGCTGAAGGAAAATGGAGGAGGGAGAGGAAGAGCGTGCAACAGTAGTTCCAAATCGAGAGGGAAAGGTAAAGAGTCGGTGGACGGTTGCGAGTTTGCCACAGTTCACGAAGAGGCGCCCCGTCCTACACGTCCGTTCGGAAATACTCCTACTACTCACCGTCGTCTCACTGATATGTTGGAACGGGACCACATGTCAATGAAACATGGTGTGTAATTTCTCGTGCAAAATGCGATCCGGCTGCGTTGGCCCGACGTGCCGCATTAGTTGTTGACCTTTATTTTTTTAATGGCGTGCCGATCAGTTTTGAAGCATGACTAACTGGTACTGTACGCAGAGAAACTATAAACTACACTACCACTACTCCACCTCCAATACTAGTAGTATAAAAGATATATAGGCTAGAGCTTGAGCGCTTTCTTGCTAAGGGCTGCCCACTTGCTTCTCACACTACCACCCTCTCTCCAGATCTAAAAAAGACGGCCCCTCTCTCCCTCCTCACCGGTGGTCACAGATCCGTCGGGGAAGAAAAGGACGTCCGGCGTTGAAGCACTCATCGTCGGTGAGCGAGGTCACGCACTGACGACAAGGCCGTCCTCTCAGACCTAGCGCCCGCGCGGGATGGCCTTCGTCCCCAAGCTCGCTGCCATAGTGTGTGCGGAGGACGACGACCACGAGCGAAGCCACTTCCCGCCGACCCTCAGGTATGCTACCTCTTTTCGAACCATAACCTTGTTCTACTGCCCCATTTGCCACGTCATTGCATGTGGATATTTTTCCACCACACAATCTTCCCAATTTGCTATCCTCTGCTCCGCTGGCCACACAGACGAGAACCATAATTTGCACTATTAAAGGAAACCGTACTTCATGCAGACTAATCCATGTCTAGGTTGAATAAGGAAAGGAAGGGAGACTGTACTGTTCAAGAGAGTAGGCATCGAACCAGCATCTAGGTATCCATCGTATGCGGATTTTCATGCTGAACATTTTGATATATTATACGTTTTTTTCTGACATCGTATGCAAAAGTTATAGCCGTTTTACATTTTCCCTACACTTTTTGCAAAACATGTCCAAATTTAAGTTTTTAAATTTTCCTAACTAGTAGATGTAAGAACATAACTACATCTCGAAGGATTTTAATTTTTGAAACATTTTGATATATTATAAGTTTTTTTCTAACATCGTATGTAAAAGTTATAGCCGTTTTACATTTTCCCTACACTTTTTGCAAAACATGTCCAAATTTAAGTTTTTAAATTTTCCTTACTAGTAGATGTAGTTACATAACTACATCTCGAAGGATTTTAATTTTTGAAGTTTTTTTCATTTTCTTTTGCTTTTTACAAAACCGAAAAGGCGATCCACAGGGGTGGGGGGGTAGAGTTTCAAAATGGGACCTTTAGTAATAGCGAGGGATTTTACCCCTCACTACTACTATGGCATGTCCCGGAGGGGCACGGTTGAGACCTCTTAGTAATAGCGAGGGGTAAAAACTTAGTAGTAGCGCGGGTTTATAACCCTCACTACTACTATGGCATGGCCCAGGGGCACGATAGAGACTGCTTAGTAGTAGCGAGGGGTAAAAACCAGCGCTACTGCTATCAACTTAGTAGTAGCGAGGGTTAAAAACCCGCGCTACTACTATTGCATGTCCCGGGGGGCACGGTAGAGACCGCTTAGTAGTAGCGAGGGTTAAAACTAGCGCTACTGCTATCAACATAGTAGTAGCGAGGTTTAAAAACCCGCGCTACTGCTACTTAGCAGCAGCGCCTGATTTTAAAGCGCGCTGCTGGTAAGATTCCGTTTATAGGCTTTTCCCTAGTAGTGCCTCGCAACGCCCCACGAGCGAAGGCCAGAGGCGCCACAGAGTATATTGGCGCTGCTCATCCTCATGCTCGTGATCATCACCATCGTGATATCCCCCTTGGTTATAAAAATTTTCAAGTATAGGTGGTGGGATGTTCACAGGACCATGGAAACACAAGAAGAAGGTTAATTAGTAAAGGGAAACTTGCTAACCCACATGCATGTGGATGAAACAATTATAATTACGGTGGAAGATAAACGTACCAAAACTACAAGGATCCCAAGCAAAAATAGTGCCACGAGTGGTGGCAGCAAACACAAGGCCCTCGTATTGAATTGCATCACAGTACTCATCCGTGTACAGCAACTGATTTTTGTGCAATATCCATTGAGTCGAACCACCAAGGACGGCAACAAGCTTGTCGAAGATAGCAACAACTCAATAGTTGTTGTAATTCGAAGAGCGGTTGGGAACTCGACAAATTGCTATCTTCCGTAGAAGACAGTCACCATGATCGTATTTGAACATGCGTACAATACCGGTGTGCTCAACCTCAGGGCAGTCTGCTGAGATTTTTGGAAGTTGAACCCGGTCGCGAGTGTACACGTTCAATGTAAACAACCCAATCTCCATTTGCGCCCGCCCAAGCCTTGCCCTCAAGTGATGGCATCTTAACATCATACGTATCATTATCAAGCGGCATCAACTGGCACAGGGTGAAGTCTCCGTCGTGCCGGCGCCAGTCATGGGGGTCACGGCAAAGAAGATAGGGGAGATCAGACCATTCCTTAACTCTTGGGTTCTTTGTAATGATGTTATTAGTTGAGTCGAGAATGGGCTTGAACGAACCTGCCATGCTAGCCGAGGTGATGACTTCACACCGATCAATGAGTACCTCCACCACGTCATCTTTTAGATCGGGGCAAGAATAAGGGGGTCATTTCCAGCCTGTTCCCTCCATGGAGAAGACGATCGAACAATGGCAGAAGAAAGGGTGAAGGCTGAAGGAAAATGGAGGAGGGAGAGGAAGAGCGTGCAATAGTAGTTCCAAATCGAGAGGGAAAGGCGGAGAGTCGTTGGACGGTTGCGAGTTTGCCACGATTCATGAAGAGGCGCCCCGGCCTACACGTCCGTTCGGAAATAATCCTACTACTCGCCGTCGTCTCACTGATATGTTGGAACGGGACCACATGTCAATGAAACATGGTGTGTAATTTCTCGTGCAAAATGCGATCTGGCCGCGTTGGCCCGAGGTGCCGCATTAGTTATCGGCCTTTATTTTTTTAATGGCGTGCCGATCAGTTTTGAAGCATGACTAACTGGTACTGTACGCAGAGAAAATATAAACTACTCTACCACTACTCCAGCTCCAATACTAGTAGTATAAAAAAGATATATAGGCTGGAGCTTGAGCGCTTTCTTGCTAAGGGCTGCCCACTTGCTTCTCACACTACCACCCTCTATCCAGATCTAAAAAATACGGCCCCTCTCTCCCTCCTCACCGGTGGTCACAGATCCGTCGGGGAAGAAAAGGACGTGCAGCGTTGACGCACTCGTCGTCGGCGAGCGAGGTCACGCACTGATGACAAGGCCGTCCTCTCAGACCTAGCGCCCGCGCGGGATGGCCTCCGTCCCCAAGCTCGCTGCCGTAGTGTGTGCGGAGGATGACGACCACGAGCGAAGCCACTTCCCGCCGACCCTGAGGTATGCTACCTCTTTTCGGACCATAACCTTGTTCTACTGCCCCATTTGCCACGTCATTGCATGTGGATCTTTTTCCACTCCACCATCTTCCCAATTTGCTATCCTCTGCTCCGCTGGCCACACAGACGAAAACCATAATCTGCACTATTAAAGGAAACCCTACTTCATGCAGACTAATCCATGTTTGGGTTGAATAAGGAAAGGAAGGGAGACTGTACTGTCCAAGAGAGTAGGCATCGAACCAGCATCTAGGTATCCATCGTATGCGGATTTTCATGCTGAACATTTTGATATATTATACGTTTTTTCTGACATCGTATGCAAAAGTTATGGCCGTTTTACATTTTCCCTACACTTTTTGCAAAACATGTCCAAATTTAAGTTTTTAAATTTTCCTAACTAGTAGATGTAAGAACATAACTACATCTGAAGGATTTTAATTTTTTAAACATTCTGATATATTATACGTTTTTTCTAACATCGTATGCAAAAGTTATAGCCGTTTTACATTTTCCCTACACTTTTTGCAAAACATGTCCAAATTTAAGTTTTTAAATTTTCCTAACTAGTAGATGTAGTAACATAACTACATCTCGAAGGATTTCAATTTTTGAAGTTTTTATCATTTTCTTTTGCTTTTTACAAAACTGAAAAGGCCATCCACAGGGGGGGTAGAGTTTCAAAATGGGACATTTAGTAGTAGCGAGTGATTTTACCCCTCGCTACTACTATGGCATGTCCCGGAGGGGCACGGTTGAGACCTCTTAGTAGTAGCGAGGGGTAAAAACTTAGTAGTAGCGCGGGTTTATAACCCTCGCTACTACTATGGCATGGCCCAGGGGCACGGTAGAGACCGCTTACTAGTAGCGAGGGGTAAAAACCAGCGCTACTGCTATCAACTTAGTAGTAGAGAGGTTTTAAAACCCGCGCTACTACTATGGCATGTCCCGGGGGGCACGGTAGAGACCGCTTAGTAGTAGCGAGGGTTAAAAACCAGCGCTACTGCTATCAACTTAGTAGTAGCGAGGTTTAAAAACCCGCGCTACTGCTACTTAGCAGCAGCGCCTGATTTTAAAGCGCGCTGCTGGTAAGATTCTGTGTATAGGATTTTCACTAGTATTGCCTCCCAACGTCCCCACGCGCGAAGGCCAGAGGCGCCACGGAGTATATGGGCGCACCTCATCCTCATGCTCATGATCATCACCATCGTCATATCCCCCTTGGTTATAAAATTTTTCAAGTATACGTGGTGGGATGTTCACAGGACCATGGAAACACAAGAAGAAGGTTAATTAGTAAAGGGAAACTTGCTAACCCACATGCATGTGGATGAAACAATTATAATTACGGTGGAAGACAAACGTACCAAAACTACGAGGATCCCATGGAAAAATAGTGCCACGAGTGGTGGCAGAAAACACAAGGCCCTCGTATTGAATAGCATCACAGTACTCATCCATGTACAGAATCTGATTTTGGAGCAATATCCATTGAGTCGAACCACCAAGGACGGCAACAAGCTTGTCGAAGATAGCAACAACTCCATAGTTGTTGTAATTCCAAGAGCGGCTGGGAACTCGACAAATTGCTATCTTCCGTAGAAGACAGTCACCATGATCGTATTTGAACGTGCTACAATACCGGTGTGCTCAACCTCTAGGCAGTCTGCTGAGATTTTTGGAACTTGAACCCGGTCACGAGTGTACACATTCAATGTAAACAACCCAATCTCCATTTGCGCCCGCCCAAGCCTTACCCTCAAGCGATGGCATCTTAACATCATACGTATCATTATCAAGCGGCATCAACTGGCACAGGGTGAGGTCTCCGTCATGCCGGCGCCAGTCATCAGGGTCACGGCGAAGAAGATAGGGGAGATCAAACCACTCCTTGACTCTTGGGTTCTTTGTAATGATGTTATTAGTTGAGTCGAGAATGGGCTTGAACGAACCTGCCATGCTAGCTGAGGTGATGACGTCACACCGATCAATGAGTTCCTCCACCACGTCATCTTTCAGATCGGGGCAAGAATAACGGGGTCGTTTCCAGCCTGTTCCCTCCATGGAGAAGACGATCGAACAATGGCAGAAGAAAGGGTGAAGGGATGAAGGAAAATGGAGGAGGGAGAGGAAGAGCGTGCAATAGTAGGTCCAAATCGAGAGGGAAAGGCGAAGAGTCGGTGGACGGTTGCGAGTTTGCCACGGTTCACGAAGAGGCGCCCCGGCCTACACGTCCGTTCGGAAATACTCCTACTACTCGCCGTCGTCTCACTGATATGTCGGAACGGTACCACATGTCAATGAAACATGGTGTGTAATTTCTCGTGCAAAATGCGATCTGGCCTCGTTGGCCCGAGGTGCCGCATTAGTTATCGACCTTTATTTTTTTAATGGCGTGCCGATCAGTTTTGAAGCATGACTAACTGGTACTGTACGCAGAGAAAATATAAACTACTCTACCACTACTCCACCTCCAATACTAGTAGTATAAAAAAGATATATAGGCTGGAGCTTGAGCGCTTTCTTGCTAAGGGCTGCCCACTTGCTTCCCACACTACCACCCTATCTCCAGATCTAAAAACGACGCCCCCTCTCTCCCTCCTCACCGGTGGCCACAGATCCGTCGGGGAAGAAAAGGACGTGCAGCGTTGACGCACTCGTCGTCGGCGAGCGAGGTCACGCACGGACGACAAGGCCATCCTCTCAGACCTAGCGCCCACGCGGGATGGCCTCCGTCGCCAAGCTCGCTGCCGTAGTGTGTGCGGAGGACGACGACCACGAGCGAAGCCACTTCCCGCCGACCCTCAGGTATGCTTCCTCTTTTCGAAACATAACCTTGTTCTACTGCCCCATTTGCCACGTCATTGCATGTGGATCTTTTTCCACTCCACCATCTTCCCAATTTGCTATCCTCTGCTCCGCTGGCCACACAGACGAAAACCATAATTTGCACTATTAAAGGAAACCCTACTTCATGCAGACTAATCCATGTCTGGGTTGAATAAGGAAAGGAAGGGAGACTGTACTGTCCAAGAGAGTAGGCATCGAACCCGCATCTAGGTATCCATCATATGCGGATTTTCGTGCTGAACATTTTGATATATTATACGTTTTTTTCTGACATCGTATGCAAAAGTTATAGCCGTTTTACATTTTCCCTACACTTTTTGCAAAACATGTCCAAATTTAAGTTATTTAATTTTCCTAACTAGTAGATGTAAGAACATAACTACATCTCGAAGGATTTTAATTTTTGAAACATTTTGGTATATTATACGTTTTTTTCTAACATCGTATGCAAAAGTTATAGCCGTTTTACATTTTCCCTACACTTTTTGCAAAACATGTCCAAATTTAAGTTTTTAAATTTTCCTAACTAGTAGATGAAGTAACATAACTACATCTCAAAGGATTTTAATTTTTGAAGTTTTTATCATTTTCTTTTGCTTTTTACAAAACCGAAAAGGCGATCCACAGGGGGGGTAGAGTTTCAAAATGGGATCTTTAGTAGTAGCGAAGGATTTTACCCCTCGCTACTACTATGGCATGTCCCGGAGGGGCACGGTTGAGACCTCTTAGTAGTAGCGGGGGGTAAAAACTTAGTAGTAGCGCGGGTTTATAACCCTCGCTACTACTATGGCATGGCCCAGGGGCACGGTACAGACCGCTTAGTAGTAGCGAGGGGTAAAAAGCAGCGCTACTGCTATCAACTTAGTAGTAGCGAGGGTTAAAAACCCGCGCTACTACTATGGCATGTCCCGGGGGGCACGGTAGAGACCACTTAGTAGTAGCGAGGGTTAAAAACCAGCGCTACTGCTATCAACTTAGTAGTAGCGAGGTTTAAAAACCCGCGCTACTGCTACTTAGCAGCAGCGCCTGATTTTAAAGCGCGTTGCTGGTAAGATTCTGTGTATAGGCTTTTCACTAGTAGTGCCTCGCAACGTCCCCACGCGCGAAGGCCAGAGGCGCCACAGAGTATATGGGCGCAGCTCATCCTCATGCTCGTGATCATCACCATCGTCATATCCCCCTTGGTTATAAAAATTTTCAAGTATAGGTGGTGGGATGTTCACAGGACCATGGAAACACAAGAAGAAGGTTAATTAGTAAAGGGAAACTTTCTAACCCACATGCATGTGGATGAAACAATTATAATTACGGTGGAAGACAAACGTACCAAAACTACGAGGATCCCATGCAAAAATAGTGCCACGAGTGGTGGCAGAAAACACAAGGCCCTCGTATTGAATTGCATCACACTACTCATCCGTGTATAGAAACTGATTTTTGAGCAATATCCATTGAGTCGAACCACCAAGGACGGCAACAAGCTTGTCGAAGATAGCAACAACTCCTTAGTTGTTGTAATTCCAAGAGCGGCTGGGAACTCGACAAATTGCTATCTTCCGTAGAAGACAGTCACCATGATCGTATTTGAACGTGCGTACAATACCGGTGTGCTCAACCTCTAGGCAGTCTGCTGAGATTTTTGGAACTTGAACCCGGTCACGAGTGTACACATTCAATGTAAACAACCCAATCTCCATTTGCGCCCGCCCAAGCCTTGCCCTCAAGCGATGGCATCTTAACATCATACGTATCATTATCAAGCGGCATCAACTAGCACAGGGTGAGGTCTCCGTCGTGCCGGCACCAGTCATCAGGGTCACGGCGAAGAAGATAGGGGAGATCAAAGCACTCCTTGACTCTTGGGTTCTTTGTAATGATGTTATTAGTTGAGTCGAGAATGGGCTCGAACGAACCTGCCATGCTAGCCGAGGTGATGACATCGCACCGATCAATGAGTTCTTCCACCACGTCATCTTTCAGATCGGGGCAAGAATAACGGGGTCGTTTCCAGCCTGTTCCCTCCATGGAGAAGACGATTGAACAATGGCAGAAGAAAGGGTGAAGGGCTGAAGGAAAATGGAGGAGGGAGAGGAAGAGCGTGCAATAGTAGGTCCAAATCGAGAGGGAAAGGCGAAGAGTCGGTGGACGGTTGCGAGTTTGCCGCGGTTCATGAAGAGGCGCCCCAGCCTACACGTCCGTTCGGAAATACTCCTACTACTCGCTCGTCTCACCGATATGTCGGAACGGGACCACATGTCAATGAAACATGGTGTGTAATTTCTCGTGCAAAATGCGATCTGGCCTCGTTGGCCCGAGGTGTCAAATTAGTTATCGACCTTTATTTTTTTAATGGCGTGCCGATCAGTTTTGAAGCATGACTAACTGGTACTGTACGCAGAGAAAATATAAACTACTCTACCACTACTCCAACTCCAATACTAGTAGTATAAAAAAGATATATAGGCTGGAGCTTGAGCGCTTTCTTTCTAAAGGCTACCCACTTCCTTCCCACACTACCACCCTCTCTCGAGATCTAAAAAATACGGCCCCTCTCTCCCTCCTCACCGGTGGCCACAGATCCTTCGGGGAAGAAAAGGACGTGCAGCGTTGACGCACTCGTCGTCGGCGAGCGAGGTCACGCACGGACGACAAGGCCATCCTCTCAGACCTAGCGCCCAAGCGGGATGGCCTCCGTCGCCAAGCTCGCTGCCGTAGTGTGTGTGGAGGACGACGACCATGAGTGAAGCCACTTCCCGCCGACCCTCAGGTATGCTACCTCTTTTCGAACCATAACCTTGTTCTACTACCCCATTTGCCACGTCATTGCATGTGGATCTTTTTCCACTCCACCATCTTCCCAATTTGCTATCCTCTGCTCCGCTGGCCACACAGACGAAAACCATAATTTGCACTATTAAAGGAAACCCTACTTCATGCAGACTAATCCATGTCTAGGTTGAATAAGGAAAGGAAGGGAGACTGTACTGTCCAAGAGAGTAGGCATCGAACCCGCATCTAGGTCTCCATCATATGCGGATTTTCGTGCTGAACATTTTGATATATTATACGTTTTTTTCTGACATCGTATGCAAAAGTTATAGCCGTTTTACATTTTCCCTACAGTTTTTGCAAAACATGTCCAAATTTAAGTTATTCAATTTTCCTAACTAGTAGATGTAAGAACATAACTACATCTCGAAGGATTTTAATTTTTGAAACATTTTCATATATTATACGTTTTTTTCTAACATCGTATGCAAAAGTTATAGCCGTTTTACATTTTCCCTACACTTTTTGCAAAACATGTCGAAATTTAGGTTTTTAAATTTTCCTAACTAGTAGATGTAGTAAAACTACATCTCAAAGGATTTTAATTTTTGAAGTTTTTATCATTTTCTTTTGCTTTTTACAAAACCGAAAAATGCGATCCACAAGGGGGGGGTAGAGTTTCAAAGTGGGACATTTAGTAGTAGCGAGGGATTTTACCCCTCGCTACTACTATGGCATGTCCCGGAGGGGCACGGTTGAGACCTCTTAGTAGTAGCGAGGGGTAAAAACTTAGTAGTAGCGCGGGTTTATAACCCTCGCTACTACTATGGCATGGCCCAGGGGCATGGTAGAGACCGCTTAGTAGTAGCGAGGGGTAAAAACCAGCGCTACTGCTATCAACTTAGTAGTAGCGAGGGTTAAAAACCCGCGCTACTACTATGGCATGTCCCGGGGGGCACGGTAGAGACTGCTTAGTAGTAGCGAGGGTTAAAAACCAGCGCTACTGCTATCAACTTAGTAGTAGCGAGGTTTAAAAACCCGCGCTACTGCTACTTAGCAGCAGCGCCTGATTTTAAAGCGCGCTGCTGGTAAGATTCTGTGTATAGGCTTTTCACTAGTAGTGCCTCGCAACGTCCCCACGCGCGAAGGCCAGAGGCGCCACAGAGTATATGGGCACTGCTCATCCTCATGCTCGTGATCATCACCATCGTCATATCCCCCTTGGTTATAAAAATTTTCAAGTATAGGTGGTGGGATGTTCACAGGACCATGGAAACACAAGAAGAAGGTTAATTAGTAAAGGGAAACTTGCTAACCCAGAAGCATGTGGATGAAACAATTATAATTACGGTGGAAGACAAACGTACCAAAACTATGAGGATCCCATGCAAAAATAGTGCCACGAATGGTGGCAGAAAACACAAGGCCCTCGTATTGAATTGCATCACAGTACTCATCCGTGTACAGAAACTGATTTTTGAGCAATATCCATTGAGTCAAACCACCAAGGACGGCAACAAGCTTGTCGAAGATAGCAACAACTCCATAGTTGTTGTAATTCCAAGAGCGGATGGGAACTCGGCAAATTGCTATCTTCCGTAGAAGACAGTCACCATGATCATATTTGAATGTGCGTACAATACCGGTGTGCTCAACCTCTAGGCAGTCTGCTGAGATTTTTGGAAGTTGAACCCGGTCACGAGTGTACACATTCAACGTAAACAACCCAATCTCCATTTGCGCCCGCCCAAGCCTTGCCCTCAAGCGATGGCATCTTAACATCATACGTATCATTATCAAGCGGCATCAACTGGCACAGGGTGAGGTCTCCGTCATGCCGGCGCCAGTCATCAGGGTCACGGCGAAGAAGATAGGGGAGATCAAACCACTCCTTGACTCTTGGGTTCTTTGTAATGATGTTATTAGTTGAGTCGAGAATGGGCTTGAACGAACCTGCCATGCTAGCCGAGGTGATGATGTCGCACCGATCAATGAGTTCCTCCACCACGTCATCTTTCAGATCGGGGCAAGAATAACGGGGTCGTTTCCAGCCTGTTCCCTCCATGGAGAAGACGATCGAACAATGGCAGAAGAAAGGGTGAAGGGCTGAAGGAAAATGGAGGAGGGAGAGGAAGAGCGTGCAATAGTAGGTCCAAATCGAGAGGGAAAGGCGAAGAGTCGGTGGACGGTTGCGAGTTTGCCATGGTTCACGAAGAGGCGCCCCGGCCTACACGTCCGTTCGGAAATACTCCTACTACTCGCCGTCGTCTCACTTATATGTCGGAACGGGACCACATGTCAATGAAACATGGTGTGTAATTTCTCGTGCAAAATGCGATCTGGCCTCGTTGGCCCGAGGTGCCGCATTAGTTATCGACCTTTATTTTTTTAATGGCGTGCCGATCAGTTTTGAAGCATGACTAACTGGTACTGTACGCAGAGAAAATATAAACTACTCTACCACTACTCCACCTCCAATACTAGTAGTATAAAAAAGATATATAGGCTGGAGCTTGAGCGCTTTCTTGCTAAGGGCTCCCCACTTGCTTCCCACACTACCACCCTCTCTCGAGATCTAAAAAAGACGTCCCCTCTCTCCCTCCTCACCGGTGGCCACATATCCGTCGGGGAAGAAAAGGACGTGCAGCGTTGATGCACTCGTCGTCGGCGAGCGAGGTCATGCACGGACGACAAGGCCGTCCTCTGAGACCTAGCGCCCACGCGGGATGGCCTCCATCGCCAAGCTCGCTGCCATAGTGTGCGTGGAGGACGACGACCACGAGCGAAGCCACTTCCCGCCGACCCTCAGGTATGCTACCTCTTTTCGAACCATAACCTTGTTCTACTGCCCCATTTTCCACGTCATTGCATGTGGATCTTTTTCCACTCCACCATCTTCCCAATTTGCTATCCTCTGCTCCGCTGGCCACACAGACAAAACCATAATTTGCACTATTAAAGGAAACCCTAATTCATGCAGACTAATCCATGTCTGGGTTGAATAAGGAAGGGAAGGGAGACTGTACTGTCCAAGAGAGTAGGCATCAAACCCGCATCTAGGTCTCCATCGTATGCCGATTTTCGTGCTGAACATTTTGATATATTATACGTTTTTTTCTGACATCATATGCAAAAGTTATAGCCGTTTTACATGTCCAAATTTAAATTTTTAAATTTTCCTAACTAGTAGATGTAGTAACATAACTACATCTCGAAGGATTTTAATTTTTGATGTTTTTATCATTTTCTTTTGCTTTATACAAAACCGAAAAGGCGATCCACTGGGGTGGGGGGGGGTAGAGTTTCAAAATGGGACCTTTAGTAGTAGCGAGGGATTTTACCCCTCGCTACTACTATGGCATGTCCCGGGGGGGCACGGTTGAGACCTCTTAGTAGTAGCGAGGGGTAAAAACTTAGTAGTAGCGCGGGTTTATATCCCTCGCTACTACTATGGCATGGCCCAGGGGCACGGTAGAGACCGCTTAGCAGTAGCGAGAGGTAAAAACCAGCGCTAGTGCTATCAACTTAGTAGTAGCGAGGGTTAAAAACCCGCGCTACTACTATGGCATGTCCCGGGGGGCACGGTAGAGACTGCTTAGTAGTAGCGAGGGTTAAAAACCAGCGCTACAGCTATCCACTTAGTAGTAGCGAGGTTTAAAAACCCGCGCTACTGCTACTTAGCAGCATTGCCCGATTTTAAAGCGCGCTGCTGGTAAGATTCTATGTATAGGCTTTTCCCTAGTAGTGCCTCGCAACGCCCCACGCGCGAAGGCCAGAGGCGCCACAGAGTATATGGGCGCTGCTCATCCTCATGCTCGTGATCATCACCATCGTCATATCCCCCTTGGTTATAAAAAGTTTCAAGTATAGGTGGTGGGATGTTCACAGGACCATGGAAACACAAGAAGAAGGTTAATTAGTAAAGGGAAACTTGCTAACCCACATGCATGTGGATGAAACAATTATAATTACGGTGGAAGACAAACGTACCAAAACTACGAGGATCCCATGCAAAAATAGTGCCACGAGTGGTGGCAGCAAACACAAGGCCCTCGTATTGAATTGCATCACAGTACTCATCCGTGTACAGAAACTGATTTTTGAGCAATATCCATTGAGTCGAACAACCAAGGACGGCAACAAGCTTGTCGAAGATATCAACAACTCCATAGTTGTTGTAATTCCAAGAGCGGTTGGGAACTCGACAAATTGCTATCTTCCTTAGAAGACAGTCACCATGATCGTATTTGAACGTGCGTACAATACCAGTGTGCCCAACCTCTGGGCATTCTGCTGAGATTTTTGGAAGTTGAACCCAGTCACGAGTGTACACATTCAATGTAAACAACCCAATCTCCATTTGCGCCCGCCCAATCCTTGCCCTCAAGCGATGGCATCTTAACATCATACGTATCATTATCAAGCGGCATCAACTGGCACAGGGTGTGGTCTCCGTCGTGCCGGCGCCAGTCATCAGGGTCACGGCAAAGAAGATAGGGGAGATGAAACCACTCCTTGACTCTTGGGTTCTTTGTAATGATGTTATTAGTTGAGTCGAGAATGGGCTTGAATGAACCTGACATGCTAGCCGAGGTGATGACGTCGCACCGATCAATGAGTTCCTCCACCACGTCATCTTTCAGATCGGGGCAAGAATAATGGGGTCGTTTCCAGCCTGTTACCTCCATGGAGAAGACGATCGAACAATGGCAGAAGAAAGGGTGAAGGGCTGAAGGAAAATGGAGGAGGGAGAGGAAGAGCGTGCAACAGTAGTTCCAAATCGAGAGGGAAAGGTAAAGAGTCGGTGGACGGTTGCGAGTTTGCCACAGTTCACGAAGAGGCGCCCCGTCCTACACGTCCGTTCGGAAATACTCCTACTACTCACCGTCGTCTCACTGATATGTTGGAACGGGACCACATGTCAATGAAACATGGTGTGTAATTTCTCGTGCAAAATGCGATCTGGCTGCGTTGGCCCGACGTGCCGCATTAGTTGTTGACCTTTATTTTTTTAATGGCGTGCCGATCAGTTTTGAAGCATGACTAACTGGTACTGTACGCAGAGAAACTATAAACTACACTACCACTACTCCACCTCCAATACTAGTAGTATAAAAGATATATAGGCTAGAGCTTGAGCGCTTTCTTGCTAAGGGCTGCCCACTTGCTTCTCACACTACCACCCTCTCTCCAGATCTAAAAAAGACGGCCCCTCTCTCCCTCCTCACCGGTGGTCACAGATCCGTCGGGGAAGAAAAGGACGTCCGGCGTTGAAGCACTCATCGTCGGTGAGCGAGGTCACGCACTGACGACAAGGCCGTCCTCTCAGACCTAGCGCCCGCGCGGGATGGCCTTCGTCCCCAAGCTCGCTGCCATAGTGTGTGCGGAGGACGACGACCACGAGCGAAGCCACTTCCCGCCGACCCTCAGGTATGCTACCTCTTTTCGAACCATAACCTTGTTCTACTGCCCCATTTGCCACGTCATTGCATGTGGATATTTTTCCACCACACAATCTTCCCAATTTGCTATCCTCTGCTCCGCTGGCCACACAGACGAGAACCATAATTTGCACTATTAAAGGAAACCGTACTTCATGCAGACTAATCCATGTCTAGGTTGAATAAGGAAAGGAAGGGAGACTGTACTGTTCAAGAGAGTAGGCATCGAACCAGCATCTAGGTATCCATCGTATGCGGATTTTCATGCTGAACATTTTGATATATTATACGTTTTTTTCTGACATCGTATGCAAAAGTTATAGCCGTTTTACATTTTCCCTACACTTTTTGCAAAACATGTCCAAATTTAAGTTTTTAAATTTTCCTAACTAGTAGATGTAAGAACATAACTACATCTCGAAGGATTTTAATTTTTGAAACATTTTGATATATTATAAGTTTTTTTCTAACATCGTATGTAAAAGTTATAGCCGTTTTACATTTTCCCTACACTTTTTGCAAAACATGTCCAAATTTAAGTTTTTAAATTTTCCTTACTAGTAGATGTAGTTACATAACTACATCTCGAAGGATTTTAATTTTTGAAGTTTTTTTCATTTTCTTTTGCTTTTTACAAAACCGAAAAGGCGATCCACAGGGGTGGGGGGGTAGAGTTTCAAAATGGGACCTTTAGTAATAGCGAGGGATTTTACCCCTCACTACTACTATGGCATGTCCCGGAGGGGCACGGTTGAGACCTCTTAGTAATAGCGAGGGGTAAAAACTTAGTAGTAGCGCGGGTTTATAACCCTCACTACTACTATGGCATGGCCCAGGGGCACGATAGAGACTGCTTAGTAGTAGCGAGGGGTAAAAACCAGCGCTACTGCTATCAACTTAGTAGTAGCGAGGGTTAAAAACCTGCGCTACTACTATTGCATGTCCCGGGGGGCACGGTAGAGACCGCTTAGTAGTAGCGAGGGTTAAAACTAGCGCTACTGCTATCAACATAGTAGTAGCGAGGTTTAAAAACCCGCGCTACTGCTACTTAGCAGCAGCGCCTGATTTTAAAGCGCGCTGCTGGTAAGATTCCGTTTATAGGCTTTTCCCTAGTAGTGCCTCGCAACGCCCCACGAGCGAAGGCCAGAGGCGCCACAGAGTATATTGGCGCTGCTCATCCTCATGCTCGTGATCATCACCATCGTGATATCCCCCTTGGTTATAAAAATTTTCAAGTATAGGTGGTGGGATGTTCACAGGACCATGGAAACACAAGAAGAAGGTTAATTAGTAAAGGGAAACTTGCTAACCCACATGCATGTGGATGAAACAATTATAATTACGGTGGAAGATAAACGTACCAAAACTACAAGGATCCCAAGCAAAAATAGTGCCACGAGTGGTGGCAGCAAACACAAGGCCCTCGTATTGAATTGCATCACAGTACTCATCCGTGTACAGCAACTGATTTTTGTGCAATATCCATTGAGTCGAACCACCAAGGACGGCAACAAGCTTGTCGAAGATAGCAACAACTCAATAGTTGTTGTAATTCGAAGAGCGGTTGGGAACTCGACAAATTGCTATCTTCCGTAGAAGACAGTCACCATGATCGTATTTGAACATGCGTACAATACCGGTGTGCTCAACCTCAGGGCAGTCTGCTGAGATTTTTGGAAGTTGAACCCGGTCGCGAGTGTACACGTTCAATGTAAACAACCCAATCTCCATTTGCGCCCGCCCAAGCCTTGCCCTCAAGTGATGGCATCTTAACATCATACGTATCATTATCAAGCGGCATCAACTGGCACAGGGTGAAGTCTCCGTCGTGCCGGCGCCAGTCATGGGGGTCACGGCAAAGAAGATAGGGGAGATCAGACCATTCCTTAACTCTTGGGTTCTTTGTAATGATGTTATTAGTTGAGTCGAGAATGGGCTTGAACGAACCTGCCATGCTAGCCGAGGTGATGACTTCACACCGATCAATGAGTACCTCCACCACGTCATCTTTTAGATCGGGGCAAGAATAAGGGGGTCATTTCCAGCCTGTTCCCTCCATGGAGAAGACGATCGAACAATGGCAGAAGAAAGGGTGAAGGCTGAAGGAAAATGGAGGAGGGAGAGGAAGAGCGTGCAATAGTAGTTCCAAATCGAGAGGGAAAGGCGGAGAGTCGTTGGACGGTTGCGAGTTTGCCACGATTCATGAAGAGGCGCCCCGGCCTACACGTCCGTTCGGAAATAATCCTACTACTCGCCGTCGTCTCACTGATATGTTGGAACGGGACCACATGTCAATGAAACATGGTGTGTAATTTCTCGTGCAAAATGCGATCTGGCCGCGTTGGCCCGAGGTGCCGCATTAGTTATCGGCCTTTATTTTTTTAATGGCGTGCCGATCAGTTTTGAAGCATGACTAACTGGTACTGTACGCAGAGAAAATATAAACTACTCTACCACTACTCCAGCTCCAATACTAGTAGTATAAAAAAGATATATAGGCTGGAGCTTGAGCGCTTTCTTGCTAAGGGCTGCCCACTTGCTTCTCACACTACCACCCTCTATCCAGATCTAAAAAATACGGCCCCTCTCTCCCTCCTCACCGGTGGTCACAGATCCGTCGGGGAAGAAAAGGACGTGCAGCGTTGACGCACTCGTCGTCGGCGAGCGAGGTCACGCACTGATGACAAGGCCGTCCTCTCAGACCTAGCGCCCGCGCGGGATGGCCTCCGTCCCCAAGCTCGCTGCCGTAGTGTGTGCGGAGGATGACGACCACGAGCGAAGCCACTTCCCGCCGACCCTGAGGTATGCTACCTCTTTTCGGACCATAACCTTGTTCTACTGCCCCATTTGCCACGTCATTGCATGTGGATCTTTTTCCACTCCACCATCTTCCCAATTTGCTATCCTCTGCTCCGCTGGCCACACAGACGAAAACCATAATCTGCACTATTAAAGGAAACCCTACTTCATGCAGACTAATCCATGTTTGGGTTGAATAAGGAAAGGAAGGGAGACTGTACTGTCCAAGAGAGTAGGCATCGAACCAGCATCTAGGTATCCATCGTATGCGGATTTTCATGCTGAACATTTTGATATATTATACGTTTTTTCTGACATCGTATGCAAAAGTTATGGCCGTTTTACATTTTCCCTACACTTTTTGCAAAACATGTCCAAATTTAAGTTTTTAAATTTTCCTAACTAGTAGATGTAAGAACATAACTACATCTGAAGGATTTTAATTTTTTAAACATTCTGATATATTATACGTTTTTTCTAACATCGTATGCAAAAGTTATAGCCGTTTTACATTTTCCCTACACTTTTTGCAAAACATGTCCAAATTTAAGTTTTTAAATTTTCCTAACTAGTAGATGTAGTAACATAACTACATCTCGAAGGATTTCAATTTTTGAAGTTTTTATCATTTTCTTTTGCTTTTTACAAAACTGAAAAGGCCATCCACAGGGGGGGTAGAGTTTCAAAATGGGACATTTAGTAGTAGCGAGTGATTTTACCCCTCGCTACTACTATGGCATGTCCCGGAGGGGCACGGTTGAGACCTCTTAGTAGTAGCGAGGGGTAAAAACTTAGTAGTAGCGCGGGTTTATAACCCTCGCTACTACTATGGCATGGCCCAGGGGCACGGTAGAGACCGCTTACTAGTAGCGAGGGGTAAAAACCAGCGCTACTGCTATCAACTTAGTAGTAGAGAGGTTTTAAAACCCGCGCTACTACTATGGCATGTCCCGGGGGGCACGGTAGAGACCGCTTAGTAGTAGCGAGGGTTAAAAACCAGCGCTACTGCTATCAACTTAGTAGTAGCGAGGTTTAAAAACCCGCGCTACTGCTACTTAGCAGCAGCGCCTGATTTTAAAGCGCGCTGCTGGTAAGATTCTGTGTATAGGATTTTCACTAGTATTGCCTCCCAACGTCCCCACGCGCGAAGGCCAGAGGCGCCACGGAGTATATGGGCGCACCTCATCCTCATGCTCATGATCATCACCATCGTCATATCCCCCTTGGTTATAAAATTTTTCAAGTATACGTGGTGGGATGTTCACAGGACCATGGAAACACAAGAAGAAGGTTAATTAGTAAAGGGAAACTTGCTAACCCACATGCATGTGGATGAAACAATTATAATTACGGTGGAAGACAAACGTACCAAAACTACGAGGATCCCATGGAAAAATAGTGCCACGAGTGGTGGCAGAAAACACAAGGCCCTCGTATTGAATAGCATCACAGTACTCATCCATGTACAGAATCTGATTTTGGAGCAATATCCATTGAGTCGAACCACCAAGGACGGCAACAAGCTTGTCGAAGATAGCAACAACTCCATAGTTGTTGTAATTCCAAGAGCGGCTGGGAACTCGACAAATTGCTATCTTCCGTAGAAGACAGTCACCATGATCGTATTTGAACATGCTACAATACCGGTGTGCTCAACCTCTAGGCAGTCTGCTGAGATTTTTGGAACTTGAACCCGGTCACGAGTGTACACATTCAATGTAAACAACCCAATCTCCATTTGCGCCCGCCCAAGCCTTACCCTCAAGCGATGGCATCTTAACATCATACGTATCATTATCAAGCGGCATCAACTGGCACAGGGTGAGGTCTCCGTCATGCCGGCGCCAGTCATCAGGGTCACGGCGAAGAAGATAGGGGAGATCAAACCACTCCTTGACTCTTGGGTTCTTTGTAATGATGTTATTAGTTGAGTCGAGAATGGGCTTGAACGAACCTGCCATGCTAGCTGAGGTGATGACGTCACACCGATCAATGAGTTCCTCCACCACGTCATCTTTCAGATCGGGGCAAGAATAACGGGGTCGTTTCCAGCCTGTTCCCTCCATGGAGAAGACGATCGAACAATGGCAGAAGAAAGGGTGAAGGGATGAAGGAAAATGGAGGAGGGAGAGGAAGAGCGTGCAATAGTAGGTCCAAATCGAGAGGGAAAGGCGAAGAGTCGGTGGACGGTTGCGAGTTTGCCACGGTTCACGAAGAGGCGCCCCGGCCTACACGTCCGTTCGGAAATACTCCTACTACTCGCCGTCGTCTCACTGATATGTCGGAACGGTACCACATGTCAATGAAACATGGTGTGTAATTTCTCGTGCAAAATGCGATCTGGCCTCGTTGGCCCGAGGTGCCGCATTAGTTATCGACCTTTATTTTTTTAATGGCGTGCCGATCAGTTTTGAAGCATGACTAACTGGTACTGTACGCAGAGAAAATATAAACTACTCTACCACTACTCCACCTCCAATACTAGTAGTATAAAAAAGATATATAGGCTGGAGCTTGAGCGCTTTCTTGCTAAGGGCTGCCCACTTGCTTCCCACACTACCACCCTATCTCCAGATCTAAAAACGACGCCCCCTCTCTCCCTCCTCACCGGTGGCCACAGATCCGTCGGGGAAGAAAAGGACGTGCAGCGTTGACGCACTCGTCGTCGGCGAGCGAGGTCACGCACGGACGACAAGGCCATCCTCTCAGACCTAGCGCCCACGCGGGATGGCCTCCGTCGCCAAGCTCGCTGCCGTAGTGTGTGCGGAGGACGACGACCACGAGCGAAGCCACTTCCCGCCGACCCTCAGGTATGCTTCCTCTTTTCGAAACATAACCTTGTTCTACTGCCCCATTTGCCACGTCATTGCATGTGGATCTTTTTCCACTCCACCATCTTCCCAATTTGCTATCCTCTGCTCCGCTGGCCACACAGACGAAAACCATAATTTGCACTATTAAAGGAAACCCTACTTCATGCAGACTAATCCATGTCTGGGTTGAATAAGGAAAGGAAGGGAGACTGTACTGTCCAAGAGAGTAGGCATCGAACCCGCATCTAGGTATCCATCATATGCGGATTTTCGTGCTGAACATTTTGATATATTATACGTTTTTTTCTGACATCGTATGCAAAAGTTATAGCCGTTTTACATTTTCCCTACACTTTTTGCAAAACATGTCCAAATTTAAGTTATTTAATTTTCCTAACTAGTAGATGTAAGAACATAACTACATCTCGAAGGATTTTAATTTTTGAAACATTTTGGTATATTATACGTTTTTTTCTAACATCGTATGCAAAAGTTATAGCCGTTTTACATTTTCCCTACACTTTTTGCAAAACATGTCCAAATTTAAGTTTTTAAATTTTCCTAACTAGTAGATGAAGTAACATAACTACATCTCAAAGGATTTTAATTTTTGAAGTTTTTATCATTTTCTTTTGCTTTTTACAAAACCGAAAAGGCGATCCACAGGGGGGGTAGAGTTTCAAAATGGGATCTTTAGTAGTAGCGAAGGATTTTACCCCTCGCTACTACTATGGCATGTCCCGGAGGGGCACGGTTGAGACCTCTTAGTAGTAGCGGGGGGTAAAAACTTAGTAGTAGCGCGGGTTTATAACCCTCGCTACTACTATGGCATGGCCCAGGGGCACGGTACAGACCGCTTAGTAGTAGCGAGGGGTAAAAAGCAGCGCTACTGCTATCAACTTAGTAGTAGCGAGGGTTAAAAACCCGCGCTACTACTATGGCATGTCCCGGGGGGCACGGTAGAGACCACTTAGTAGTAGCGAGGGTTAAAAACCAGCGCTACTGCTATCAACTTAGTAGTAGCGAGGTTTAAAAACCCGCGCTACTGCTACTTAGCAGCAGCGCCTGATTTTAAAGCGCGTTGCTGGTAAGATTCTGTGTATAGGCTTTTCACTAGTAGTGCCTCGCAACGTCCCCACGCGCGAAGGCCAGAGGCGCCACAGAGTATATGGGCGCAGCTCATCCTCATGCTCGTGATCATCACCATCGTCATATCCCCCTTGGTTATAAAAATTTTCAAGTATAGGTGGTGGGATGTTCACAGGACCATGGAAACACAAGAAGAAGGTTAATTAGTAAAGGGAAACTTTCTAACCCACATGCATGTGGATGAAACAATTATAATTACGGTGGAAGACAAACGTACCAAAACTACGAGGATCCCATGCAAAAATAGTGCCACGAGTGGTGGCAGAAAACACAAGGCCCTCGTATTGAATTGCATCACACTACTCATCCGTGTATAGAAACTGATTTTTGAGCAATATCCATTGAGTCGAACCACCAAGGACGGCAACAAGCTTGTCGAAGATAGCAACAACTCCTTAGTTGTTGTAATTCCAAGAGCGGCTGGGAACTCGACAAATTGCTATCTTCCGTAGAAGACAGTCACCATGATCGTATTTGAACGTGCGTACAATACCGGTGTGCTCAACCTCTAGGCAGTCTGCTGAGATTTTTGGAACTTGAACCCGGTCACGAGTGTACACATTCAATGTAAACAACCCAATCTCCATTTGCGCCCGCCCAAGCCTTGCCCTCAAGCGATGGCATCTTAACATCATACGTATCATTATCAAGCGGCATCAACTAGCACAGGGTGAGGTCTCCGTCGTGCCGGCACCAGTCATCAGGGTCACGGCGAAGAAGATAGGGGAGATCAAAGCACTCCTTGACTCTTGGGTTCTTTGTAATGATGTTATTAGTTGAGTCGAGAATGGGCTCGAACGAACCTGCCATGCTAGCCGAGGTGATGACATCGCACCGATCAATGAGTTCTTCCACCACGTCATCTTTCAGATCGGGGCAAGAATAACGGGGTCGTTTCCAGCCTGTTCCCTCCATGGAGAAGACGATTGAACAATGGCAGAAGAAAGGGTGAAGGGCTGAAGGAAAATGGAGGAGGGAGAGGAAGAGCGTGCAATAGTAGGTCCAAATCGAGAGGGAAAGGCGAAGAGTCGGTGGACGGTTGCGAGTTTGCCGCGGTTCATGAAGAGGCGCCCCAGCCTACACGTCCGTTCGGAAATACTCCTACTACTCGCTCGTCTCACCGATATGTCGGAACGGGACCACATGTCAATGAAACATGGTGTGTAATTTCTCGTGCAAAATGCGATCTGGCCTCGTTGGCCCGAGGTGTCAAATTAGTTATCGACCTTTATTTTTTTAATGGCGTGCCGATCAGTTTTGAAGCATGACTAACTGGTACTGTACGCAGAGAAAATATAAACTACTCTACCACTACTCCAACTCCAATACTAGTAGTATAAAAAAGATATATAGGCTGGAGCTTGAGCGCTTTCTTTCTAAAGGCTACCCACTTCCTTCCCACACTACCACCCTCTCTCGAGATCTAAAAAATACGGCCCCTCTCTCCCTCCTCACCGGTGGCCACAGATCCTTCGGGGAAGAAAAGGACGTGCAGCGTTGACGCACTCGTCGTCGGCGAGCGAGGTCACGCACGGACGACAAGGCCATCCTCTCAGACCTAGCGCCCAAGCGGGATGGCCTCCGTCGCCAAGCTCGCTGCCGTAGTGTGTGTGGAGGACGACGACCATGAGTGAAGCCACTTCGCGCCGACCCTCAGGTATGCTACCTCTTTTCGAACCATAACCTTGTTCTACTACCCCATTTGCCACGTCATTGCATGTGGATCTTTTTCCACTCCACCATCTTCCCAATTTGCTATCCTCTGCTCCGCTGGCCACACAGACGAAAACCATAATTTGCACTATTAAAGGAAACCCTACTTCATGCAGACTAATCCATGTCTAGGTTGAATAAGGAAAGGAAGGGAGACTGTACTGTCCAAGAGAGTAGGCATCGAACCCGCATCTAGGTCTCCATCATATGCGGATTTTCGTGCTGAACATTTTGATATATTATACGTTTTTTTCTGACATCGTATGCAAAAGTTATAGCCGTTTTACATTTTCCCTACAGTTTTTGCAAAACATGTCCAAATTTAAGTTATTCAATTTTCCTAACTAGTAGATGTAAGAACATAACTACATCTCGAAGGATTTTAATTTTTGAAACATTTTCATATATTATACGTTTTTTTCTAACATCGTATGCAAAAGTTATAGCCGTTTTACATTTTCCCTACACTTTTTGCAAAACATGTCGAAATTTAGGTTTTTAAATTTTCCTAACTAGTAGATGTAGTAAAACTACATCTCAAAGGATTTTAATTTTTGAAGTTTTTATCATTTTCTTTTGCTTTTTACAAAACCGAAAAATGCGATCCACAAGGGGGGGGTAGAGTTTCAAAGTGGGACATTTAGTAGTAGCGAGGGATTTTACCCCTCGCTACTACTATGGCATGTCCCGGAGGGGCACGGTTGAGACCTCTTAGTAGTAGCGAGGGGTAAAAACTTAGTAGTAGCGCGGGTTTATAACCCTCGCTACTACTATGGCATGGCCCAGGGGCATGGTAGAGACCGCTTAGTAGTAGCGAGGGGTAAAAACCAGCGCTACTGCTATCAACTTAGTAGTAGCGAGGGTTAAAAACCCGCGCTACTACTATGGCATGTCCCGGGGGGCACGGTAGAGACTGCTTAGTAGTAGCGAGGGTTAAAAACCAGCGCTACTGCTATCAACTTAGTAGTAGCGAGGTTTAAAAACCCGCGCTACTGCTACTTAGCAGCAGCGCCTGATTTTAAAGCGCGCTGCTGGTAAGATTCTGTGTATAGGCTTTTCACTAGTAGTGCCTCGCAACGTCCCCACGCGCGAAGGCCAGAGGCGCCACAGAGTATATGGGCACTGCTCATCCTCATGCTCGTGATCATCACCATCGTCATATCCCCCTTGGTTATAAAAATTTTCAAGTATAGGTGGTGGGATGTTCACAGGACCATGGAAACACAAGAAGAAGGTTAATTAGTAAAGGGAAACTTGCTAACCCAGAAGCATGTGGATGAAACAATTATAATTACGGTGGAAGACAAACGTACCAAAACTATGAGGATCCCATGCAAAAATAGTGCCACGAATGGTGGCAGAAAACACAAGGCCCTCGTATTGAATTGCATCACAGTACTCATCCGTGTACAGAAACTGATTTTTGAGCAATATCCATTGAGTCAAACCACCAAGGACGGCAACAAGCTTGTCGAAGATAGCAACAACTCCATAGTTGTTGTAATTCCAAGAGCGGATGGGAACTCGGCAAATTGCTATCTTCCGTAGAAGACAGTCACCATGATCATATTTGAATGTGCGTACAATACCGGTGTGCTCAACCTCTAGGCAGTCTGCTGAGATTTTTGGAAGTTGAACCCGGTCACGAGTGTACACATTCAACGTAAACAACCCAATCTCCATTTGCGCCCGCCCAAGCCTTGCCCTCAAGCGATGGCATCTTAACATCATACGTATCATTATCAAGCGGCATCAACTGGCACAGGGTGAGGTCTCCGTCATGCCGGCGCCAGTCATCAGGGTCACGGCGAAGAAGATAGGGGAGATCAAACCACTCCTTGACTCTTGGGTTCTTTGTAATGATGTTATTAGTTGAGTCGAGAATGGGCTTGAACGAACCTGCCATGCTAGCCGAGGTGATGATGTCGCACCGATCAATGAGTTCCTCCACCACGTCATCTTTCAGATCGGGGCAAGAATAACGGGGTCGTTTCCAGCCTGTTCCCTCCATGGAGAAGACGATCGAACAATGGCAGAAGAAAGGGTGAAGGGCTGAAGGAAAATGGAGGAGGGAGAGGAAGAGCGTGCAATAGTAGGTCCAAATCGAGAGGGAAAGGCGAAGAGTCGGTGGACGGTTGCGAGTTTGCCATGGTTCACGAAGAGGCGCCCCGGCCTACACGTCCGTTCGGAAATACTCCTACTACTCGCCGTCGTCTCACTTATATGTCGGAACGGGACCACATGTCAATGAAACATGGTGTGTAATTTCTCGTGCAAAATGCGATCTGGCCTCGTTGGCCCGAGGTGCCGCATTAGTTATCGACCTTTATTTTTTTAATGGCGTGCCGATCAGTTTTGAAGCATGACTAACTGGTACTGTACGCAGAGAAAATATAAACTACTCTACCACTACTCCACCTCCAATACTAGTAGTATAAAAAAGATATATAGGCTGGAGCTTGAGCGCTTTCTTGCTAAGGGCTCCCCACTTGCTTCCCACACTACCACCCTCTCTCGAGATCTAAAAAAGACGTCCCCTCTCTCCCTCCTCACCGGTGGCCACATATCCGTCGGGGAAGAAAAGGACGTGCAGCGTTGATGCACTCGTCGTCGGCGAGCGAGGTCATGCACGGACGACAAGGCCGTCCTCTGAGACCTAGCGCCCACGCGGGATGGCCTCCATCGCCAAGCTCGCTGCCATAGTGTGCATGGAGGACGACGACCACGAGCGAAGCCACTTCCCGCCGACCCTCAGGTATGCTACCTCTTTTCGAACCATAACCTTGTTCTACTGCCCCATTTTCCACGTCATTGCATGTGGATCTTTTTCCACTCCACCATCTTCCCAATTTGCTATCCTCTGCTCCGCTGGCCACACAGACAAAACCATAATTTGCACTATTAAAGGAAACCCTAATTCATGCAGACTAATCCATGTCTGGGTTGAATAAGGAAGGGAAGGGAGACTGTACTGTCCAAGAGAGTAGGCATCAAACCCGCATCTAGGTCTCCATCGTATGCCGATTTTCGTGCTGAACATTTTGATATATTATACGTTTTTTTCTGACATCATATGCAAAAGTTATAGCCGTTTTACATTTTCCTTGCACTTTTTGCAAAACATGTCCAAATTTAAGTTTTTTAGTTTTCCAAACTAGTAGATGTAAGAACATAGCTACATCTCGAAGGATTTTAATTTTTGAAACATTTTGATATATTATACGTTTTTTTCTAACATCGTATGCAAAAGTTATAGCCGTTTTACATTTTCCCTACACTTTTTGCAAAACATGTCCAAATTTAAGTTTTTAAATTTTCCTAACTAGTAGATGTAGTAACATAACTACATCTCGAAGGATTTTAATTTTTGAAGTTTTTATCATTTTCTTTTGCTTTTTACAAAACCGATAAGGCGATCCACAGGGGGGGTAGAGTTTCAAAATGGGACCTTTAGTAGTAGCGAGGGATTTTACCCCTCGCTACTACTATGGCATGTCCCGGAGGGGCACGGTTGAGACCTCTTAGTAGTAGCGAGGGGTAAAAACTTAGTAGTAGCGCGGGTTTATAACCCTCGCTACTACTATGGCATGGCCTAGGGGCACGGTAGAGACCGCTTAGTAGTAGCGAGGGGTAAAAACCAGCGCTACTGCTATCAACTTAGTAGTAGCGAGGGTTAAAAACCCGCGCTACTACTATGGCATGTCCCGGGGGGCACGGTAGAGACTGCTTAGTAGTAGCGAGGGTTAAAAACCAGCGCTACTGCTATCAACTTAGTAGTAGCGAGGTTTAAAAAGCCGCGCTCCTGCTACTTAGCAGCAGCGCCTGATTTTGAAGCGCGCTGCTGGTAAGATTCTGTGTATAGGCTTTTCCCTAGTAGTGCCTCGCAACGCCCCACGCGCGAAGGCCAGAGGCGCCACAGAGTATATGGGCGCTGCTCATCCTCATGCTCGTGATCATCACCATCGTCATATCCCCCTTGGTTATAAAAAATTTCAAGTATAGGTGGTGGGATGTTCACAGGACCATGGAAACACAAGAGGAAGGTTAATTAGTAAAGGGAAACTTGCTAACCCACATGCATGTGGATGAAACAATTATAATTACGGTGGAAGACAAACGTACCAAAACTACGAGGATCCCATGCAAAAATAGTGCCACGAGTGGTGGCAGCAAACACAAGGCCCTCGTATTGAATTGCATCACAGTACTCATCCGTGTACAAAAACTGATTTTTGAGCAATATCCATTGAGTCGAACCACCAAGGACGGCAACAAGCTTGTCGAAGATAGCAACAACTCCATAGTTGTTGTAATACCAAGAGCGGTTGGGAACTCGACAAATTGCTATCTTCCGTAGAAGACAGTCACCATGATCGTATTTGAACGTGCGTACAATACCGGTGTGCTCAACCTCTGGGCAATCTGCTGAGATTTTTGGAAGTTGAACCCGGTCACGAGTATACACATTCAATGTAAACAACCCAATCTCCATTTGCGCCCGCCCAAGCCTTGCCCTCAAGCCATGGCATCTTAACGTCATACGTATCATTATCAAGCGGCATCAACTGGCACAGGGTGAGGTCTCCGTCGTGCCGGCGCCAGTCATCAGGGTCATAGCAAAGAAAATAGGGGAGATCAAACCACTCCTTGACTCTTGGGTTCTTTGTAATGATGTTATTAGTTGAGTCGAGAATGGGCTTGAATGAACCTGCCATGCTAGCCGAGGTGATGATGTCGCACCGATCAATGAGTTCCTCCACCATGTCATCTTTCAGATCGGGGCAAGAATAATGGGGTCGTTTCCAGCCTGTTCCCTCCATGGAGAAGACGATCGAACAATGGCAGAAGAAAGGGTGAAGGGCTGAAGGAAAATGGAGGAGGGAGAGGAAGAGCGTGCAATAGTAGGTCCAAATCGAGAGGGAAAGGCAAAGAGTCGGTGGACGGTTGCAAGTTTGCCATGGTTCACGAAGAGGCGCCCCGGCCTACACGTCCGTTCGGAAATACTCCTACTACTCGCCGTCATCTCACTTATATGTCGGAATGGGAACACATGTCAATGAAACATTGTGTGTAATTTCTCGTGCAAAAAGCGATCTGGCCTCGTTGGCCCGAGGTGCCGCATTAGTTATCGACCTTTGTTTTTTTAATGGCGTGCCGATCAGTTTTGAAGCACGACTAACTGGTACTGTACGCAGAGAAAATATAAACTACTCTACCACTACTCCACCTCCAATACTAGTAGTATAAAAAAGATATATAGGCTGGAGCTTGAGTGCTTTCTTGCTAAGGGCTACCCACTTGCTTCCCACACTACCACCCTCTCTCGAGATCTAAAAAAGACGGCCCCTCTCACCCCCTCTCCGGTGGCCACAGATCCGTCGGGGAAGAAAAGGACGTGCAGCGTTGACGCACTCGTCGTCGGCGAGCGAGGTCATGCCCGGACGACAAGGCCGTCCTCTCAGACCTAGCGCCCACGCGGGATGGCCTCCGACGCCAAGCTCGCTGCCATAGTGTGTGCGGAGGACGACCACCACGAGCGAAGCCACTTCCGGCCGACCCTCAGGTATGCTACCTCTTTTCGAACCATAACCTTGTTCTACTGCCCCATTTGCCACGTCATTGCATGTGGATCTTTTTCCACTCCACCATCTTCCCAATTTGCTATCCTCTGCTCCGCTGGCCACACAGACAAAAACCACAATTTGCACTATTAAAGGAAACCCTACTTCATGCAGACTAATCCATGTCTGGGTTGAATAATGAAAGGAAGGGAGACTGTACTGTCCAAGAGAGTAGGCATCGAACCCGCATCTAGGTCTCCATCGTATGCCGATTTTTGTGTTGAACATTTTGATATATTATACGTTTTTTTCTGACATCATATGCAAAAGTTATAGCCGTTTTACATTTTCCCTACACTTTTTGCAAAACATGTCCAAATTTAAGTTTTTTAATTTTCCAAACTAGTAGATGTAAGAACATAACTACATCTCGAAGGATTTTAATTTTTGAAACATTTTGACATATTATACGTTTTTTTCTAACATCGTATGCAAAAGTTATAGCCGTTTTACATTTTCCCTACACTTTTTGCAAAACATGTCCAAATTTAAGTTTTTAAATTTTCCTAACTAGTAGATGTAGTAACATAACTACATCTCGAAGGATTTTAATTTTTGAAGTTTTTATCATTTTCTTTTGCTTTTTACAAAACCGAAAAGGCGATCCACAGGGGGGGTAGAGTTTCAAAATGGGACCTTTAGTAGTAGCGAGGGATTTTACCCCTCGCTACTACTATGCCATGTCCCAGAGGCGCACGGTTGAGACCTCTTAGTAGTAGCGAGGGGTAAAAACTTAGTAGTAGCGCGGGTTTATAACCCTCGCTACTACTATGGCATGGCCTAGGGGCACGGTAGAGACCGCTTAGTAGTAGCGAGGGGTAAAAACCAGCGCTACTGCTATCAACTTAGTAGTAGCGAGGGTTAAGAACCCGCGCTACTACTATGGCATGTCCCGGGGGGCACGGTAGAGACCGCTTAGTAGTAGCGAGGGTTAAAAACCAGCGCTACTGCTATCAACTTAGTAGTAGCGAGGTTTAAAAAGCCGCGCTACTGCTACATAGCAGCAGCGCCTGATTTTAAAGCGCGCTGCTGGTAAGATTCTGTGTATAGGCTTTTCCCTAGTAGTGCCTCGCAACGCCCCACGCGCGAAGGCCAGAGGCGCTACAGAGTATATGGGCGCTGGTCATCCTCATGCTCGTGATCATCACCATCGTCATATCCCCCTTGGTTATAAAAATTTTCAAGTGTAGGTGGTGGGATGTTCACAGGACCATGGAAACACAAGAAGAAGGTTAATTAGTAAAGGGAAACTTGCTAAACCACATGCATGTGGATGAAACAATTATAATTACGGTGGAAGACAAACGTACCAAAACTACGAGGATCCCATGCAAAAATAGTGCCACGAGTGGTGGCAGCAAACACAAGGCCCTCGTATTGAATTGCATCACAGTACCCATCCGTCTACAGAAACTGATTTTTGAGCAATATCCATTGAGTCGAACCACCAAGGATGGCAACAAGCTTGTCGAAGATAGCAACAACTCCATAGTTGTTGTAATTCCAAGAGCGGTTGGGAACTTGACAAATTGCAATCTTCCATAGAAGACAGTCGCCATGATCGTATTTGAATGTGCGTACAATACCGGTGTGCTCAACCTCTGGGCAGTCTGCTGAGATTTTTGGAAGTTGAACCCGGTCACGAGTGTACACATTCAATGTAAACAACCCAATCTCCATTTGCGCCCGCCCAAGCCTTGCCCTCAAGCCATGGCATCTTAACATCATACGTATCATTATCAAGCGGCATCAACTGGCACAGGGTGAGGTCTCCGTCGTGCCGGCGCCAGTCATCAGGGTCATAGCGAAGAAGATAGGGGAGATCAAACCACTCCTTGACTCTTGGGTTCTTTGTAATGATGTTATTAGTTGAGTCGAGAATGGGCTTGAACGAACCTGCCATGCTAGCCGAGGTGATGATGTCGCACCGATCAATGAGTTCCTCCACCACGTCATCTTTCAGATCGGGGCAAGAATAATGGGGTCGTTTCCAGCCTGTTCCCTCCATGGAGAAGACGATCGAACAATGGCAGAAGAAAGGGTGAAGGGCTGAAGGAAAATGGAGGAGGGAGAGGAAGAGCGTGCAACAGTAGTTCCAAATTGAGAGGGAAAGGCGAAGAGTCGGTGGACGGTTGCGAGTTTGCCACGGTTCACGAAGAGGCGCCCCGGCCTACACGTCCGTTCGGAAATACTCCTACTACTCGACGTCGTCTCACTGATATGTTGGAACGGGACCACATGTCAATGAAACATGGTGTGTAATTTCTCATGCAAAATGCGATCTGGCCGCGTTGGCCCGAGGTGCCGCATTAGTTATCGACCTTTATTTTTTTAATGGTGTGCCGATCAGTTTTGAAGCATGACTAACTGGTACTGTACGCATAGAAAATATAAACTACTCTACCACTACTCCTCCTCCAATACTAGTAGTATAAAAAAGATATATAGGCTGGAGCTTGAGCGCTCTCTTGCTAAGGGCTGCCCACTTGCTTCCCACACTACCACCCTCTCTCCAGATCTAAAAAAGACGGCCCCTCTCTCCCTCCTCATTGGTGGTCACAGATCCGTCGGGGAAGAAAAGGACGTGCAGCGTTGACGCACTCGTCGTCGGCGAGCGAGGTCACGCACCGACGACAAGGCCGTCCTCTCAGACATAGCGCCCGCGCGGGATGGCCTCCGTCCCCAAGCCGTAGTGTGTGCGGAGGACGACGACCACGAGCGAAGCCACTTCCCGCTGACCCTCAGGTATGCTACATCCTTTCGAATCATAACCTTGTTCTACTGCCCCATTTGCCACGTCATTGCATGTGGATCTTTTTCCACTCCACCATCTTCCCAATTTGCTATCCTCTGCTCCGCTGGCCACACAGACTAAAACCATAATTTGCACTATTAAAGGAAACCCTACTTCATGCAGACTAATCTATGTCTGGGTTGAATAAGGAAAGGAAGGGAGACTGTACTATCCAAGAGAGTAGGCATCGAACCCGCATCTAGGTCTCCATCGTATGCTGATTTTCGTGCTGAACATTTTGATATATTATACGTTTTTTTCTGACATCATATGAAAAAGTTATAGCCGTTTTACATTTTCCCTACACTTTTTGCAAAACATGTCCAAATTTAAGTTTTTTAATTTTCCAAACTAGTAGATGTAAGAACATAACTACATCTTGAAGGATTTTAATTTTTGAAACATTTTGATATATTATACGTTTTTTCTAACATCGTATGCAAAAGTTATAGCCGTTTTACATTTTCCCTACACTTTTTGCAAAACATGTCCAAATTTAAGTTTTTAAATTTTCCTAACTAGTAGATGTAGTAACATAACTACATCTCGAAGGATTTTAATTTTTGAAGTTTTTATCATTTTCTTTTGCTTTTTACAAATCCGAATAGGCGATCCACAGGGGGGGGGTAGAGTTTCAAAATGGGACCTTTAGTAGTAGCGAGGGATTTTACCCCTCGCTACTACTATGGCATGTCCCGGAGGGGCACGGTTGAAACCTCTTAGTAGTAGCGAGGGGTAAAAACTTAGTAGTAGCGCGGGTTTATAACCCTCGCTACTACTATGGCATGGCCTAGGGGCACGGTAGAGACCGCTTAGTAGTAGCGAGGGGTTAAAACCAGCGCTACTGCTATCAACTTAGTAGTAGCGAGGGTTAAGAACCCGCGCTACTACTATGGCATGTCCCGGGGGGCACGGTAGAGACCGCTTAGTAGTAGCGAGGGTTAAAAACCAGCGCTACTGCTATCAACTTAGTAGTAGCGAGGTTTAAAAACTTGCGCTACTGCTACTTAGCAGCAGCGCCTGACTTTAAAGCGCGCTGCTGGTAAGATTCTGTGTATAGGCTTTTCCCTAGTAGTGCCTCGCAACGCCCCATGCGCGAAGGCCAGAGGCGCCACAGAGTATATGGGCGCTGCTCATCCTCATGCTCGTGATCATCACCATCGTCATATCCCCCTTGGTTATAAAAATTTTCAAGTGTAGGTGGTGGGATGTTCACAGGACCATGGAAAAACAAGAAGAATGTCAATTAGTAAAGGGAAACTTGCTAACCCACATGCATGTGGATGAAACAATTATAATTACGGTGGAAGACAAACGTACCAAAACTACGAGGATCCCATGCAAAAATAGTGCCACGAGTGGTGGCAGCAAACACAAGGCCCTCGTATTGAATTGCATCACAGTACTCATCCGTGTACAGAAACTGATTTTTGAGCAATATCCATTGAGTCGAACCACCAAGGACGGCAACAAGCTTGTCGAAGATAGCAACAACTCCATAGTTTTTGTAATTCCAAGAGCGGTTGGGAACTCAACAAATTGCTATCTTCCGTAGAAGACAGTCACCATGATCGTATTTGAACGTGCGTACAATACCAGTGTGCTCAACCTCTAGGCAATCTGCTGAGATTTTTGGAAGTTGAACCCAGTCACGAGTGTACACATTCAATATAAACAACCCAATCTCCATTTGCGCCCACCCAAGCCTTGCCCTCAAGCCATGGCATCTTAACATCATACGTATCATTATCAAGCGGCATCAACTGGCACAGGGTGAGGTCTCCGTCGTGCCGGCGCCAGTCATCAGGGTCATAGCGAAGAAGATAGGGGAGATCAAACCACTCCTTGACTCTTGGGTTCTTTGTAATGATGTTATTAGTTGAGTCGAGAATGGGCTTGAACGAACCTGCCATGCTAGCCGAGGTGATGACGTCGCACCGATCAATGAGTTCCTCCACCGCGTCATCTTTCAGATCGGGGCAAGAATAATGGGGTCGTTTCCAGCCTATTCCCTCCATGGAGAAGACGATCGAACAATGGCAGAAGAAAGGGCGAAGGGCTGAAGGAAAATGGAGGAGGGAGAGGAAGAGCGTGCAACAGTAGTTCCAAATCGAGAGGGAAAGGCAAAGAGTCGGTGGACGGTTGCGAGTTTGCCACGGTTCATGAAAAGGCGCCCCGGCCTACACGTCCGTTCGGAAATACTCCTACTACTCGACGTCGTCTCACTGATATGTTGGAACGGGACCACATGTCAATGAAACATGGTGTGTAATTTCTCGTGCAAAATGCGATCTGGCCGCGTTGGCCCGAGGTGCCGCATTAGTTATCGACCTTTATTTTTTTAATGGCGTGCCGATCAGTTTTGAAGCATGACTAACTGGTACTGTACGCATAGAAAATATAAACTACTCTACCACTACTCCTCCTCCAATACTAGTAGTATAAAAAAGATATATAGGCTGGAGCTTGAGCGCTCTCTTGCTAAGGGCTGCCCACTTGCTTCTCACACTACCACCCTCTCTCCAGATCTAAAAAAGACGGCCCCTCTCTCCCTCCTCACTGGTGGTCACAGATCCGTCGGGGAAGAAAAGGACGTGCAGCGTTGACGCACTCGTCGTCGGCGAGCGAGGTCACGCACCGACGACAAGGCCGTCCTCTCAGACATAACGCCCGCGCGGGATGGCCTCCGTCCCCAAGCCGTAGTGTGTGCGGAGGACGACGACCACAAGCGAAGCCACTTCCCGCTGACCCTCAGGTATGCTACATCCTTTCGAATCATAACCTTGTTCTACTGCCCCATTTGCCACGTCATTGCATGTGGATCTTTTTCCACTCCACCATCTTCCCAATTTACTATCCTCTGCTCCGCTGGCCACACAGACAAAAACCATAATTTGCACTATTAAAGGAAACCCTACTTCATGCAGACTAATCTATGTCTGGGTTGAATAAGGAAAGGAAGGGAGACTGTACTGTCCAAGAGAGTAGGCATCGAACCCGCATCTAGGTCTCCATCGTATGCCGATTTTCGTGCTGAACATTTTGATATATTATACGTTTTTTTCTGACATCATATGAAAAAGTTATAGCCGTTTTACATTTTCCCTACACTTTTTGCAAAACATGTCCAAATTTAAGTTTTTTAATTTTCCAAACTAGTAGATGTAAGAACATAACTACATCTCGAAGGATTTTAATTTTTGAAACATTTTGATATATTATACGTTTTTTCTAACATCGTATGCAAAAGTTATAGCCGTTTTACATTTTCCCTACACTTTTTGCAAAACATGTCCAAATTTAAGTTTTTAAATTTTCCTAACTAGTAGATGTAGTAACATAACTACATCTCGAAGGATTTTAATTTTTGAAGTTTTTATCATTTTCTTTTGCTTTTTACAAAACCGAAAAGGCGATCCACAGGGGGGGGGGGGTAGAGTTTCAAAATGGGACCTTTAGTAGTAGCGAGGGATTTTACCCCTCGCTACTACTATGGCATGTCCCGGAGGGGCACGGTTGAGACCTCTTAGTAGTAGCGAGGGGTAAAAACTTAGTAGTAGCGCGGGTTTATAACCCTCGCTACTACTATGGCATGGCCTAGGGGCACGGTAGAGACCGCTTAGTAGTAGCGAGGGGTAAAAACCAGCGCTACTGCTATCAACTTAGTAGTAGCGAGGGTTAAGAACCCGCGCTACTACTATGGCATGTCCCGGGGGGCACGGTAGAGACCGCTTAGTAGTAGCGAGGGTTAAAAACCAGCGCTACTGCTATCAACTTAGTAGTAGCGAGGTTTAAAAACCCGCGCTACTGCTACTTAGCAGCAGCGCCTGATTTTAAAGCGCGCTGCTGGTAAGATTCTGTGTATAGGCTTTTCCCTAGTAGTGCCTCGCAACGCCCCACGCGCGAAGGCCAGAGGCGCCACAGAGTATATGGGCGCTGCTCATCCTCATGCTCATGATCATCACCATCGTCATATCCCTCTTGGTTATAAAAATTTTCAAGTGTAGGTGGTGGGATGTTCACAGGACCATGGAAACACAAGAAGAAGGTTAATTAGTAAAGGGAAACTTGCTAACCCACATGCGTGTGGATGAAACAATTATAATTACGGTGGAAGACAAACGTACCAAAACTACGAGGATCCCATGCAAAAATAGTGCCACGAGTGGTGGCAGCAAACACAAGGCCCTCGTATTGAATTGCATCACAGTACTCATCCGTGTACAGAAACTGATTTTTTAGCAATATCCATTGAGTCGAACCACCAAGGACGGCAACAAGCTTGTCGAAGATAGCAACAACTCCATAGTTGTTGTAATACCAAGAGCGGTTGGGAACTCGACAAATTGCTATCTTCCGTAGAAGACAGTCACCATGATCGTATTTGAACGTGCGTACAATATCGGTGTGCTCAACCTCTGGGCAATCTGCTGAGATTTTTGGAAGTTGAACCCGGTCACGAGTATACACATTCAATGTAAACAACCCAATCTCCATTTGCGCCCGCCCAAGCCTTGCCCTCAAGCCATGGCATCTTAACGTCATACGTATCATTATCAAGCGGCATCAACTGGCACAGGGTGAGGTCTCCGTCGTGCCGGCGCCAGTCATCAGGGTCATAGCGAAGAAGATAGGGGAGATCAAACCACTCCTTGACTCTTGGGTTCTTTGTAATGATGTTATTAGTTGAGTCGAGAATGGGCTTGAATGAACCTGGCATGCTAGCCGAGGTGATGACGTCGCACCGATCAATGAGTTCCTCCACCACGTCATCTTTCAGATCGGGGCAAGAATAATGGGGTCGTTTCCAGCCTGTTCCCTCCATGGAGAAGACGATCGAACAATGGCAGAAGAAAGGGTGAAGGGCTGAAGGAAAATGGAGGAGGGAGAGGAAGAGCGTGCAACAGTAGTTCCAAATCAAGAGGGAAAGGCGAAGAGTCGGTGGACGGTTGCGAGTTTGCCACGGTTCACGAAGAGGCGACCGGCCTACACGTCCGTTCGGAAATACTCCTACTACTCGATGTCGTCTCACTGATATGTTGGAACGGGACCACATGTCAATGAAACATGGTGTGTAATTTCTCGTGCAAAATGCGATCTGGCCGCGTTGGCCCGAGGTGCCGCATTAGTTATCGACCTTTATTTTTTTAATGGCGTGCCGATCAGTTTTGAAGCATGACTAACTGGTACTGTACGCAGAGAAAATATAAACTACTCTACCACTACTCCACCTCCAATACTAGTAGTATAAAAAAGATATATAGGCTGGAGCTTGAGCGCTTTCTTGCTAAGGGCTGCCCACTTGCTTCTCACACTACCACCCTCTCTCCAGATCTAAAAAAGACGGCCCCTCTCTCCCTCCTCACCGGTGGTCACAGATCCGGCGGGGAATAAAAGGACGTGCAGCGTTGACGCACTCGTCATCGGCGAGCGAGGTCACGCACGGACGACAAGGCCGTCCTCTCAGACCTAGCGCCCGCACGGGATGGCCTCCGTCCCCAAGCTCGCTGCCGTAGTGTGTGCGGAGGACGACGACCACGAGCGAAGCCACTTCCCGCCGACCCTCAGGTATGCTACATCCTTTTGAATAATAACCTTGTTCTACTGCCCCATTTGCCACGTCATTGCATGTGGATCTTTTTCCACTCCACCATCTTCCCAATTTGCTATCCTCTGCTCCGCTGGCCACATAGACGAAAACCATAATTTGCACTATTAAAGGAAACCCTACTTCATGCAGACTAATCCATGTCTGGATTGAATAAGGAAAGGAAGGGAGACTGTACTGTCCAAGAGAGTAGGCATCGAACCCGCATCTCGGTGTCCATCGTATGCGGATTTTCATGCTGAACATTTTGATATATTATACGTTTTTATCTGACATCGTATGCAAAAGTTATAGCCGTTTTACATTTTACCTACACTTTTTGCAAAACATGTCCAAATTTAAGTTTTTAAATTTTCCTAACTAGTAGATGTAAGAACATAACTACATCTCGAAGTATTTTAATTTTTGAAACACTTTGATATATTATACGTTTTTTTCTAACATCGTATGCAAAAGTTATAGCCGTTTTACATATTCCCTACACTTTTTGCAAAACATGTCCAAATTTAAGTTTTAAATTTTCCTAACTAGTAGATGTAGTAACATAACTACATCTCGAAGGATTTTAATTTTTGAAGTTTTTATCATTTTCTTTTGCTTTTTACAAAACCGAAAAGGCGATCCATAGGGAGGGGTAGAGTTTCAAAATGGGACCTTTAGTAGTAGCGAGGGATTTTACCCCTCGCTACTACTATGGCATGTCCCGGAGGGGCACGGTTGGGACCTCTTAGCAGTAGCGAGGGGTAAAAACTTAGTAGTAGCGCGGGTTTATAACCCTCGCTACTACTATGGCATGGCCTAGGGGCACGGTAGAGACCGCTTAGTAGTAGCGAGGGGTAAAAACCAGCGCTACTGCTATCAACTTAGTAGTAGCGAGGGTTAAGAACCCGCGCTACTACTATGGCATGTCCCGGGGGGCACGGTAGAGACCGCTTAGTAGTAGCGAGGGTTAAAAACCAGCGCTACTGCTATCAACTTAGTAGTAGAGAGGTTTAAAAAGCCGCGCTACTGCTACTTAGCAGCAGCGCCTGATTTTAAAGCGCGCTGCTGGTAATATTTTTTGTATAGGCTTTTCCCTAGTAGTGCCTCACAACGCCCCACGCACGAAGGCCAGAGGCGCCACAGAGTATATGGGCGCTGCTCATCCTCATGCTCGTGATCATCACCATCGTCATATCCCCCTTGGTTATAAAAATTTTCAAGTATAGGTGGTGGGATGTTCACAGGACCATGGAAACACAAGAAGAAGGTTAATTAGTAATGGGAAACTTGCTAACCCACATGCATGTGGATGAAACAATTATAATTACGGTGGAAGACAAACGTACCAAAACTACGAGGATCCCATGCAAAAATAGTGCCACGAGTGGTGGCAGGAAACACAAGGCCCTCGTATTGAATTGCATCACAGTACTCATCCGTGTACAGAAACTGATTTTTGAGCAATATCCATTGAGTCGAACCACCAAGGACGGCAACAAGCTTGTCGAAGATAGCAACAACTCCATAGTTGTTGTAATTCCAAGAGCGGTTGGGAACTCGACAAATTGCTATCTTCGGTAGAAGACAGTCACCATGATCGTATTTGAACGTGCGTACAATACTGGTGTGCTCAACCTCTGGGCAATCTGCTGAGATTTTTGGAAGTTGAACCCGGTCACGAGTGTACACATTCAATGTAAACAACCGAATCTCCATTTGCGCCCACCCAAGCCTTACGCTCAAGCGATGGCATCTTAACATCATACGTGTCATTATGAAGCGGCATCAACTGGCACAGGGTGAGGTCTTCGTCGTGCCGGCGCCAGTCATCAGGGTCACGACAAAGAAGATAGGGGAGATCCAACCACTACTTGTCTCTTGGGTTCTTTGTAATTATGTTATTAGTTGAGTCGAGAATGGGCTTGAACCAACCTGCCATGCTAGCCGAGGTGATGACGTCGCACCGATCAATGAGTTCCTCCACCACGTCATCTTTTAGATCGGGGCAAGAATAACGGGGTCATTTCCAGCCTGTTCCCTCCATGGAGAAGACGATTGAACAATGGCAGAAGAAAGGGTGAAGGGCTAAAGGAAAATGGAGGAGGGAGAGGAAGAGCGTGCAACAGTAGTTCCAAATCGAGAGGGAAAGGCGAAGAGTCGGTGGACGGTTGCGAGTTTGCCACGATTCACGAAGAGGCGCCCTGGCCTACACGTCCGTTCGGAAATACTCCTACTACTCGCCGTCGTCTCACTGATATGTTGGAACGGTACCACATGTCAATGAAACATGGTGTGTAATTTCTCGTGCAAAATGCGATCTGGCCGTGTTGGCCCGAGGTGCCGCATTAGTTATCGACGTTTATTTTTTTAATGGCGTGCCGATCAGTTTTGAAGCATGACTAACTGGTACTGTAGGCAGAGAAAATATAAACTACTCTACCGCTACTCCACCTCCAATACTAGTAGTATAAAAAAGATATATAGGCTGGAGCTTGAGCGCTTTCTTGCTAAGGGCTGCCCACTTACTTCTCACACTACCACCATCTCTCCAGATCTAAAAAAGACAGCCCCTCTCTCCCTCCTCACTGGTGGTCACAGATCCGTCGGGGAAGAAAAGGACGTGCAACGTTGACGCACTCGTCGTCGGCGAGCGAGGTTACGCACTGACGACAAGGCCGTCCTCCCAGACCTAGCGTCCGCGTGGGATGGCCTCCGTCCCCAAGCTCGCTGCCATAGTGTGTGCGGAGGACGACGACCACGAGCGAAGCCACTTCCCGCCAACCCTCAGGTATGCTACCTCTTTTCAAACCATAACCTTGTTCTATTGCCCCATTTGCCACGTCATTGCATGTGGATCTTTTTCCAGTCCACGATCTTCCCAATTTGCTATCCTCTGCTCCGCAGGCCACACAGACGAAAACCATAATTTGCACTATTAAAGGAAACCCTACTTCATGCAAACTAATCCATGTCTGGGTTGAATAAGGAAAGGAAGGGAGACTGTACTGTCCAAGAGAGTAGGCATCGAACCCGCATCTAGGTCTCCATCGTATGCGGATTTTCATGCTGAACATTTTGATATATTATACGTTTTTTTCTGACATCGTATGCAAAAGTCATTGCCGTTTTACATTTTCCCTACACTTTTTGCAAAACATGTCCAAATTTAAGTTTTAAAATTTTCCTAACTAGTAGATGTAAGAACATAACTACATCTCGAAGGATTTTAATTTTTGAAACATTTTGATATATTATACGTTTTTTCTAACATCGTATGCAAAAGTTATAGCCGTTTTACATTTTCCCTACACTTTTTTCAAAACTTGTCCAAATTTAAGTTTTTAAATTTTCCTAACTAGTAGATGTAGTAACATAACTACATCTCGAAGGATTTTAATTTTTGAAGTTTTTATCATTTTCTTTTGCTTTTTACAAAACCAAAAAGGCGATCCACGGGGGTGGGGGGTAGAGTTTCAAAATGGGACCTTTAGTAGTAGCGAGGGATTTTACCCCTCGCTACTACTATGGCATATCCCGGAGGGGCACGGTTGAGACCTCTTAGTAGTAGCGAGGGGTAAAAACTTAGTAGTAGCGCGTGTTTATAACCCTCGCTACTACTATGGCATGGCCCAAGGGCACGGTAGAGACCGCTTAGTAGTAGCGAGGGGTAAAAACCAGCGCTACTGCTATCAACTTAGTAGTAGCGAGGGTTAAAAACCCGCGCTACTACTATGGCATGTCCCGGGGGGCACAGTAGAGACCACTTAGTTGTAGCGAGGGTTAAAAACCAGCGCTACTGCTATCAACTTAGTAGTAGCGAGGTTTAAAAAGCCGCGCTACTACTACTTAGCAGCAGCGCCTGATTTTAAGCGCGCTGCTGGTAAGATTCTGTGTATAGGCTTTTCCCTAGTAGTGCCTCGCAACGCCCCACATGCGAAGGCCAGAGGCACTCCTGAGACGCGGCTTGGTTAGGCTCTGGCACGTCGATGCAGACGCGCAGCCCACCATCCTCGCATGGATGTGGGGCTACGGTGGGCAAGAGGCGGCTGCTGCGCATGACTCTCGACTCCTATAGCTCATGGGTGTTTCTTGTGATGAACTCCTGAGGGTTTGGTCTTCCTTGCCTTGTACCTTCCTGAGGGAAACATGCCTGGAAGCACCCCTCCAAGTGGTGCCCGAGCGCCTCCCTCGCGACCTTGGCAAGGTCGGTGGCTCTCCAAGAAAGAGCCCTCGAGCCCTGCCTGAGGAGGGCGCTGGGCGCGCCATCCTATGCGAGAGAGGGTGGCGCTCCCTGATTGGGCGCAGATCCTGATGCAACACCTCCGGAGGCACCGGCCTCCTTATGGCTGCCAGGCGAAACCTTCTTCTTCTTAAGGGTCGCCTCGGGAAGTCTTCCGTTCCTGTGGTCCGGGTCTTCGATTGTTGCGGCTTGGAACGCGCGCTCAAGTGAACACATTGCGTCCTTTTCTTCACAGGGTACGGTGATGACTCCACCGCTTCCTGGCATCTTGAGGACATTGTATGCATGGTGAGTCACTACCATGAACTTGGCCAGGGCTGGGTACCCAAGGATGGCGTTGTATGGCAGGCGGATGTGGGCGACGTCGAAGTCGATGAGCTCAGTGCGGTAGTTGTTGCGCTGACCGAAGGTGACCGGAAGGCGAACCTGCCCTATTGGAACAGTGGAACCATCAGTGACTCTTGAGAAGGGCTTGGTCGGCTGAAGCTGATCGTACAGCACTTGGAGATTGTCGAACGTCTCGACGGACAGGACGTTGAGTCCTGCTCCACCGTCAATGAGGGTCCTGGTGACCTGCACGTTGCTGATGACCGGGGAGCAAAGCATCGGGAGGACTCCGGCCGTTGCCGCGCACTTGAGCTGATCCGCTGAGCTGAACGTGATAGCGCACGCAGACCACCTGAGAGGGTGCGTGGCCTCAAGCTTGGGGATAACTGCATTCACCTCGCGAGCAAACTGCTTGAAGATGCGCTGTGAGGCTGGGGCCTGCACGCCACCCAAGATGGAAGCGATCACGCGTGGCTCCTGGAAGCCCCCAGCCCCCTCGTCTTGATATTGGTCTTCGTTCCTCCTTGGCGGTGGCGGCAGAGGAGGAAGGCATGCGTTGCCGTGCGGGCGATCCTCACGAGGCTAATCTCTCCAGCCTCCCTTGCGAGGCTGGTCCTGCCAGCGATCCTCGCGAGGTCGGTCACGCCACCCTTGGCGAGGGCCACAGTCTTCCCATCGTCCGCCACCTCTTCCTCCTCCTCGGCCATAGCCCCTGTCATTGCGCTCGGGGCATTAGCCGACACGCCCATCTCTCACGGCACTGAGCTCTTGACATTTGTTGGTGTTGTGGGTGTGGAGGTCGTGGTACACGCAATACCGGCTGCCCTTGGATGACTTAGGCTGATCCCTGCCTTGCTTGGTGTCTGGTTCCGATGCAAGCACGGCAGCCCCCTTGCGATTCACGTCCTTGGCCTTGGGCTTCTTCTCTTCTGGGTCGGCAGCCGGGAGTTCGAGGAGGGAAAGGCGCCCTTCCTCAGCCCTGGCGCACTTGGTCGCCAAGTTGAACAGCTCCAGGGATGTGCACAGGTCTTCATGGATTGCTAGCTCCTCCTTCATCTTGATGTCACGTACGCCATCGGAGAAGGCCGAGATGATGGCTTCTTCAGTCACCTTGGGGATCTTGAGGCGAGCGTTGTTGAAGCAGTGGATGTATTTCTGCAGGGTTTCCCCTTGCTGCTGCTTGATGCGGCGCAGATCGCTCACGAACGGGGGCCGGTCGTGAGTGCCCTGGAAGATGGCGATGAAGCGAGTGCGCATCTCGTCCCAGGAGGAGATCGTGCCAGGAGCCAGGTTCAGGAGCCAGGTGCGGGCCCCGTCCTTGAGCGCCATGGGAGTCTTGCTCCCTTTGCGCCTGGAGTCCGGAAGATCTCCTTGAGGCGCCTCCAGGACTATCTCCCCTTGGTTCGGTGCCCCTGGAGACAATACCTCGACATTGTCCGTAGGGCGAGGAGAGGAGGCGGTTGGAAGTGACTCGCTATTCATATCCGATGAGTCCAAGGAACCGTCCGACGAGGATACGTCGATACTGGCTCGGGGCGGACTGCTTGAGCATATTCGATGTTAGGAGAAGCAGTGTAATAAAAGTATGCTATGAGTTACTCTACTATCCGAATACTTACAACTTCGCCAGGGGCTTGGCCCTGAGTAACCACTCGTCTTCGCCATCGGCGGGGGTGGTGGAACAGTCCGGAAGGAGAGTCCTTCCCTTCTTGGACCCTCCGACCTCCCTAGTTGGGGCGGCCTTCCTTTTCCTGTCTCCCTCGGCTAGAGGGGGAAAACCTTCATTTTCCTCCTCATTTTCACGGGAGGAGTGCATCTCGGAGTTATCGGACGATGAGTCCGATACCACCTGGCGTCGGGAACCAGGTTCCCGTGGCCTTCTTCTTGATCTTCTTCTCCGGCACCCCATAAGGAGCCGGAGTCCGCATCCCCGTCAGGAGAGCATCTGCAGGGTCTTCGGGCAGAGGGGACGGACAGTTAATCTGCTCCAATGTCTCCACCCAGTCCTGTCAAAGGCATGGGAGCTCAGACCCCGCACATGGTTAAACTATGGAAAATGAATACCCTACGAGATGTACAGAACTTACCGGATTCGCAGGACACGTCACGCTTGGCCCGCGGTCCTTGGTAAGGGGAGGGGGGACCTCGGCGCCCTTGAACAGCACCTTCCAGACGTCTTTATGCATCGTGTCGAAGAGCTCGCGTAGAGTCTGGTGCTGGGCCGGGTCGAACTCCCATAAGTTGAAAGCCCGTCGTTGAGACGGGAGGATCTGGCGAAAGAGCATGACCTGGACTATGTTGACAAGCTTGAGTTTCTTGCCTATCACGTTCCAGATACACTTCTAGAGTCCGTCCAGCTCCACCGATGAGCCCTAGGACAGGCCCTTCTCCTTCCAGGGAGTCGCGTGGGGATTCCGGATCGAAACTCGGGGGCCACCACCCAGTTGGTGTCGCGTGGCTCGGTGATGTAGAACCACCCCGATTGCCACCCCTTTATGGTCTCCATGAAGGAGCCCTCGAGCCATGTAATGTTGGGCATTTTGCCCACCATGGCTCCATCGCATTCCGCTTGTTGGCTGCCTACTACATTCGGTTTGACATTGAAGGTCTTCAGCCACAGGCCGAAGTGGGGCCGGATGCGGAGGAAAGCCACGCACACGACGATGAACGCCAAGATGTTGAGGATGAAATTCGGAGCTAGATCATGGAAATCTAGCCCATAATAGAACATAAGGCCGCGGACGAATGGATGGAGGGGAAACCCCAGTCCGCGGACGAAGTGGGTGAGGAAAACCACCCTTTCGTAAGGTTCCGGGGTAGGGACGATCAGCCCCGCGGCTGGCAGCCGGTGCGCAATATCCGTGGCTAAGTATCCGGCCCCGCGCAGCTTTTTGATGTCTCCCTCCGTAACGGAGGAGACCATCCACTTGCCTCCCGCTCCGTACATGTTTGGAGAGGGTTGAGGAGAAGGATGTGGACTTGGGCGCTGGAGCTCGAGTGTGCGAGAATGGATGAGCAAGGACGAAGAAGGCATGGGTAGAAAAAGGTGAACCCTTATCCCTTTATAAGGGCGGACAAAACTATGCACCCCCACCAGCCTGGTAAAACTCGCTTATCCCCCAAGCGCCGTAATTGATGGCGCGGTTGGGTTACCCACATCTGTATTGATGGGAATCCCGTAATAAGGGGACACGATCTCTGCTTCGACAAGACGTGCCAAGGAAACCGCCTCGCGAAACACGCTGAGGTTGGTTGTGAAAAACAATTCGAATGGTGACCTAGTTGTGGTGTGATGTCACACTACGGAATGCGTCGGCAGATTAGATCTGTGAAAATATTATTGTCTCTACGGTTGTATGTGGAACTTGTTTTGCAGAGCCGGACACGATCCTCGTGTTCAAAATCTTCTATGAAGTATTCGGAGGAGGAACCCGCCTTGCAATGCCGAACACAATCTGCGCGCCGGACTCATCGTCATTGAAGCCTGGTTCAGGGGCTACTGAGGGAGTCCTGGATTAGGGGGTATCCGGACAGCCGGACTATATCCTTTGGCCGGACTGTTGGACTATGAAGATACAAGATTGAAGACTTCATGCCGTGTCCGGATGAGACTCTCCTTGGCGTGGAAGGCAAGCTTGGTAGTACGGATATGTAGATCTCCTTCCTTGTAACCGACTCTGTGTAACCCTAGCCCCCTCCATGTCTATATAAACTGGAGGGTTTAGTCCGTAAGACCAACAACAACAATCATACCATAGGCTAGCTTCTAGGGTTTAGCCTCTCCGATCTCGTGGTAGATCAACTCTTGTACTACTCATATTATCAAGAACAATCAAGCAGGACGTAGGGTATTTGAAAGTGCGTTATATCGACTAGAGGGGGGGTGAATTGGCGATTTTTATGAAAGTCTTCAAAACGTGGAAGTTATGAAGACAAACGATAGAAATAAACCTTTTACCCTGCAGCAGAAGGTAGACTACACTAGGCAAGCCATAGTCAAGTATTCAATAGAGTGAAAGCACAATGACTAATAGCAGCAATGTAGTAAGGATCAGGTAGGAAGGTATTGTGAAGCCACACAGAACACACAGTCACTCAGTGAAGACAAAAGATAGTGTGAACATACAATGACTTCACAAGGAGTAACAGTAAGTAAAGGGAAGGGAAGATGAAACCAGTGACTCGCTGAAGTCAATGATTTGTTGGACCAGTTCCACTTGCTGTGACAACTGTACGTATGGTTAGGGCGGCTAGGTATTTAAACCTTAGGACACACAGTCCCGGACACCCAGTCATGAATGCGCAGATCAGGACACCCAGTCCTCACCGTATTCCCCTTGAGCTAAGGTCACACATACCTCACCCAATCACTTTGGTAAGTCTTCAAGGTAGACTCCCAAACCTTCACAGACTTCGTTCACCGGCAATCCACTATGTCTCTTGGATACTCAGAACGCGACGCCTAACCGGCTGGAGGATGCACAGTCCTCAAGTGTAATAAGTCTTCAGATCACACAGACAAGAAGACTTAAGTGATGCCTAATTCTCTTTGGCTCTGGGTGGTTAGGGCTTTATCCTCGCAAGGAATTCTCTCTCAAAGGCTTCGAGGTGGGTTGCTCTCAAACGACAAAAGCCGTACTCTGAATCTGAGCAGCCAACCGTTTATGGTTGTAGGGGGTGGGATATTTATAGCCACTTGGCAACCCGACCTGATTTGTCTGAAATGACCCTGGGTCATTAAGGAACTGACACGTGTTCCAACGATCAGATTTCAAACTCACACGGCAACTTTACTTGGGCTTCAAGCAAAGCTGACTTGCCCGACTCTGGACAAGATTCGCTCTCAAAGTCTTCACTCGAAGACATAGGTTTTGTTTAAGCATCAATTAAGCTATTCTGACTGGTTCTCTTGGACCCCACTTAACAGTACGGTGGTTCCTATGACTCAACACAGAAGAAAGAGAACTACGAAAGATCTAAGTCTTCGAGCTCCATAGGCTTCATGTGGTGTCTTCTCTTGTCATAGTCTTCAATGTGAATATCTTCATATACCACCTTTGACTTCAATGTCTTCATACATTTTTAGGGGTCATCTCTGGTAGGAAAACCGAATCAATGAGGGACTTCTACCTGTGTTATCCTGCAATTCTCACAAACACATTAGTCCCTCAACTAGGTTTGTCGTCAATACTCCAAAACCAACTAGGGGTGGCACTAGATGCACTTACAATCTCCCCCTTTTTGGTGATTGATGACAAACTAGTTGAAGTTTTCAACGGGGAATATAATCTGTGAAATTGTAAAGGATAAGGAATTGTCTTCATAAGTTGCAAGGGCTCCCCCTGAAGATGTGCATATAAGTAATTTCCTTTTGGAATGCAAATGCACATGGCAGGTTGTACTTGTGGAGATCCACTTCAACTTATGATGACAATCCACTATGCATGTGAAAGTATATGAAGATAATGACATGCATAATGGAAAATGGAAGTCTGTAGAATGATCTAAGTGCGGAATTTATCGTCGCAACACAAGGTGGCAGATAAGTAGCAGACGACCATCGAGTTTAAGTCTTACAACTCAAAGAACCAAATGTAGCAAAATGAGAGTTGTAAGCACGAAACCAAATATAAAGCACCCGCCCATATGGACCCACTTGAAGACTATCAACCTCATATGCTTCTCCCCCTTTTGTCAGTAAGGACCAAAAAGGTTTGAAGAAATAGAGCATCTACTCGTTCTCATGAGGAGTAGGTGAAGCAGCAGGGTCGTTGGTGGTGTCTGGCGGTGCTGAAGAGCTTGGAGCAGAGTCGAAGCGTGCTGAAGGAGGTGGCGGTGAAGTAGCATCGTCTTCATCCTCGATCACTCTGGCATTCACAGTTGCAGCAGAGGAAGAGAACTCGGAGTCTTCAAGGGATGGAGTTCGTCGCAGCACTGCCCTTCGAGGAGGTGTGGAGTCAAACTTGAATCGCTCAGTGAAGCCATCCTCTTGAAGATCATCTTCAGAACACATCAGCGTTAGCCCTTTCCATGTGTGGCGAGAGGTTTCATGGGAAACAAAAACATTCTTGGTGGCAAGATTGCGAATGCGATTAACATCCACCAAGAGGCTTTGCATCTGACGCTTCAGCCAGTCATGATGCCTATCCTATTTCTGATGAAGAGCCACAAGAAGCTCTCGGTCATTGAGAACACGAGTGCGCTTCTTGGGTCATGGAGCAGTTGTACTATCAGTGGCTTCAGTGAGAGCAGGATGCGGTGCACGAGTAGTGCCAGCCAAAGGATACACACGAGTTACGGCTTCCACGCCTTCAACGTTCTGAGTGAAACTTTGATGCTCTGCATTCTGAAGACTGAGAGGTTCCTTGGCAGGCTCAGGATAGATGGCTTCAATAGACATATCCACATCAGGCAAAAAGATCCGATGGTTGCGGGCCGAGGGCTGATATGAGATAGCGGAGTGAAGTTTGATCAGCCGCAACACCCAAGGGGCGTAGAACTTCAAACCAAACAGATCAAAGTCAGATGCAGCAAGTTGGCGAATGAATAAATCCTGTGTACTGAAGCATTTTCCATGAAGAATGTAGAAGACCAAAGTCTTCATTGCACCTTCCAGCTTGGCATGGGGAGAATGTCCTTTGATTGGCCAGAGAGTTCGCCTTATGATGTGATAAATGGTTCTTGGCAGATACTCAAGGTCTTCAACGAAGAACTCTGTGGGATAAGCAGCATCTTGGGGCAATGGCTTCATCATACTGAGCATCTGACTCATATTAGGTTCAGTCTTCTGAAAGATGCTCTCAATAGCTTCACTATGAAGCTGACAGCCATGCTCGTAGAGATCGCCAGGAGTGGGCAAACCAGTGAGCTCAATGATGTCAAAGGCTTTGGCTTCGTGATGAACGTTTCCTGTCATCCACTCCAGGACCCAAGTCTTCGGATCTATGCTATACCCGCGGATGTGAAGTGTGGCATAGAATTGGAGCAGCAACTCTTCATTTCAATGCTCTTGGTCAGTGATGAACGGCAGCAGTCCAACCTCTTTAAAGCAATCCAGAGCTTCTTCGAGACCGGGCAGACCAGCTATTGCTTCATTGTCAAGGCGCTTGTGTGGGAAGATGCGACATTGGTTGTAAAGAATGCATGAGTAATAGCTTCGTTGCGGATAACTCCAGAACCGATCAGATGATATTCTTTCCCTGGAGTAGGGGTTCCTGGAGCTGTTGAAGAATGTGTTGTCTGCTCTGAAGCCATTGATATTGAAGGAGCCAGGTGCTGATGTAGGACCTGGGAACCTTGGCAATCTTGGGATTGGCTTCTGTACCTGAGGCCTGTGCTCAACATGATAGTCGAACTAGGGACCGGCAGCAGACCCAGGAACAGAAGTGGCGGGATCAGTGGCTTCGCTGACTTCTGGTGCTTTTGTTGGTGAGGGCTCCACATTAGCTTCAGCCATGACAGCGTCAGTGGCTTCAGTGGTGTTGTTGGTGGCAGCCTCAAGATGTTCAACCTCCACTTGACAAGTAGGAGGATCGGTCACGATCACGTTCTCCTCGAGAACTGCTTCTTGGTGGGACAGGGGAGTGGCAACTTGTGGGACTTCTTCTTCCGCGGCTGATGCAGCCGGATTGTCTTTAGCAGAGACTTGAGGCCTTGGACCTTTGCGAAGCCTGCGCAATGCGGGTGACGCTTGTGGAGTTGCTGTTGGCTGGGCCTCAAGGTCTTCATTCTCTTGTGGGCGATCCTCCCATGAAGCATCCTGTGCAATTGGCGTCAGTGGATGACCAATGCTGATGAGTTCGCTGTGCGTTAGCACAGGCGATGATACCTGTTGGTCTTCTAGCCGAGGAAGGGCTGCATCATCTTCAACATGGTCATGATGACCAATGTCTTCAGCAGCGATGGGATCAGCTGCTGGAAAGTCTTCAGCTTCATGAGCCTCTGTGAAAGCAGGCTCATGGACAGTCAGTTGACGTTCTTGTGGATCGGTGTCGGGGTGAACCATGGAAATGGGTTCAACAATCAAGGGCTCTCTGGGAGCAGCCCGTTCCTTCTTGGTCATTCTTTTCTTCATGGCGGGGGCAGTAGCAGAGGCTTCAGGATGTTTTCTCTTCCTTGCTTCAGCCTCAGCAGTCCTGGTCTACTTCAGTTCTGAAGCGGTTGACCTGACCTTTGGCTTCGGGCCAGTCATGCTAGTTGGGAAGACAAGGGGATCTGCCTCCTGCCTTGGTGCTTCAGGTTCAGCCATAGCGGGCTTCTTCTGCTTCTTGGCAGCCAGCCTGGGGTCGATGCCAGGACGCCCAAGGGCCTTGCGCTTCTCAGCCTCATTGTAGGCTTGCACACACCTATCAGCCAGGACCTTCATGCGCTCATGAGAACCCTGAGCTTCTGCACGTTTCTTTAGAAAGGCTTCCTTGAGCTCGTGCAGCATAATCTTGAAATTCTTCACGTCTTGCACGCTGAGCTTGGCCATATGCTTCTTGAACTGAGATTTCTCAAAGTCAATCTTCTGCTTCAGTTTAATAATGCACTGGGCGATAGCTAACTCTGAAGCAATGGCGCCATGGAAGGCGACACTGAGGCCAATGGGTAGTTGGAGATCATCGAAGCTGATGTTTGGCGTGTCAAACCATTCATTAATGAAGTTGTGGATGATTGTTACATCAAAGAGAGGCATATCATTGAAGATTTCTGCTTCTTCTTTGCTCTTGATGAGTTGCTCAAGAGCGTCATCTGCAAGATCTTCATCACTTGACAGATCAATGGCATCATTGCGTAGAATGGCAGCAGCTATTAGCTCTTGGCTGGTGTGTGGCAGAGGCATCTTGACCTTCTGGGGCTTGGAGATGCATGATAAATCTTCGGACTGCACACTGTCTTCAGGAGGTGCAGTTGCCAGTGGCTTCGCCCGTGATATTTTTGGTGAAGGGGAAAGCTTTGAAGCTTTAGGCTTCTTCAACTTCTTTGGCTTCGGCGCTGCAGGCGCTTCATCTGATTCAGCGTCAGCTGCAGGCTCATTCACTGCAGTCCCTTGAACCAAGATATGGGTGATGAGGCCTTTAAGGTTGTAGAAAGGACCGACGACATTGTGTTCTGCATCTCTTGTGCCATCAGCCCTTGGAGCTGAGGGACTAGGGTTGAAGTCTAGTCCCAATGTCTTCTTGTTTTGCTTCGCTGAGTTCTGGGCAAACTGGAAGTTGCGCTTGAACAGAATGTCCTCACGACACCATAGTAGTGACGATGGGTGTGCATCAACAGGCTGTGGCCCACGGACCATGCAGGGATAGAAGCCTTGTTCAATGGCTTCATCTCTGGACCTGGGTTGAAGATTCTTGTATAGGATGTCTCCCCACGGTCTCTTGATGGCATTTTTCTCAGCATATTCCTGGGTTACAAATTGGTATTTGAACCATTGTTCTGCCCAATATCTTCAAATCCATTGGATTCGGGTCTTGCGCTGATTGTAATCCTCTTCAGGATCTGTCTTGTACAGTTCTAAGAGGTCATCTGGCAGATCTCTAGATGTTTCTCCACGACGCTTTCTGCCACCCTTCCTTGCTGATTTCTCTGAAGCCATGAACTTTAAACTGAAAGACTTCAACACGTTCAAAGGCTTCAAAGATTTTCGCTTGCTGGAGAAACAAGAACTTGCTTCGGGAGAATTTATATGATGCTGTAAGAATTCTGCAAATGAATGCAGACTATGAGAACCAAGGGATTCTCCCACGGACATGTACCTGTGATAGCATTAAGGTGCGAGGGAAGGGGAAGAGGTCGTATGCATTCTCAGAAGATTTTGAATATAAATCAGTTTAGAAGACATTGACCTCATCGTGCGAAGACATTCACTCATAGATAAGGAGTTGGTTCTATATTTGTACGAATCCAGAGATCAGTACAAGTGAGGAATCTAACTACTTTGTGAAGCATAAGTGAATATACTAGGCATGTTATGAGATGCAGTATGAGAGAGATCTAACTTGTGTGAATAGAAACTGCTTGTGGTAGAAAGTGACAAAGCCATAGGATCAACGGTGCCGTAAAGAGGAAGTTTTATTTACCACACTAAGAACTGCTAGACGGAGTGGAAGATGAGGCCGAGCAGTTCGATCTTCCGTGCCCTAAATTGGCGACGGAGGACGCCTACGGCGACGGCGGAGAGGAGGATGTCCGCGGTTGGCGTGAAGACGGTGTCGGAGAGGTTGCGGCAGCGAAGCGCTTTGTCGCCGGCGTCGTCGAGGGCTAGCGGTGGCGCTAGGGTTCGTGCGAGAGTGGAAGAAGAGATAATGACCGCCGTGAAGTGTGTATTTATAGGTACAGGGGCGGCACTGCGTTATTACATAGGTGCCCCTGGTGATTCGCATCTGAGGAACACGTGGCCATCATGCAGAATTTTGGGGTTTGTTCCACGTCCCACGCATGCCTGGATTGTCGGGTGGTCGTTCCTACTTCTCCGGGTTTCATGTGGAGGAATGAGCATTGAAGGTGGACTTAAGGTTTGTCTTTGTATCTTCTGCTGACAAGGACGCAGAGGAGACATTCGATAGTTTCAATAGAATGCATATGATTTGGAGAGATAGAGTTTGAGATAGATAGCATAGAGAGGTTAGGGTCCGATCACATTCACTTAGTTCAAAAGATTCAACAAGAAGACATAGCTATAAGTGAATGCTGTAGAGGACAGAACACTAGTATATATATATAATCAACATAGTGAAGATAATCATGAAGACATGTTGAGATTGAAGCCAAACCAAATGTGAAGACATAGCAAGGTAACGCCATGAGTGAAACACTTCAAAATAGAACATTTGGTGGTGGCGTTACCCACCGTATAGGAAGTATTTGACCCAGACACGGCGCACAATTATCATGGCGCTCCGAAGTCAAATTCCACATTAATGTATTCACACTTAGAATGTATGTCTTCATTGATTGAAGAAATACTTTACTTCGTGTGTTGCACATCTAAGTCATCAATATGCATAAGGGTTAGGATGTGTGCCTGATCACAGGACATTTGAGGATTCCAGGATATTTAGCTCACACCGTAACTTGCAAAATCTCTTCTCATCCATGGGCTTGGTGAAGATATCTGCCAATTGCTCTTCAGTGTCAACGTGTATGATATCAATATCTTCCTTCACAACATGATCTCTGAGAAAGTGATGACGAATTTCAATGTGATTTGTCTTCGAGTGCTGAACTGGGTTGTTGGCAATCTTGATGGTGCTTTCATTATCGCAGTAGAGTGGCACTTGCTTCAGATGAATGCCATAGTCTTTGAGCGTTTTCTTCATCCATAGAAGCTAAGCGCAGCAAGATCCAGCAGCAATGTATTCAGATTCAGCAATGGAGAGAGATACACAGTTCTTCTTCTTTGAAGACCAACATACAAGTGATCGTCCCAGAAAGTGACATGTGCTTGATGTAGACTTGCGATCAACTTTGTCACCAGCATAATCAGCATCCGAGAATCCAACCAGATCAAACTCTGAGCCCTTTGGATACCATAATCCTAGAGTTGGGGTGTGAGCCAAATATCGAAGAATTCGCTTCATAGCTAAGTGATGCGACTCCTTTGGTGCCGCTTGAAATCGAGCACACATGCAAACACTAAGCATAATATCTGGCCTAGATGCACATAGATAAAGTAAAGAACCAATCGTGGAGCAGTATACCTTTTGATCAAACTCTTTACCATTGTCGTCAGGACCCAGATGATGCTTGGCTGGCATTGGCGTCGTGAAGCCTTTGCAGTCTTGCATACCGAACTTCTTCAGGCAATCTTTGAGATACTTCTCTTGAGATATGAAGATGCCCTTGCGTTGCTGTCGTATTTGAAGACCGAGAAAGAACTTCAGCTCTCCCATCATAGACATTTGATATTGCTCTTGCATCATATATCCAAACTCTTCACTGTACTTCTGATTGGTGCAGCCGAAGATAATGTCATCCACATATATTTGGCACACAAATAGTTCACCATCATATGTCTTCGTGAAGAGAGTGGGGTCGAGAGAACCAGGTATGAAGCCTTTGCTCTTTAGGAAGTATTTGAGTGTGTCATACCAGGCCCGAGGGGCTTGTTTGAGGCCATACAGTGCCTTGTTGAGCTTGTATACCATGTCAGGATGTTTTGGATCTTCAAAGCCAGGAGGTTGTGCAACATACACTTCTTCAATCTTGCCATTGAGGAAGGCGCTCTTCACATCCATTTGATAAAGAAGTATGTTGTGATGATTTTCATAGGCCAGCAGTATGCGTATGGCTTCAAGTCTAGCCATAGGAGCAAATGTTTCATCGAAGTCAATGCCTTCCACTTGAGTATATCCTTGAGCAACGAGACGAGCTTTGTTTCTGACAACTTGACCATGCTCATCTTACTTGTTGCGGTATATCCATTTGGTGCCTATTATGTTGTGCTTCCGAGGATCAGGACGCTTGACCAGTTCCCATACATTATTCAGCTCAAACTGTTGAAGCTCGTCTTGCATAGCTTCAATCCATTCAGGTTCCATGAAGGCTTCTTCAATTTTCTTGGGTTCTGTTATTGAGACGAATGCGAAGTGCCCATAGAAATTTGCTAGCTGAGTTGCCCTTGAATGAGTGAGTGGACCGGGTGCATTGATGCTATCAACTATTCTTTCAATCTGCACTTCATTGGCAACGCGAGGATGTACAGGGCGAAGATTTTGCTCTTGCTGATCATTGTCGTTGTTAGAAGGAATGTCTTCAGGCTGAGCATTGTCTTCATGTTGATCAGGTGCTGAGATGATAAGTTCTTCTTCAGGATGAGCTTCAGAAGGTATAATTTCTCCAGTTCCCATTAGCTTGATTGATTCACTGGATGGAACTTCATCTAGCACATTTGGCAGTTGCTCTCTTTGTGAATCGTTGGTCTCATCGAACCGCACATCCATTGTTTCAACCACTTTGTAATGAAAGAGATTAAAGACTCTGTAGGAGTGCGAATCCTTTCCATATCCAAGCATAAAACCCTCATGTTCTTTTGGTGCAAACTTTGAGGTGTGATGTGGGTCCTTGATCCAGCACCTGGCGCCAAATACTCTGAAGTAACTGACATTTGGCTTCTTGCCAGTAAGGAGCTCATAAGATGTCTTGTTCAGAGGCTTGTGAAGATAAACACGATTGATTGTATGGCATGCAGCATCAATGGCTTCAGGCCAGAATTTTCTTGGAGTCTTGTATTCATCTAACATCGTTCTGGCCATCTCAATGAGTGTTCTGTTCTTGCATTCAACGACCCCATTCTGCTGTGGCGTGTACGGGGCTGAGAATTCATGTGTGATGCCCAAGGTATCAAGATATGTATCAAGGCCAGTGTTCTTGAATTCAGTGCCATTGTCACTTCTGATATGCTTTATCTTGGCGCCATAGTTGTTCATTGCTCGATTGGCGAAGCGTCTGAAGACATCCTGTACTTCAGTCTTGTAAAGGATTATGTGCACCCAAGTATATCTAGAATAATCATCAACAATGACAAAGCCATAGAGACAAGCAGTAGTAGTAAGAGTTGAGTAATGAGTGGGACCGAAAAGATCCATGTGAAGCAGTTCGAAGGGTCGAGTTGTGGTCATGATTGTCTTCAAGGGATGTTTGGCCCTCGTCATCTTTCCTGCCTCACAGGCACCGCATAAGTGATCTTTCTTGAACTTGACACCCTCGATGCCTATGACATGCTTCTTCTTTGCCAGGGTGTGGAGGTTCCTCATGCCAGCATGCCCAAGCCTCCGATGCTAGAGCCAGCATTCTGAAGCTTTTGCTAGAAGACATACGGCAAGCTGTGGTCCTGCTGAGAAATCTACCACGTACAAATCATCTTTTCGATACCCTTCAAATACAAGAGACTTGTCAGATTCCATTAGAATAAGGCAATGATATTTTCCAAATATTACGATCATGTTTAAATCGCAAAGCATTGAGACAGACATTAAGTTGAAGCCAAGGGATTCAACAAGCATGACTTTATCCATGTGTTGATCCCTTGAGATTGCAACTCTACCTAGATCAAATACCTTACTTTTACCAGTGTCAGCAAATGTGATGTGGCTCTTGTCAGATGGACGTAAGGTTGAGTCCATAAGAAGGCTTCTTTTGCCAGTCATGTGATTTATACACCCACTATCAATAATCCATTCTGAAGACGCTGGTGTCGTACCCTACAGTGCAGTTAGGGGGATAGGCTTCACGAAGAGCATTGTGAAGCAAAAACATTTGACGAACCAGTGGGTTATGAAAGCTTAGATCCAGATTAGGACTAATAGGGAGAGTAGCAAGCGATTCAGGAACGAAGTACATAGTAAGACCATTCGGGCATTTGATCTTGCGCCCTACAACATGTTTAAGGTCCCCAGTAATAGCGTCAGACGATTTTGGTTTTCTACTGGAGACCTTTCCCTGCAAAAGAGAGTTAAGCTTTCTTAGCCACCCACATCTTCAAGGGTGGCTTAGAAGCAATAAGTCTAAGTGCAGCATCTGAGAACTTTGTCTTTGGAGCCCTAGCAAACAGTCTTGCAGGCGGACAATAGTACTCATAAGAATAAGCAGAATAGTTCTTGGTCTTATGAACAGTGCAGTTAGGGGGATAGGCTTCACGAAGAGCATTGTGAAGCAAAAACATTTGACGAACCAGTGGGTTATGAAAGCTTAGATCCAGATTAGGACTAATAGGGAGAGTAGCAAGCGATTCAGGAACGAAGTACATAGTAAGACCATTCGGGCATTTGATCTTGCGCCCTACAACATGTTTAAGGTCCCCAGTAATAGCGTCAGACGATTTTGGTTTTCTACTGGAGACCTTTCCCTGCAAAAGAGAGTTAAGCTTTCTTAGCCACCCACATCTTCAAGGGTGGCTTAGAAGCAATAAGTCTAAGTGCAGCATCTGAGAACTTTGTCTTTGGAGCCCTAGCAAACAGTCTTGCAGGCGGACAATAGTACTCATAAGAATAAGCAAAATAGTTCTTGGTCTTATGAACATGGCGGTTTGATGAACCGCTCTCATATTCATATGCCTGAGTATGGTTTCCCTGCAAAACATTTGCGTTAGTGCGACTCAGGTGAGTCCTCTGTCTGTATGAAGCCTTTGGACCGTATGAAGCCTTTGGTCTGAGGTTTGTCTTCTTCATGTGAGGTGTCATGATGACATTCACAGGAAGATTCTCCAGACAACTTTTCGGAACCCAGATCTTCTTCATAGGCGGTCCATTCCTGCAGTTAGTACCAATGTACCTGGCAAACACTTCACCATTCTGATTCTTAAACAGTTTATAGTTTGCATCAAGGGATTCATTAATGATAATGGGGTTAGCACAAGTGAAGCCAGATAGATTGGATGGATATGCTGAAGGTTCCTGTGCAGCAAACCACATGGTTTTGGGGTACTGCTCAGGTTTCCAGTATGAGCCATCAGCATTCATTTTCCTTACGAACCCAACACCCTCTTTCCTCAGGTTTCAGTTCAGAATCTGCTTTTTGAGGACATCACATAGTGTCTGATGCCCTTTAAGACTTTTGTACATACCTGTTTCAAGCAATGTCTTCAACCTAGCATTCTCATCAGCAATAGCAGTGGTATCCTCAGTAGAGGGGTTAGTTACCACATCAACAGTTGAAGATACTGCAACAGTAGTAGCAGTAGATCATTCAGCAACAGAAGTAGCATTATCACGCTCAATGCATTTAAGACATGGTGGTTCAAATCCTTCCTGAGCGGAACTGATCTTTTTGGCGTGAAGTGACTCGTTTTCCTTTTGAAGATCTTCATGAGCCGCTCTCAATTTCTGAAGATCTTGCTTCCTTTGAAGATAATAATAGGAAAGCTTTTCATGAGTTGTTGAGAGAGTTTCATGACGACTTTCAAGTTCCTCATACTTAACGTGAAGATTTTTTATGTCTTCAATTAAGGATTCAGATCGAGTCATTTTAGCACCTAATAGATCATCGCTTCTGTCTAACAGTTTTTGAATATGTTCCATAGCTTTCTATTGTTTAGTTGCAATTTTAGCAAGTGTTTTGTAGCTGGGTTTTGAACCACAATCAGAGTCATCGTCACTAGATGTTTGATAGTGAGTAGTGCGTGTGTTTACCTTGGCACCGCGTGCCATGAAGCAGTCGGTAGAAGCGGAGTAGTCCTTGTCATTTGCATCGGTGTCGGTGATGAAGTCATTGTCTTCAGTGTTGAAGATGGACTTAGCAATGTATGCTGTAGCCAGACTTGCGACGCCTGAATCGGACTCCTCCTCAGACTCCACCTCCACCTCCTCAGAAGCGGACTCCTCCTGTGAATCCATTTCCTTGCCAACAAACGCACGTGCCTTGCCAGATGAGCTCTTCTTGTGTGATGAAGACTTTGAGGAAGACTTGGAAGAAGACTTTGAGTATTTCTTCTTCTTCTTGTCATTAGAGTCATATTCCTTGCTCTTCTTCTTCTTTTTGTTCTCATTGTCCCACTGTGGACACTTAGAGATGAAGTGGCCAGGTTTCTTGCACTTGTGACATGTTTTCTTCTTGTAGTCGTGAGCAGAAGCTTCATCATTCCTTGAGCTTGATCGGGAAGACTTTCTGAAACCTTTCTTCTTGGTGAATTTTTGGAACTTCTTCACAAGCATAGCAAGTTCCCTTCCAATGTCTTCAGGATCATCCGAACTGCTGTCAGATTCTTCTTCAGATGAGGAGACAGCTTTTGCCTTCAAGGCACGAGTTCGCCCATAGTTTGGACTGTAGATATCTCTTTTCTCAGAAAGCTGAAACTCATGTGTGTTGAACCTCTCAAGTATGTCAGACGGATCGAGTGTCTTGAAATCAGGACGTTCTTGAATCATCAGGGCTAGGGTGTCAAACGAACTATCAATTGATCTCAGTAGTGTCTTGATGACTTCATGTTTGGTGATCTCAGTAGCGCCTTGGGCTTGAAGCTCATTTGTGATGTCAGTGAGTCGGTCAAATGTGAGCTGGACATTCTCATTGTCATTTCGCTTGAAGCGGTTGAAGAGGTTGCGAAGGACACTGATTCTCTGATCTCTCTGGGTTGAGACCCCTTCATTGACCTTGGAGAGCCAGTCCCAGACCAGCTTAGATGTTTCCAAAGCACTCACACGGCCATACTGTCCTTTGGTCAGATGACCACAGATGATATTCTTGGCAGTAGAGTCCAGTTGAACGAACTTCTTGACATCAGCAGCAGTGACACCTTCTCCAGCCTTGGGAACGCCGTTCTTGACGACATACCATAGGTCGACGTCAATGGCTTCAAGATGCATGCGCATCTTATTCTTCCAGTAGGGATATTCAGTTCCATCGAAGACGGGGCATGCAGCGGAGACTTTAATTATTCCTGCAGTCGACATAGCTAAAACTCCAGGTGGTCAAACCGAATCACATAGAACAAGGGAGCACCTTGCTCTGATACCAATTGAAAGTGCGTTATATCAACTAGAGGGGGGGTGAATAGGCGATTTTTATGAAAGTCTTCAAAACGTGGAAGTTATGAAGACAAACGATAGAAATAAACCTTTTACCCTGCAACGGAAGGTAGACTACACTAGGCAAGCCATAGTCAAGTATTCAATAGAGTGAAAGCACAATGACTAATAGCAGCAATGTAGTAAGGATCAGGTAGGAAGATATTGTGAAGCCACGCAGAACACACAGTCACTTAGTGAAGACAAAAGATAGTGCGAACATACAATGACTTCACAAGGAGTAACAGTAAGTAAAGGGAAGGGAAGATGAAACCAGTGACTCGCTGAAGACAATGATTTGTTGGACCAGTTCCAGTTGCTGTGACAACTGTACGTCTAGTTAGGGCGGCAAGGTATTTAAACCTTAGGACACACAGTCGCGGACACCCAGTCCTAAATGCGCAGCTCAGGACACCTAGTCCTCACCGTATTCCCCTTGAGCTAAGGTCACACAGACCTCACCCAATCACTCTGGTAAGTCTTAAAGGTAGACTCCCAAACCTTCACAGACATCGTTCATCGGCAATCCACAATGTCTCTTGGATGCTCAGAACGCGACGCCTAACCGGCTGGAGGATGCACGATCCTCAAGTGTAATAAGTCTTCAGATCACACAGACAAGAAGACTTAAGTGATGCCTAATTCTCTTTGTCTCTGGGTGGTTAGGGATTTATCCTCGCAAGAATTCTCTCTCAAAGGCTTCGAGGTGGGTTGCTCTCAAACGACAAAAGCCGTACTTTGAATCTGAGCAGCCAACCGTTTATGGTTGTTGGGGGTGGGCTATTTATAGCCACTTGGCAACCCGACCTGATTTGTCCGAAATAACCCTGGGTCATTAAGGAACTGACACGTGTTCCAACGGTCAGATTTCAAACTCACACGGCAACTTTACTTGGGCTTCAAGAAAAGCTGACTTGCCCGACTCTGGACAAGATTCGCTCTCAAAGTCTTCACTCGAAGACATAGGTTTTGTTTAAGCATCACTTCAATCATTCTGACTGGTTCTCTTTGACCCCACTTAACAGTACGGTGGTTCCTATGACTCAACACAGAAGAAAGAGAACTACGAAAGATCTAAGTCTTCAAGCTCCATAGGCTTCATGTGGTGTCTTCTCTTGTCATAGTCTTCAATGTGAATATCTTCATATACCACCTTTGACTTCAGTGTCTTCATACATTTTTAGGGGTCATCTCTGGTAAGAAAACCGAATCAATGAGGGACTTCTACCTGTGTTATCCTGCAATTCTGACAAACACATTAGTCCCTCAACTAGGTTTGTCGTCAATACTCCAAAACCAACTAGGGGTGGCACTAGATGCACTTACAGTATCACCTCCATCAAGAGGGCCCGACCCTTGGTAAGACATCATGTCCCCTGCCTCCTATTACCATCCGCCTAGACGCATAGTTCGGGACCCCCTACCCGAGATCCGTCGGTTTAGACACCGACAGCGACCATGGGAGACTACACCTGCTTCCTTAGCAGTAACATCATCAGTGGGCTGTATACACACAAGAAGAGGTGATCCTTTGGAATTAGTTGCCAGGTGCCACAGAGTATATGGGCGCTGCTCATCCTCATGCTCGTGATCATCACCATCGTCATATCCCCCTTGGTTATAAAAATTTTGAAGTATAGGTGGTGGGATGTTCACAGGATCATGGAAACACAAGAAGAAGGTTAATTAGTAAAGGGAAACTTGCTAACCCACATGCATGTGGATGAAACAATTATAATTATGGTGGAAGACAAACGTACCAGAAATACGAGGATCCCATGCAAAAATAGTGCCACGAGTGGTGGCAGCAAACACAAGGCCCTCGTATTGAATTGCATCACAGTACTCATCCATGTACAGAAACTGATTTTTGAGCAATATCCATTGAGTTGAACCACCAAGGACGGCAACAAGCTTGTCGAAGATAGCAACAACTCCATAGTTGTTGTAATTCCAAGAGCGGTTGGGAACTCGACAAATTGCTATCTTCCGTAGAAGACAGTCACCATGATCGTATTTGAACGTGCGTACAATACCGGTGTGCTCAACCTCTGGGCAGTCTGCTGAGATTTTTGGAAGTTGAACCCGGTCACGAGTGTACACATTCAATGTAAACAACCCAATCTCCATTTGCGCCCGCCCAAGCCATGCCCTCAAGCGATGGCATCTTAACATCATACGTATCATTATCAAGCGGCATCAACTGGCACAGGGTGAGCTCTCCGTCATGCCGGCGCCGGTCATCAGGGTCATGACGAAGAAGATAGGGGAGATCAAACCACTCCTTGACTTTTGGGTTCTTTGTAATGATGTTATTAGTTGAGTCGAGAATGGGCTTGAACGAACCTTCCATGCTAGCCAAGGTGATGACGTCGCACCGATCAATGAGTTCCTCCACCACGTCATCTTTCAGATCGGGGCAAGAATAACGGGGTCGTTTCCAGCCTGTTCCCTCCATGGAGAAGACGATCGAACAATGGAAGAAGAAAGGGTGAAGGGCTGAAGAAAAATGGAGGAGGGAGAGGAAGAGCATGCAACAGTAGTTCCAAATCGAGAGGGAAAGGCGAAGAGTCGGTGGACGGTTGCGAGTATGCCACGGTTCATGAAGAGGCGCCCTGGCCTACATGTCCGATCGGAAATACTCCTACCACTCGCCATCGTCTCACTAATATGTTGGAACGGGACCACATGTCAATGAAACATGGTGTGTAATTTCTCGTGCAAAATGCAACCTGGCCGCGTTGGCCCGAGGTGCCGCATTAGTTATCGACCTTTATTTTTTTAATGGCGTGCCGATCAGTTTTGAAGCATGACTAACTGGTACTGTACGCAGAGAAAATATAAACTACTCTACCACTACTCCACCTCCAATACTAGTAGTATAACGAAGATATATAGGCCGGAGCTTGAGCGCTTTCTTGCTAAGGGCTACCCACTTGCTTCTCACACTACCACCCTTTTTCCAGATCTAAAAAAGACAGCCCCTCTCTCCCTCCTCACCGGTGGTCACAGATCCGTCGGGGAAGAAAAGGACGTGCAGTGTTGACGCACTCGTCGTCGGCGAGCGAGGTCATGCACTGACGACAAGGCCGTCCTCTCAGACCTAGCGCCCGCGCGGGATGGCCTCCGTCCCCAAGCTCGCTGGCGTAGTGTGTGCGGAGGACGACGACCACGAGCGAAGCCACTTCCCGCCGACCTCAGGTATGCTACCTCGTTTCGAACCATAACCTTGTTCTACTGCCCCATTTGCCATGTCATTGCATGTGGATCTTTTTCCACTCCACCATCTTCCCAATTTGCTATCCTCTGCTCCGCTGGCCACGCAGACGAAAACCATAATTTCACAATTAAAGGAAACCCTACTTCATGCAGACTAATCCATGTCTGGGATGAATAAGGAAAGGAAGGGAGACTGTGCTGTCCAAGAGAGTAGGCATCGAACCCGCATCTAGGTCTCCATCGTATGCGGATTTTCGTGCTGAACATTTGGATATATTATACGTTTTTTCTGACATCGTATGCAAAAGTTATAGCCGTTTTACATTTTCCCTACACTTTTTGCAAAACATGTCCAAATTTAAGTTTTTAAATTTTCCTAACTAGTAGATGTAAGAACATAACAACATCTCGAAGGATTTTAATTTTTGAAACATTTTGATATATTATACGTTTTTTTCTAACATCATATGCAAAAGTTATAGCCGTTTTACATTTTCCCTACACTTTTTGCAAAACATGTCCAAATTTAAGTTTTTAAATTTTCCTAACTAGTAGATGTAGTAACATAACTACATCTCGAAGGATTTTAATTTTTGAACTTTTTATCATTTTCTTTTGCTTTTTACAAAACCGAAAACGCGATCCACGGGGGTGGGGGGGTAGAGTTTCAAAATGGGACCTTTAGTAGTAGCGAGGGATTTTACCCCTCGCTACTACTATGGCATGTCCCAGAGGGGCACGGTTGAGACCTCTTAGTAGTAGAGAGGGGTAAAAACTTAGTAGTAGCGCGGGTTTATAACCCTCGCTACTACTATGGCATGGCCCAGGGGCACGGTAGAGACCGCTTAGTAGTAGCGAGGGGTCAAAACCAGCGCTACTGCTATCAACTTAGTGGTAGAGAGGGTTAAAAACTCGCGCTACTACTATGGCATGTCCCGGGGGGGCACGGTAGAGACCGCTTAGTAGTAGCGAGGGTTAAAAACCAGCGCTACTGCTATCAACTTAGTAGTAGCGAGGTTGAAAAACCCACGCTACTGCTACTTAACAGTAGCGCCTGATTTTAAAGCGCGTTGCTGGTAATATTCTGTGTATAGGATTTTCCCTAGTAGTGCCTCGCAACGCCCCACGCGCGAAGGCCAGAGGCGCCACAGAGTATATGGGCGCTGCTCATCCTCATGCTCGTGATCATCACCATCGTCATATCCCCCTTGGTTATACAAATTTTCAAGTATAGGTTTGTGGGATGTTCACAGGACCATGGAAACACAAGAAGAAGGTTAATTAGTAAAGGGAAACTTTCTAACCCACATGCATGTGGATGAAACAATTATAATTACGGTGGAAGACAAACGTACCAAAACTACGAGGATCCCATGCAAAAATAGTGCCACGAGTGGTGGCAGCAAACAAAAGGCCCTCGTATTGAATTGCATCATAGTACTCATCCGTGTACAGAAACTGATTTTTGAGCAATATCCATTGAGTCGAACCACCAAGGACGGCAACAAGCTTGTCGAAGATAGCAACAACTCCATAGTTGTTGTAATTCCAAGAGCGGTTGGGAACTCGACAAATTGCTATCTTCCGCAGAAGACAGTCACCATGATCGTATTTGAACGTGCGTACAATACCAGTGTGCTCAACCTCTGGGCAGTCTGCTAAGATTTTTGGAAGTTGAACCCGGTCACGTGTGTACACATTCAATGTAAACAACCCAATCTCCATTTGCGCCCGCCCAAGCCTTGCCCTCATGCGATGGCATCTTAACATCATACGTATCATTATCAAGCAGCATCAACTGGCACAGGGTGAGGTCTCCGTTATGCCGGCGCCAGTCATCAGGGTCACGGCGAAGATGATAGGGGAGATCAAACCACTCCTTGACTCTTGGGTTCTTTGTAATGATGTTATTAGTTGAGGCGAGAATGGGCTTGAACGAACCTACCATGCTAGCCGAGGTGATGACGTCGCACCGATCAATGAGTTCCTCCACCACGTCATCTTTCAGATCGGGGAGAGAATAATGGGGTCGTTTCCAGCCTGTTCCGTCCATGGAGAAGACGATCGAACAATGGCAGAAGAAAGGGTGAAGGGCTGAAGGAAAATGGAGGAGGGAGAGGAAGAGCGTACAACAGTAGTTCCAAATCGAGAGGGAAAGGCGAAGAGTCGGTGGACGGTTGCGAGTTTGCCACGGTTCACGAAGAGGCGCCCCGGCCTACACGTGTATTCGGAAATACTCCTACTACTCGCCGTCGTCTCACTGATATGTTGGAACGGGACCACATGTCAATGAAACATGGTGTGTAATTTGTTGTGCAAAATGCGATCTGGCCGCATTGGCCCGAGGTGCCGCATTAGTTATCGACCTTTATTTTTTTAATGGCGTGCCGATCAGTTTTGAAGCATGACTAACTGGTACTGTACGCAGAGAAAATATAAACTACTCTACCACTACTCCACCTCCAATACTAGTAGTATAACAAAGATATATAGGCTGGAGCTTGAGCGCTTTCTTGCTAAGGGCTGCCCACTTGCTTCTCACACTACCACCCTCTCTCCAGATCTAAAAAAGACGGCCCCTCTCTCCCTCCTCACCGGTGGTCACAGATCCGTCGGGGAAGAAAAGGACGTGCAGTGTTGACGCACTCGTCGTCGGCGAGCGAGGTCACGCACTGACGACAAGGCCGTCCTCTCAGACCTAGCGCCCGCGCGGGATGGCCTCCGTCCCCAAGCTCGCTGCCGTAGTGTGTGCGGAGGACGACGACCACGAGCGAAGCCACTTCCCGCCGACCCTCAGGTATGCTACCTCGTTTCAAACCATAACCTTGTTCTACTACCCCATTTGCCACGTCATTGCATGTGGATCTTTTTCCACTCCACCATCTTCCCAATTTGCTATCCTCTGCTCCGCTGGCCACACAGACGAAAACCATAATTTGCACTATTAAAGGAAACCCTACTTCATGCAGACTAATCCATGTCTGGGTTGAATAACGAAAGGAAGGGAGACTGTACTGTCCAAGAGAGTAGGCATCGAACCCGCATCTAGGTCTCCATCGTATGCGGATTTTCGTGCTGAACATTTTGATATATTATACGTTTTTTTCTGACATCGTATGCAAAAGTTATAGCCGTTTTACATTTTCCCTACACTTTGTGCAAAACATGTCCAAATTTAAGTTTTTAAATTTTCCTAACTAGTAGATGTAAGAACATAACAACATCTCGAAGGATTTTAATTTTTGAAACATTTTGATATATTATACGTTTTTTTCTAACATCATATGCAAAAGTTATAGCCGTTTTACATTTTCCCTACACTTTTTGCAAAACATGTCCAAATTTATGTTTTTAAATTTTCCAAACTAGTAGATGTAGTAACATAACTACATCTCGAAGGATTTTAATTTTTGAACTTTTTATCATTTTCTTTTGCTTTTTACAAAACCGAAAACGCGATCCACGGGGGTGGGGGGGTAGAGTTTCAAAATGGGACCTTTAGTAGTAGCGAGGGATTTTACCCCTCGCTACTACTATGGCATGTCCCGGAGGGGCACGGTTGAGACCTCTTAGTAGTAGCGAGGGGTAAAAACTTAGTAGTAGCGCGGGTTTATAACCCTCGCTACTACTATGGCATGGGCCAGGGGCACGGTAGAGACCGCTTAGTAGTAGCGAGGGGTAAAAACCAGTGCTACTGCTATCAACTTAGTAGTAGCGACGGTTAAAAACCCGCGCTACTACTATGGCATGTCCCGGGGGGCATGGTAGAGACCGCTTAGTAGTAGCGAGGGTTAAAAACCAGCGCTACTGCTATCAACTTAGTAGTAGCGAGGTTTAAAAACCCGCGCTACTGCTACTTAGCAGCAGCGCCTGATTTTAAAGAGCGCTGCTGGTAAGATTCTGTGTATAGGCTTTTCCCTAGTAGTGCCTCGCAACGCCCCACGCGCGAAGGCCAGGGTGCCACAGAGTATATGGGCGCTGCTCATCCTCATGCTCGTGATCATCACCATCGTCATATCCCCCTTGGTTATACAAATTTTCAAGTATAGGTTTGTGGGATGTTCACGGGACCATGGAAACACAAGAAGAAGGTTAATTAGTAAAGGGAAACTTTCTAACCCACATGCATGTGGATGAAACAATTATAATTACGGTGGAAGACAAACGTAGCAAAACTACGAGGATCCCATGCAAAAATAGTGCCACGAGTGGTGGCAGGAAACACAAGGCCCTTGTATTGAATTGCATCACAGTACTCATCCGTGTACAGAAACTGATTTTTGAGCAATATCCATTGAGTCGAACCACCAAGGACGGCAACAAGCTTGTCGAAGATAGCAACAAATCCATAGTTGTTGTCCAAGAGCGGTTGGGAACTCGACAAATTGCTATCTTCCGTAGAAGACAGTCACCATGATCGTATTTGAACGTGCGTACAATACCGGTGTGCTCAACCTCTGGGCAGTCTGCTAAGATTTTTGGAAGTTGAACCCGGTCACGTGTGTACACATTCAATGTAACAACCCAATCTCCATTTGCGCCCGCCCAAGCCTTGCCCTCAAGCGATGGCATCTTAACATCATACGTATCATTATCAAGCAGCATCAACTGGCACAGGGTGAGGTCTCCGTCGTGCCGACGCCAGTCATCAGGGTCACAGCGAAGAAGATAGGGGAGATCAAACCACTCCTTGACTCTTGGGTTCTTTGTAATGATGTTATTAGTTGAGTCAAGAATGGGCTCGAACGAACCTTCCATGCTAGCCGAGGTGATGACGTCGCACCGATCAATGAGTTCCTCCACCACGTCATCATTCAGATCGGGGCAAGAATAACGGGGTCCTTTCCAGCCTGTTCCGTCCATGGAGAAGACGATCGAACAATGGCAGAAGAAAGAGTGAAGGGCTGAAGGAAAATGGAGGAGGGAGAGGAAGAGCGTGCAACAGTAGATCCAAATCGAGAGGGAAAGGCGAAGAGTCGGTGGACGGTTGCGAGTTTGCCACGGTTCACGAAGAGGCGCCCCGGCCTACACGTCCCTTCGGAAATACTCCTACTACTCGCCGTCGTCTCACTGATATGTTGGAACGGGCCACATGTCAATGAAACATGGTGTGTAATTTCTCGTGCAAAATGCGATCTGGCCTCGTTGGCCCGAGGTGCCGCATTAGTTATCGACCTTTATTTTTTTAATGGCGTGCCGATCAGTTTTGAAGCATGAAAAACTGGTACTGTACGAAGAGAAAATATATTCTACTCTACCACTACTCCACCTCCAATACTAGTAGTATAAAAAAGATATATAGGCTGGAGCCTGAGCGCTTTCTTGCTAAGGGCTGCCCACTTTCTTCTCACACTACCACCCTCTCTCCAGATCTAAAAAAGACGGCCCCTCTCTCCCTCCTCACTGGTGGTCACAGATCCGTCGGGGAAGAAAAGGACGTGCAGCGTTGACGCACTCGTCGTCGGCGAGCGAGGTCACGCACTGATGACAAGGCCGTCCTCTCAGACCTAGCGCCCGCGCGGGATGGCGTCCGTCCCCAAGCTTGCTATCGTAGTGTGTGCGGAAGACGACGACCACGAGCGAAGCCACTTCCCGCCGACCCTCAGGTATGCTACCTCTTTTCAAACCATAACCTTGTTCTACTGCCCCATTTGCCATGTCATTGCATGTGGATCTTTTTCCACTCTACCATCTTCCCTATTTACTATCCTCTGCTCCGCCGGCCACACAGACGAAAACCATAATTGGCACTATTAAAGGAAACCCTACTTCATGCAGACTAATCCATGTCTGGGTTGAATAAGGAAAGGAAGGGAGACTGTACTGTCCAAGAGAGTAGGCATCGAACCTGCACCTAGGTCTCCATCTTATGCGGATTTTTGTGCTGAACATTTTGATATATTATACGTTTTTATCTGACATCGTGTGCAAAAGTTATAGCCGTTTTACATTTTCCCTTCACTTTTTGCAAAACATGTCCAAATTTAAGTTTTTATATTTTCCTAACTAGTAGATGTAAGAACATAACTACATCTCGAAGGATTTTAATTTTTGAAGTTTTTATCATTTTCTTTTGCTTTTTACAAAACCGAAAAGGCGATCCACAGGGGGGGTAGAGTTTCAAAATGGGACCTTTAGTAGTAGCGAGGGATTTTACCCCTCGCTACTACTATGGCATGTCACGGAGGGGCATGGTTGAGACCTCTTAGTAGTAGCGAGGGGTAAAAACTTAGTAGTAGCGCGGGCTTATAACCCTCGCTACTACTATGGCATGTCCCACGGGCACGGTAGAGACCGCTTAGTAGTAGCGAGGGGTAAAAACCAGCGCTACTGCTATCAACTTAGTAGTAGCGAGGGTTAAAAACCCGCGCTACTACTATGGCATGTCCCGGGGGGCACGGTATAGACCGCTTAGTAGTAGCGAGGGTTAAAAACCAGCGCTACTGCTATCAACTTAGGAGTAGCGAGGTTTAAAAACCCGCGCTACTGCTACTTAGCAGCAGCGCCTGATTTTAAAGCGCGCTGCTGGTAAGATTCTGTGTATAGGCTTTTCCCTAGTAGTGCCTCGCAACGCCCCACGCGCGAAGGCCAGAGGCGCCACCGAGTATATGGGTGCTGCTCATCCTCATGCTCGTGATCATCACCATCGTCATATCCCCCTTGGTTATAAAAATTTTCAAGTATAGGTGGTGGGATGTTCACAGGACCATGGAAACACAAGAAGAAGGTTAATTAGTAAAGAGAAACTCGCTAACCCACGTGCATGTGGATGAAACAATTATAATTACGGTGGAAGACAAACGTACCAAAACTACGAGGATCCCATGCAAAAATAGTGCCACGAGTGGTGGCAGCAAACACAAGGCCCTCGTATTGAATTGCATCACAGTACTCATCCGTGTACAGAAACTAATTTTTGAGCAATATCCATTGAGTCGAACCACCAAGGACGGCAACAAGCTTCTCGAAGATAGCAGCAACTACATAGTTGTTGTAATTCCAAGAGCGGTTGGGAACTCGACAAATTGCTATCTTCCATAGAAGACAGTCACCATGATCGTATTTGAACGTGCGTACAATACCGGTGTGCTCAACCTCTGGGCAGTCTGCTGAGATTTTTGGAAGTTGAACCCGATCACGAGTGTACACATTCAATGTAAACAACCCAATCTCCATTTGCGCCCGCCCAAGCCTTGCCCTCAAGCGATGGCATCTTAACATCATACGTATCATTATCAAGCGGCATCAACTGGCACAGGGTGAGGTCTCCGTCGTTCCGGCACCAGTCATCAGGGTCACGGCGAAGAAGATAGGGGAGATCAAACCACTCCTTGACTCTTGGGTTCTTTGTAATGATGTTATTAGTTGAGTCGAGAATGGGCTTGAACGAACCTGCCATGCTAGCCGAGGTGATGACGTCGCACCGATCAATGAGTTCCTCCACCACGTCATCTTTCAGATCGGGGCAAGAATAACGGGGTCGTTTCCAGCCTGTTCCCTCCATGGAGAAGACGATCGAACAATGGCAGAAGAAAGGGTGAAGGGCTGAAGGAAAATGGAGGAGGGAGAGGAAGAGCGTGCAACAGTAGTTCCAAATCGAGAGGGAAAGGCGAAGAGTCGGTGGACGGTTGCGAGTTTGCCATGGTTCACGAAGAGGCACCCCGGCCTACACGTCCGTTCGGAAATACTCCTACTACTCACCGTCGTCTCACTTATATGTTGGAACGGGACCACATGTCCATGAAACATGGTGTGTAATTTCTCGTGCAAAATGCGATCTGGCCGCGTTGGCCCGAGGTGCCGCATTAGTTATCGACCTTTATTTTTTTAATGGCGTGTCGATCAGTTTTGAAGCATGACTAACTGGTACTGTACGCAGAGAAAATATAAACTACTCTACCACTACTCCACCTCCAATACTAGTAGTATAAAAAAGATATATAGGCTGGATCTTGAGCGCTTTCTTGCTAAGGGCTGCCCACTTGCTTCTCACACTACCACCCTCTCTCCAGATCTAAAAATACGGCCCCTCTCTCCCTCCTCATCGGTGGTCACAAATCCGTTGGGGAAGAAAAGGATGTGTAGCGTTGACGCACTCATCGTCGGTGAGCGAGGTCACGCACTGACGACAAGGCCGTCCTCTCAGACCTAGCGCCCGCGCGGGATGGCCTCCGTCCCCAAGCTCGCTGCCGTAGTGTGTGCCGAGGACGACGACCATGAGCGAAGCCACTTCCCGCCGACCCTCAGGTATGCTACCTCTTTTTGAACCATAACCTTGTTCTACTACCCCATTTGCCACATCATTGCATGAGGATCTTTTTCCACTCCACCATCTTCCCAATTTGCTATCCTCTGCTCCGCTAGCCATACAGACGAAAACCATAATTTGCACTATTAAAGGAAACCCTACTTCATGCAGACTAATCCATGTCTGGGTTGAATAAGGAAAGGAAGGGAGACTGTACTGTCCAAGAGAGTAGGCATCGAACCCACATCTAGGTTTGCATCGTATGCGGATTTTCGTGCTGAACATTTTGATATATTATACGTTTTTTCTAACATCGTATGCAAAAGTTATAGCCGTTTTACATTTTCCCTACACTTTTGCAAAACATGTCTAAATTTATTTTTTTCAATTTTCCTAACTAGTAGATGTAAGAACATAACTACATCTCAAAGGATTTTAATTTTTGAAACATTTTGATATATTATACGTTTTTTTCTAACATCGTATGCAAAAGTTATAGCCGTTTTACATTTTCCCTACACTTTTTGCAAAACATGTCCAGATTTAAGTTTTTAAATTTTCCTAACTAGTAGATGTAGTAACATAACTACATCTCGAAGGATTTTAATTATTGATGTTTTTATCATTTTATTTTGCTTTTTACAAAACCGAAAAGGAGATCCACGGGGCGGGGGGTAGAGTTTCAAAATGGGACCTTTAGTAGTAGCGAGGGATTTTACCCCTCGCTACTACTATGGCATGTCCCGGAGGGGCACGGTTGAGACCTCTTAGTAGTAGCGAGGGGTAAAAACTTAGTAGTAGCGCAGGTTTATAACCCTCGCTATTACTATGGCATGGCCCAGGGCCACGGTAGAGACCGCTTAGTAGTAGCGACGGGTAAACACCAGCGCTACTGTTATCAACTTAGTAGTAGCGAGGGTTAAAAACCCGCGCTAATACTATGGCATGTCCCGGGGGGCACGGTAGAGACCGCTTAGTAGTAGCGAGGGTTAAAAACCAGCGCTACTGCTATCAACTTAGTAGTAGCAAGGTTTAAAAATCCGCGCTACTACTACTTAGCAGCACCGCCTGATTTTAAAGCACGTTGCTCGTAAGATTCTGTTTATAGGCTTTTCCCTAGTAGTGCCTCGCAACGCCCCACGCGCGAAGGCCAGAGGCACTCCTGAGGCAAAACCTTCTTCTTCTTAAGGGTCGCCTCGGGAAGTCTTCGATTCCTGTGGTCCGGGTCTTCGATTGCTGCGGCCTGGAACGCGCGCTCAAGTGAACACATTGCGTCCTTTTCTTCACAGGGTACGGTGATGACTCCACCGCTTCCTGGCATCTTGAGGACATTGTATCCATGGTGAGTCACTGCCATGAACTTGGCCAGGGCTGGGTACCCAAGGATGGCGTTGGATGGCAGGCGGATGTGGGCGACGTCGAAGTCGATGAGCTCGGTGCGGTTGTTGTTGCGCTGCCCGAAGGTGACCAGAAGGCGAACCTGCCCTATTGGAACAGTGGAACCATCAGTGACTCCTGAGAAGGGCTTGGTCGGCTGAAGCTGATCGTACGGCACTTGGAGATTGTCGAACGTCTCGACGGACAGGACGTTGAGTCCTGCTCCGCCGTCAATGAGGGTCCTGGTGACCTGCACGTTGCTGATGACCGGGGAGCAAAGCATCGGGAGGACTCCGGCCGTTGCCGCGCACTTGAGCTAATCCGCTGAGCTGAACGTGATAGCGCACGCAGACCACCTGAGAGGGCGCATGGCATCAAGCTTGGGGAGAGCTGCATTCATCTCGTGAGCAAACTGCTTGAAGATGCGCTGTGAGGCTGGGGCCTGCACGCCACCCAAGATGCAAGCGATCGCGCGCGGCTCCTGGAAGCCCCCAGCCCCCTCGTCTTGATGTTGGTCTTCGTTCCTCCTTGGCGGTGGCGGCAGAGGAGGAAGGCATGCGTTGCCATGCGGGCGATCCTCACGAGGCTAATCTCTCCAGCCTGCCTCGAGAGGCTGGTCCTGCCAGCGATTCTCGCGAGGTCGGTCACGCCACCCTTGGCAAGGTCCACGATCTTCCCATCGTTCGCCACCTCTTCCTCCTCCTCGGCTGTAGCCCCTGTCATTGCGCTCGGGGCGTCGGCCGACACGCCCATCTCTCACGGCACTGAGCTCTTGACATTCGTTGGTGTTGTGGGTGTGGAGGTCGTGGTACACGCAATACCGGCTGCCCTTGGATGACTCAGGCTGATCCCTGCCTCGCTTGGTGTCTGGTTCCCATGCAAGCACGGCAGCCCCCTTGCGCTTCACGTCCTTGGCCTTGGGCTTCTTCTCTTCTGGGTCGGCAGCCGGGAGTTCGAGGAGGGAAAGGCGCCCTTCCTCAGCCCTGGCGCACTTGGTCGCCAAGTTGAACAGCTCCAGGGATGTGCACGGGTCTTCATGGATTGCTAGCTCCTCCTTCATCTTGATGTCACGTACGCCGTCGGAGAAGGCCGAGATGATGGCTTCTTCAGTCACCTGGGGATCTTGAGGCGAGCGTTGTTGAAGCGCTGGATGTATTTCTGCAGGGTTTCCCCTTGCTGTTGCTTGATGCGGCGCAGATCGCTCACTGACGGGGGCCGGTCACGAGTGCCCTGGAAGTTGGCGATGAAGCGAGTGCGCATCTCGTCCCAGGAGGAGATCGTGCCAGGAGCCAGGTTCAGGAGCCAGGTGCGGGCCCCGTCCTTGAGCGCCATGGGAGTCTTGCTCCCTTTGCGCCTGGAGTCCGGAAGGTCGCCTTGAGGCGCCTCCAGGACTACCTTCCCTCGGTTCGGTGCCCCTAGAGACAATACCTCGACATTGTCCGTAGGGCGAGGAGAGGAGGCGGTTGGAAGTGACTCGCTATTCATATCCGATGAGTCCAAGGAACCGTCCGACGAGGATACGTCGATACTGGCTCGGGGCGGACTGCTTGAGCACATTCGACGTTAGGAGAAGCACTGCAATAAAAGTATGCTATGACTTACTCTGGTATCCGAATAGTTACGACTTCGCCAGGGGCTTGGCCCTGAGTAACCACTCGTCTTCGCCGTCGGTGGGGGTGGTGGAACAGTCCGGAAGGAGAGTCCTTCTCTTCTTGGACCCTCCGACCTCCCTAGTTGGGGCGGCCTTCCTTTTCCTGTCTCCCCCGGCTGGAGGGGGAAAACCTTCATTTTCCTCCTCATTTTGACGAGAGGAGTGCGTCTCGGAGTTATCGGACGATGAGTCCGATACCACCTGGCGTCGGGAACCGGGTTCCATGTGGCCTTCTTCTTGATCTTCTTCTCCGGCACCCCATAAGGAGCCGGAGTCCGCATCTCCGTCAGGAGAGCGTCTGCAGGGTCTTCGGGCAGAGGGGACGGACAGTTAATCTGCTCCGATGTCTCCACCCAATCCTGTCAAAGGCATGGGAGCTCAGACCCCGCACATGGTTAAACTATGGAAAATGAATACCCTACGAGATGTACAGAACTTACCGGATTCACCGGATGCGTCGCGCTTAGCCCGCGGTCCTCGGTAAGGGGAGGGGGGGACCTCGGCGCCCTTGAACAGCACCTTCCAGACGTCCTTATGCGTCGTGTCGAAGAGATCGCGTAGAGTCTGGTGCTGGGCCGGGTCGAACTCCCATAAGTTGAAAGCCCGTTGTTGAGACGGGAGGATCTGGCGGAAGAGCATGACCTGGACTATGTTGACAAGCTTGAGTTTCTTGCCTATCATGTTCCGGATACACTTCTAGAGTCCGTCCAGCTCCACCGATGAGCCCCAGGACAGGCCCTTCTCCTTCCAGGGAGTCGCGTGGGGATTCCGGATCGAAACTCGGCGGCCGCCACCCAGTTGGTGTCGCGCGGCTCGGTGATGTAGAACCACCCCGATTGCCACCCCTTTATGGTCTCCACGAAGGAACCCTCGAGCCATGTGACGTTGGGCATTTTGCCCACCATGGCTCCATCGCATTCCGCTTGTTGGCTGCCTACTACATTCGGTTTGACATTGAAGGTCTTCGGCCACAGGCCGAAGTGGGGCCGGATGCGGAGGAAAGCCTCGCACACGACGATGAACGCCGAGATGTTGAGGATGAAATTCGGAGCTAGATCATGGAAATCTAGCCCATAATAGAACATAAGGCCGCGGATGAATGGATGGAGGGGAAACCCCAGTACGCGGACGAAGAGGGTGAGGAAAACCACCCTTTCGTAAGGTTTCGGGGTAGGGACGATATGCCCCGTGGCTGGCAGCCGGTGCGCAATATCCGCGGCTAAGTATCCGGCCCCGCGTAGCTTTTTGATGTCTCCCTCCGTAACGGAGGAGACCATCCACTTGCCTCCTGCTCCAGACATGTTTGGACAGGGTTGATGAGAAGGATGTGGACTTGGGCGCTGGAGCTCGAGTGTGCGAGAATGGATGAGCAAGGAGGAATAAGGCGTGGGTAGAAAAAGGTGAACCCTTATCCCTTTATAAGGGCGGAAGAAACTATGCGCCCCCACCAGCCTGGTAAAACTCGCTTATCCCACAAGCGCCGTAATTGATGGCGTGGTTGGGTTACCCACATCTGTATTGATAGGAATCCCGTAATAAGGGGACACGATCTCTTCTTCGATAAGATGTGCCAAGGAAACCGCCTCGCGAAACACGCTGAGGTTGGTTCTGAAAAACGATTCGAATGGTGACCTGGTTGTGGTGTGATGTCACACTGCGGAATGCATCGGCAGATTAGATCTGTGAAAATATTATTCTCTCTACGGTTGTATGTGGAACTTGTTTTGTAGAACCGGACATGATCCTCGTGTTCAAAATATTCTATGAAGTATTCGGAGGAGGAACCCGCCTTGCAATGCCAAAAACAATCTGCGCGCCGGACTCATCATCATTGAAACCTGGTTTAGGGGCTACTGAGGGAGTCCTGGATTAGGGGGTATTCCGGACAGCCGGACTATATCCTTTGGCCAGACTGTTGGACTATGAAGATACAAGATTGAAGACTTCGTCCCGTGTCCGGATGGGACTCTCCTTGGCGTGGAAGGCAAGCTTGGTAGTACGGATATGTAGATCTCCTTCCTTGTAACCGACTCTGTGTAACCCTAGCCCCTCTGTGTCTATATGAACCGGAGGGTTTAGTCCGTAAGACCAACAACAACAATCATACCATAGGCTAGCTTCTAGGGTTTAGCCTCTTCGATCTCGTGGTAGATCAACTCTTATACTACTCATATTATCAAGAACAATCAAGCAGGACGTAGGGTATTACCTCCATCAAGAGGGCCCGAACCTGGGTAAGACATCGTGTCCCCTGCCTCCTGTTACCATCCGCCTAGACGCACAGTTTGGGACCCCCTACCCGAGATCCGCCGGTTTTGACACCGACAGCGACCATGGGAGACTACACCTGCTTCCTTAGCAGTAACATCATCAGTGGGCTGTATACACACAAGAAGAGGTGATCCATCGGAATTAGTTTCCAGGCGCCACAGAGTATATGGGCGCTGCTCATCCTCATGCTCGTGATCATCACCATCGTCATATCCCCCTTGGTTATAAAAATTTTCAAGTATAGGTGGTGGGATGTTCACAGGACCATGGAAACACAAGAAGAAGGTTAGTTAGTAAAGGGAAACTTGCTAACCCACATGCATGTGGATGAAACAATTATAATTACGGTGGAAGACAAACGTACCAAAACTACGAGGATCTCATGCAAAAGTAGTGCCACAAGTGGTGGCAGCAAACACAAGGCCCTCGTATTGAATTGCATCACAGTACTCATCCGTGTACAGAAACTGATTTTTGAGCAATATCCATTGAGTTGAACCACCAAGGACGGCAACAAGCTTGTCAAAGATAGCAACAACTCCATAGTTGTCGTAATTCCAAGAGCGGTTGGGAACTCGACAAATTGCTATCTTCCGTAGAAGACAGTCACCATGATCGTATTTGAACGTGCGTACAATACCGGTGTGCTCAACCTCTGGGCAGTCTGCTGAGATTTTTGGAAGTTGAACCCGGTCACGAGTGTACACATTCAATGTAAACAACCCAATATCCATTTGCGCCCGCCCAAGCCTTGCCCTCAAGCGATGGCATCTTAACATCATATGTATCATTATCAAGCGGCACCAACTGGCACAGGGTGAGGTCTTCGTCGTGCCGGCGCCAGTCATCAGGGTCACGGCGAAGAAGATAGGGGAGATCAAACCACTCCTTGAATCTTGGGTTCTTTGTAATGATGTTATTAGTTGAGTCGAGAATGGGCTTGAACGAACCTGCCATGCTAGCCGAGGTGATGACGTCGCACCGATCAATGAGTTCCTCCACCAGGTCATCTTTCAGATCGGGGCAAGAATAACGGGGTCGTTTCCAGCCTGTTCCCTCCATGGAGAAGACGATCGAACAATGGCAGAAGAAAGGGTGAAGGGCTGAAGGAAAATGGAGGAGGGAGAGGAAGAGCGTGCAACAGTAGTTCCAAATCGAGAGGGAAAGGCGAAGAGTCGGTGGACGGTTGCGAGTTTGCCACGGTTCACGAAGAGGCGCCCCGGCCTACACATCCGTTCGGAAATACTCCTACTACTCGCCGTCGTCTCACTGATATGTTGGAACGGGACCACATGTCAATGAAACATGGTGTGTAATTTCTCGTGCAAAATGCGATCTGGCCGCGTTGGCCCGAGGTGCCACATTAGTTATCGACCTTTATTTTTTTAATGGCGTGCCGATCAGTTTTGAAGCATGACTAACTGGTACTGTACGCAGAGAAAATATAAACTACTCTACCACTACTCCACCTCCAATACTAGTAGTATAAAAAAGATATATAGGATGGAGCTTGAGCGCTTTCTTGCTAAGGGCTCCCCACTTGCTTCTCACACTACCACCCTCTCTCCAGATCTAAAAAAGACGGCCCCTCTCTCCCTCCTCACCGGTGATCACAGATCCGTCGGGGAAGAAAAGGACGTGCAGCGTTGACGCACTTGTCGTCGGCGAGCGAGGTCACGCACTGACGACAAGGCCGTCCTCTTAGACCTAGCGCCCGCGCGGGATGGCCTTCATCCCCAAGCTCGATGCCGTAGTGTGTGCGGAGGACGACGACCACGAGCGAAGCCACCTCCCGCCGACCCTCCGGTATGCTACCTCTTTTCGAACCATAACCTTGTTCTACTGCCCCATTTTCCACGTCATTGCATGTGGATCTTTTTCCACTCCACCATCTTCCCAATTTGCTAGCCTCTGCTCCGCTGGCCACACAAACGAAAACCATAATTTGCACTATTAAAGGAAACCCTACTTCATGCAGACTAACCCATGTCTGGGTTGAATGAGGAAAGGAAGGGAGACTGTACTGTCCAAGAGAGTAGGCATCGAACACGCATCTAGGTCTCCATCATATGCGGATTTTCATGCTGGACATTTTGATATATTATACGTTTTTTTCTGACATCGTATGCAAAAGTTATAGCCGTTTTACATTTTCCCTACACTTTTTGCAAAACATGTCCAAATTTAAGTTTTTAAATTTTCCTAACTAGTAGATGTAAGAACATAACTACATCTCGAAGGATTTTAATTTTTGAAACATTTTGATATATTATACGTTTTTTTCTAACATCGTATGCAAAAGTTATAGCCGTTTTACATTTTCCCTACACTTTTTGCAAAACATGTCCAAATTTAAGTTTTTAAATTTTCCTAACTAGTAGATGTAGTAACATAACTACATCTCGAAGGATTTTAATTTTTGAAGTTTTTATCATTTTCTTTTGCTTTTTACAAAACCGAAAAGGCGATCCACCGGGGGGGTAGAGTTTCAAAATGGGACCTTTAGTAGTAGCGAGGGATTTTACCCCTCGCTACTACTATGGCATGTCCCGGAGGGGCACGGTTGAGACCTCTTAGTAGTAGCGAGGGGTAAAAACTTTGTAGTAGCGCGGGTTTATGACCCTCGCTGCTACTATGGCATGGCCCAGGGGCACGGTAGAGACCGCTTAGTAGTACCGAGGGGTAAAAACCAGCGCTACTGCTATCAACTTAGTAGTAGCGAGGGTTAAAAACCCACGCTACTACTATGGCATGTCCCGGGGGCACGGTAGAGACCGCTTAGTAGTAGCGAGAGTTAAAAACCAGCGCTACTGCTATCAACTTAGTAGTAGCGAGGTTTAAAAACCCGCGCTACTGCTACTTAGCAGCAGCGCCTGATTTTAAAGCGCGCTGATGGTAAGATTTTGTGTATAGGCTTTTCCCTAGTAGTGCCTCGCAACGCCCCATGCGCGAAGGCCAGAGGCACTCCTGAGACGCGGCTTGGTTAGGCTCTGGCACGTCGATGCAGACGCGCAGCTCACCATCCTCGGATGGATGTGGGGCTACGGTGGGCAAGCGGCGGCTGCCGCGCATGACTCTCGACTCCTATAGCTCCTGGGTGTTTCTTGCGATGAACTCCTGAGGGTTTGGTCTTCCTTGCCTTGTACCTTCCTGAGGGAAACGTGCCTGGAAGCACCCCTCCAAGTGGTTCCCGAGCGCCTCCCTCGCGACCTTGGCAAGGTCGGTGGCTCTCCAAGAAAGAGCCCTCGAGCCCTGCCTGAGGAGCGCGTCGGGCGCGCCTTCCTATGCGAGAGAGGGTGGCGCTCCCTGATTGGGCGCAGATCCTGACGCAACACCTCCGGAGGCGCCGGCCTCCCTATGGCTTGGGCCAGGCAAAACCTTCTTCTTCTTAAGGGTCGCCTCGGGAAGTCTTCCGTTCCTGTGGTCCGGGTCTTTGATTGCTGCGGCTTAGAACACGCGCTCAAGTGAACACATTGCGTCCTTTTCTTCACAGGGTACGGTGATGACTCCACCGCTTCCTGGCATCTTGAGGACATTGTATCCATGGTGAGTCACTGCCATGAACTTGGCCAGGGCTGGGTACCCAAGGATGGCATTGTATGGCAGGCGGATGTGGAAGATGTCGAAGTCGACGAGCTCGGTGCGGTAGTTGTTGCGCTGCCCAAAGGTGACCGGAAGGCGAACCTGCCCTATTGGAACAGTGGAACCATCAGTGACTCATGAGAAGGGCTTGGTCGGCTGAAGCTGATCATACGACACTTGGAGATTGTCGAATGTCTCGACGGACAGGACGTTGAGTCCTGCTCCGCCGTCAATGAGGGTCCTGGTGACCTGCACGTTGCTGATGACCGGGGAGCAAAGCATCGGGAGGACTCCGTGTTGGGGAACGTAGTAATTTCAAAAAAAAATCCTACGCACACGCATGATCATGGTGATGCATAGCAACGAGAGGGGAGAGTGTGATCTACGTACCCTTGTAGACCGACAGCGAAAGCGTTGTGACAACGCGGTTGATGTAGTCGTACGTCTTCACGATCCGACCGATCCAAGCACCGTTACTCCGGCACCTCCGAGTTCTTGGCACACGTTCAGCTCGATGACGATCCCCGGGCTCCGATCCAGCAAAGCATCGGGGAGGAGTTCCGTCAGCACGACGGCGTGGTGACGATCTTGATATTCTACCGTCGCAGGGCTTCGCCTAAGCACCGCTATAATATGACCAGGTGGAATATGGTGGAGGGGGGCACCGCACACGGCTAAGGAACGATCACAAAGATCAACTTGTGTGTCTAGAGGTGCCCCCTGCCCCCGTATATAAAGGAGGAAGGGGGAGGGGGCGGCCGGCCTAGGAGGGGGCGCGCCAAGGGGAGTCCTACTCCCACCGGGAGTAGGACTCCTTCCTTCCTTGTTGGAGTAGGAGAAGGGGAAAGAGGGGGAGAGGAAGAAGGAAAAGGGGGCTGCGCCCCTTGTCCAATTCAAACCAGAGGGGGGGCGCAGGCCTCCTTCCTCTTGGCCTCTCTCCTCTATTCCCGTATGGCCCCATAAGGCCCATATACTCCCCGGCGAATTCCCGTAACTCTTCGGTACTCCGAAAAATACCCGAATCACTCGGAACCTTTCCGATGTCCGAATATAGTCGTCCAATATATCGATCTTTACGTCTCGACCATTTCGAGACTCCTCGTCATGTCCCCGATCTCATCTGGGACTCCGAACTCCTTCCTTACATCAAAACTCATAAACTCATAATATGACTGTCATCGAAACCTTAAGCGTGCGGACCCTACGGTTCGAGAACAATGTAGACATGACCGAGACACGTCTCCAGTCAATAACCAATAGTGGGACCTGGATGCCCATATTGGCTCCTACATATTCTACGAAGATCTTTATCGGTCAGACCGCATAACAACATACGTTGTTCCCTTTGTCATCGGTATGTTACTTGCCCGAGATTCGATCGTCGGTATCTTAATACCTAGTTCAATCTCATTACCGGCAAGTCTCTTTACTCGTTCCGTAATACATCATCTCACAACTAACTCATTAGTTGCAATGCTTGCAAGGCTTATGTGATGTGCATTACCGAGAGGGCCCAGAGATACCTCTCCGACAATCGGAGTGACAAATCCTAAGCTCGAAATACGCCAACCCAACATGTACCTTTGGAGACACCTGTAGAGCTCCTTCATAATCACCCAGTTACGTTGTGACATTTGGTAGCACACAAAGTGTTCCTCCGGCAAACGGGAGTTGCATAATCTCATAGTCATAGGAACATGTATAAGTCATGAAGAAAGCAATAGCAACATACTAAACGATCGGGTGCTAAGCTAATGGAATGGGTCATGTCAATCACATCATTCTCCTAATGATGTGATCCCGTTAATCAAATAACAACTCTTTTGTTTATGGTTAGGAAACATAACCATCTTCGATTAACGAGCTAGTCAAGTAGAGGCATACTAGTGACACTCTGTTTGTCTATGTATTCACACATGTATTATGTTTCCGGTTAATACAATTCTAGCATGAATAATAAACATTTATCATGATATAAGGAAATAAATAATAACTTTATTATTGCCTCTAGGGCATATTTCCTTCAGTCTCCCACTTGCACTAGAGTCAATAATCTAGATCACATCGCCATGTGATTTAACATCAATAGTTCACATCTTTATGTGATTGGTTCACATCTCCATGTGACTAACACCCAAAGGGTTTACTATATTCAATAATCTAGTTCACATCGCTATGTGATTAAGACCCAAAAAGTGATCATGTTTTGCTTGTGAGAGAAGTTTAGTCAACGGGTCTGCCACATTCAGATCCGTATGTATTTTGCAAATTTCTATGTCAACAATGCTCTGCACAAAGCTACTCTAGCTAATTGCTCCCACTTTCAATATGTATCCAGATTGAGACTTAGAGTCATCTGGATTAGTGTCAAAACTTGCATCGACGTAACCCTTTACGAAGAACCTTTTTGTCACCTCCATAATCGAGAAACATATCATTATTCCACTAGGGATAATTTTGACCGCTGTCCAGTGATCTACTCCTAGATCACTATTGTACTACCTTGCCAAAATCAGTGTAGGGTATACAATAGATTTGGTACATAGCATGGCATACTTTATAGAACCTATGGCTGAGGCATAGGGAATGACTTTCATTCTCTTTCTATCTTCTGTCGTGGTCGGGTTTTGAGTCTTACTCAATTTCACACCTTGTAACATAGACAAGAACTCTTTCTTTGACTGTTCTATTTTGAACTACCTCAAAATCTTGTCAAGGTATGTACTCATTGAAAAACTTATCAAGTGTCTTGATCTATGTCTATAGATCTTGATGTTCAATATGTCAGCAGCTTCACCGAGGTCTTTCTTTGGAAAATTCCTTTCAAACACTCCTTTATGCTTTGCAGAATAATTCTACATTATTTCCGATCAACAATATGTCATTCACATATACTTATCAGAAATGTTGTAGTGCTCCCACTCACTTTCTTGTAAATACAGGCTTCATCGCAAGTCTGTATAAAACTATATGCTTTGATCAACTTATCAAAGCGTATATTCCAACTCCGAGATGCTTGCACCAGTCCATAGATGGATCGCTGGAGCTTGCATATTTTGTTAGCACCTTTAGGATTGACAAAACCTTCTGGTTGTATCATATACAACTCTTCTTTAATAAATCTATTATGGAATGCATTTTTTGTTTATCCATTTGCCAGATTTCATAAAATGCGGCAATTGCTAACATGATTCGGACAGACTTAAGCATAGATACGAGTGAGAAACTCTCATCGTAGTCAACACCTTGAACTTGTTGAAAACTTTTGCGACAATTCTAGCTTTGTAGATAGTAACACTACTATCAGTGTCCGTCTTCCTCTTGAAGATCCATTTATTATCAATGGCTTGCCGATCATCGGGCAAGTCAACCAAAGTCCATACTTTGTTCTCATACATGGATCCCATCTCAGATTTCATGGCCTCAAGCCATTTTGCGGAATCTGGGCTCACCATCGCTTCTTCATAGTTCGTAGGTTCCTCATGGTCAAGTAGCATGACCTCCAGAACAGGATTACCGTACCACTCTGGTGCGGATCTCACTCTAGTTTACCTACGAGATTCGGTAGTAACTTGATCTGAAGTTACATGATCATCATCATTAGCTTCCTCACTAATTGGTGTAGTAGTCACAGGAACAGATTTCTGTGATGAACTACTTTCCAATAAGGGAGAAGGTACAATTACCTTATCAAGTTCTACTTTCCTCCCACTCACTTCTTTCGAGAGAACCTCCTTCTCTAGAAATGATCCATTCTTAGCAACGAAAGTCTTGCCTTTGGATCTGTGATAGAAGGTGTACCCAACAGTAACTTTTTGGGTATCCTATGAAGACACACTTTTCCGATTTGGGTTTGGGTTTGAGCTTATCAGGATGAAACATTTTCACATAAGCATTGCAACCCCAAACTTTAAGAAATGACAACTTTGGTTTCTTGCCAAACCACAGTTCATACGGTGTCGTCTCAACAGATTTAGATGGTGCCCTTTTAACGTGAATGCAGCTGTCTCTAATGCATAACCCCAAAACGATAGTGGTAGATCGGTAAGAGACATCATAGATTGCACTATATCCAATAAAGTACGGTTATGACGTTCGGACACACCATTATGCTGTGGTGTTCCATGTGGCATGAGTTTGTGAAACTATTCCACATTGTTTTAATTGAAGACCAAACTCGTAACTCAAATATTTGTCTCCGCGATCAGATCGTAGAAACTTTATTTTCTTGTCACGATGTTTTTCCACTTCACTCTGAAATTCTTTGAACTTTTCAAATGTTTCAGACTTATGTTTCATCAAGTAGATATACCCACATCTGCTCAAATCATCTGTGAAGTTCAGAAAATAACGATACTTGCCGTGAGCCTTAACACTCATCGGACCGCATACATCAGTATGTATTATTTCCAATAAGTCAGTTGCTCGCTCCGGAGAACGGAGTCTTAGTCATCTTGCCCATGAGGCATGGTTCGCAGGCATCAAGTGATTCATAATCAAGTGATTCCAAAATCCCATCAGCATGGAGTTTCTTCATGCGCTTTACACCAATATGACCTAAACGGCAGTGCTACAAATAAGTTGCACTATCATTATTAACTTTGCATCTTTTGGTTTCAAATTTATGATTATGTGTATCACTACGATCGAGATCCAACGAACTATTTTCATTGGGTGTGTAACCATATAAGGTTTTATTCATGTAAACAGAACAACAATTTATTCTCTTACTTAAATGAATAACCGTATTACAATAAACATGATCAAATCATATTCATGCTCAACGCAAACACCAAATAACACTTATTCAGGTTCAACACTAATCCCGAAAGTATAGGGAGTGTGCGATGATGATCATATCAATCTTGGAACCACTTCCAACACACATCGTCACTTCACCCTTAACTAGTCTCTGTTTATTCTGCAACTCCCGTTTCGAGTTACTAATCTTAGCAACTGAACTAGTATCAAATACTGAGGGGTTGCTATAAACACTAGTAAAGTACACATCAATAACATGTATATCAAATATACTTATGTTCACTTTGCCATCCTTCTTATCCGCCAATCACTTGGGGTAGTTCCGCTTCCAGTGACCAGTCCCTTTGCAGTAGAAGCACTTAGTCTCAGGCTTAGGACCAGACTTGGGCTTCTTCACTTGAGCACCAACTTGCTTGCTGTTCTTCTTGAAGTGCCCCTTCTTCCCTCTGCCCTTTTCTTGAAACTAGTGGTCTTGTCTACCATCAACACTTGATGTTTTTCTCGATTTCTACCTTCGTCAATTTCCGCATTACGAAGAGCTCGGGAATCGTTTCCGTTATCCCTTGCATATCATAGTTCATCACGAAGTTCTACTAACTTGGTGATGGTGACTAGAGAATTCTGTCAATCACTATCTTTCTGGAAGATTAACTCCCACTTGATTCAAGCGATTGTAGTACTCAGACAATCTGGGCACATGCTCACTAGTTGAGCGATTCTCCTCCATCTTTTAGCTATAGAACTTGTTGGAGACTTCATATCTCTCAACTCGGGTATTTTCTTGAAATATTAACTTCAACTCCTGGAACATCTCATATGCTCCAAGACGTTCAAAACGTTTTTGAAGTCCCAATTCTAAGCCATTAAGCATGGTGCACTAAACTATCAAGTAGTCATCATATTGAGCTAGCCAAACGTTCATAACGTCTGCATCTGCTCCTGCAATAGGTCCGTCACCTAGCGGTGCATCAAGGACATAATTCTTCTGTGCAGCAATGAGGATAAACCTCAGATCACGGATCTAATCCGCATCATTGCTACTAATATCTTTCAACACAATTTTCTCTAGGAACATATCAAAATAAACACAGGGAAGCAACAACGCGAGCTATTGATCTACAACATAATTTGTAAAATACTACTAGGACTAAGTTCATGATAAATTTAAGTTCAATTAATCATATTACTTAAGAACTCCCACTTAGATAGACATCCCTCTAATCATCTAAGTGATCACGTGATCCAAGTCAACTAAACCATGTCCGATCATCACGAGAGATGGAGTAGTTTCAATGGTGAACATCACTATGTTGATCATATCTACTATATGATTCACGCTCGACCTTTCGGTCTCTGTGTTCCGAGGCCATATCTGTATATGCTTGGCTCATCAAGTATAACCTGAGTATTCCGCGTGTGCAACTGTTTTGCACCGTTGTATTTGAACGTAGAGCCTATCACACCCGATCATCACGTGGTGTCTCAGCATGAAGAACTTTCGCAATGGTGCATACTCAGGGAGAACACTTCTTGATAATTAGTGAGAGATCATCTTAAAATGCTACCGTCAATCAAAGCAAGATAAGATGCATAAAAGATAAACATCACATGCAATCAATATAAGTGATATGATATGGCCATCATCATCTTGTGCTGGTAATCTCCATCTTCGAAGCACCGTCATGATCACCATCGTCACTGGCGCGACACCTTGATCTTCATCTTAGCATCGTTGTCGTCTCGCCAATCTTATGCTTCCACGACTATCGCTACCGCTTAGTGATAAAGTAAAGCATTACAGCGCGATTGCATTGCATACAATAAAGCGACAACCATATGGCTCCTACCAGTTGCCGATAACTCGGTTACAAAACTTGATCATCTCATACAATAAAATTTAGTATCATGTTTTGACCATATCACATCACAACATGCCCTGCAAAAACAAGTTAGACGTCCTCTACTTTGTTGTTGCAAGTTTTACGTGGCTGCTATGGGCTTAAGCAAGAACCAATCTTACCTACGCATCAAAACCACAACGATAGTTTGTCAAGTTGGTGCTGTTTTAACCTTCGCAAGGACCGGGCGTAGCCACACTCGGTTCAACTAAAGTTGGAGAAACTGTCACCCGCTAGCCACCTTTATGCAAAGCACGTCGGGAGAACCGGTCTCGCGTAAGCGTACGCGTAATGTCGGTCCGGGCCGCTTCGTCCAACAATACCGCCGAACCAAAGTATGACATGCAGGTAAGCAGTATGACTTATATCGCCCACAACTCACTTGTGTTCTACACATGCATATAACATCAACACATAAAACCTAGGCTCGGATGCCACTGTTGGGGAACGTAGTAATTTCAAAAAAAATCCTACGCACACGCAAGATCATGGTGATGCATAGCAACGAGAGGGGAGAGTGTGATCTACGTACCCTTGTAGACCGACAGCGGAAGCGTTGTGACAATGCGGTTGATGTAGTCGTACGTCTTCACGATCCGACCGATCCAAGCACCGTTACTCCGGCACCTCCGCGTTCTTGGCACACGTTCAGCTCGATGACGATCCCCGGGCTCCGATCCAGCAAAGCGTCGGGGAGGAATTCCGTCAGCACGACGGCGTGGTGACGATCTTGATGTTCTACCGTCGCAGGGCTTCACCTAAGCACCGCTACAATATGACCGAGGTGGAATATGGTGGAGGGGGGCACCGCACACGGCTAAGGAACGATCACGAAGATCAACTTGTGTGTCTAGAGGTGCCCCCCTGCCCCCGTATATAAAGGAGCAAGGGGGAGGGGGCGGCCGGCCTAGGAGGGGGCGCACCAAGGGGAGTCCTACTCCCACCGGGAGTAGGACTCCTTCCTTCCTTGTTGGAGTACGAGAAGGGGAAATAGGGGGAGAGGAAGAAGGAAAAGGGGGTTGCGCCCCTTGTCCAATTCGGACCAGAGGGGGGGCGCATGCCTACTTCCTTTTGACCTCTCTCCTCTATTCCCGTATGGCCCAATAAGGCCCATATACTCCCCGTATGGCCCAATAAGTCTCTTTACTCGTTCCGTAATACATCATCTCACAACTAACTCATTAGTTGCAATGCTTGCAAGGCTTATGTGATGTGCATTACCGAGAGGGCCCAGAGATACCTCTCCGACAATCGGAGTGACAAATCCTAATCTTGAAATACGCCAACCCAACATGTACCTTTGGATACACCTGTAGAGCTCCTTTATAATCACCCAGTTACGTTGTGACGTTTGGTAGCACACAAAGTGTTCCTCCGACAAACGGGAGTTGCATAATCTCATAGTCATAGGAACATGTATAAGTCATGAAGAAAGCAATAGCAACATACTAAACGATCGGGTGCTAAGCTAATGGAATGGGTCTTGTCAATCACATCATTCTCCTAATGATGTGATCCCGTTAATCAAATAACAACTCTTTTGTTTATGGTTAGGAAACATAACCATCTTCGATTAACGAGCTAGTCAAGTAGAGGCATACTAGTGACACTCTGTTTGTCTATGTATTCACACATGTATTATGTTTGCGGTCAATACAATTCTAGCATGAATAATAAACATTTATCATGATATAAGGAAATAAATAATAACTTTATTATTGCCTCTAGGGCATATTTCCTTCAGTCTCCCACTTGCACTAGAGTCAATAATCTAGATCACATCGCCATGTGATTTAACATCAATAGTTCACATCTTTATGTGATTGGTTCACATCTCCATGTGACTAATACCCAAAGGGTTTACTAGATTCAATAATCTAGTTCACATCGCTATGTGATTAAGACCCAAAAAGTGATCATGTTTTGCTTGTGAGAGAAGTTTAGTCAACGGGTCTGCCACATTCAGATCCGTATGTATTTTGAAAATTTCTATGTCAACAATGCTCTGCACAGAGCTACTCTAGCTAATTGCTCCCACTTTCAATATGTATCCAGATTGAGACTTAGAGTCATCTGGATTAGTTTCAAAACTTGCATCGACGTAACCCTTTACGACGAACCTTTTTGTCACCTCCATAATCGAGAAACATATCATTATTCCACTAGGGATAATTTTGACCGTTGTCCAGTGATCTAATCCTAGATCACTATTGTACTACCTTGCCAAAATCAGTGTAGGGTATATAATAGATCTGGTACATAGCATGGCATACTTTATAGAACCTATGGCTGAGGCATAGGGAATGACTTTCATTCTCTTTCTATCTTCTGTCGTGGTCGGGTTTTGAGTCTTACTCAATTTCACACCTTGTAACATAGACAAGAACTCTTTCTTTGACTGTTCTATTTTGAACTACTTCAAAATCTTGTCAAGGTATGTACTCATTGAAAAACTTATCAAGCGTCTTGATCTATGTCTATAGATCTTGATGTTCAATATGTCAGCAGCTTCACCGAGGTCTTTCTTTGGAAAATTCCTTTCAAACACTCCTTTATGCTTTGCAGAATAATTCTACATTATTTCCGATCAACAATATGTCATTCACATATACTTATCAGAAATGTTGTAGTGCTCCCACTCACTTTCTTGTAAATATAGGCTTCATCGCAAGTCTGTATAAAACTATATGCTTTGATCAACTTATCAAAGCGTATATTCCAACTCCGAGATGCTTGCACCAGTCCATAGATGGATCACTGGAGCTTGCATATTTTGTTAGCACCTTTAGGATTGACAAAACCTTCTGGTTGTATCATATACAACTCTTCTTTAATAAATCTATTATGGAATGCAGTTTTTGTTTATCCATTTGCCAGATTTCATAAAATGCGGCAATTTCTCACATGATTCGGACAGACTTAAGCATAGATACGAGTGAGAAACTCTCATCGTAGTCAACACCTTGAACTTGTTGAAAACTTTTGCGACAATTCTAGCTTTGTAGATAGTAACACTACTATCAGTGTCCGTCTTCCTCTTGAAGATCCATTTATTATCAATGGCTTGCCGATCATCGGGCAAGTCAACCAAAGTCCATACTTTGTTCTCATACATGGATCCCATCTCAGATTTCATGGCCTCAAGCCATTTTGCGGAATCTGGGCTCACCATCGCTTCTTCATAGTTCGTAGGTTCCTCATGGTCAAGTAGCATGACCTCCAGAACAGGATTACCATACCACTCTGGTGTGGATCTCACTCTGGTTTACCTACGAGATTCGGTAGTAACTTGATCTGAAGTTACATGATCATCATCATTAGCTTCCTCACTAATTGGTGTAGGAGTCACAGGAACAGATTTCTGTGATGAACTACTTTCCAATAAGGGAGAAGGTACAATTACCTTATCAAGTTCTACTTTCCTCCCACTCACTTCTTTCAAGAGAACCTCCTTCTCTAGAAATGATCCATTCTTAGCAACGAATGTCTTGCCTTTGGATCTGTGATAGAAGGTGTACCCAACAGTAACTTTTTGGGTATCCTATGAAGACACACTTTTCCGATTTGGGTTTGAGCTTATCAGGATGAAACTTTTTCACATAAGCATTGCAACCCCAAACTTTAAGAAACGACAACTTTGGTTTCTTGCCAAACCACAGTTCATACGGTGTCGTCTCAACAGATTTAGATGGTGCCCTTTTAACGTGAATGCAGCTGTCTCTAATGCATAACCCCAAAACGATAGTGGTAGATCGGTAAGAGACATCATAGATTGCACTATATCCAATAAAGAACGGTTATGACGTTCGGACACACCATTATGTTGTGGTGTTCCATGTCGCATGAGTTTGTGAAACTATTCCACATTTTTTTAATTGAAGACCAAACTCGTAACTCAAATATTTGTCTCCGTGATCAGATCGTAGAAACTTTATTTTCTTGTCACGATGTTTTTCCACTTCACTCTAAAATTGTTTGAACTTTTCAAATGTTTCATACTTATGTTTCATCAAGTAGATATACCCATATCTGCTCAAATCATCTGTGAAGTTCAGAAAATAATGATACTTGCCGTGAGCCTTAACAATCATCGGACCGCATACATCAGTATGTATTATTTCCTTTGGCCGGACTGTTGGACTATGAAGATACAAGATTGAAGGCTTCGTCCCATGTCCGGATGGGACTCTCCTTGGCGTGGAAGGCAAGCTTGGTAGTACGGATATGTAGATCTCCTTCCTTGTAACCGACTCTGTGTAACCCTAGCCCCCTCCGTGTCTATATAAACCGGAGGGTTTAGTCCGTAAGACCAACAACAACAATCATACCATAGGCTAGCTTCTAGGGTTTAGCCTCTTCGATCTCGTGGTAGATCAACTCTTGTACTACTCATATTATCAAGAACAATCAAGCAGGACGCAGGGTATTACCTCCATCAAGAGGGCCCGAACCTGGGTAAGACATCGTGTCCCCTGCCTCCTGTTACCATCCGCCTAGATGCACAGTTCAGGACCCCCTACCCGAGATCCGCCGGTTTTGACACCGACAGTGACCATGGGAGACTACACCTGCTTCCTTAGCAGTAACATCATCAGTGGGCTATATACACACAAGAAGAGGTGATCCATCGGAATTAGTTGCCAGGCGCCACAGAGTATATGGGCGCTGCTCCTCCTCATGCTCGTGATCATCACCATCGTCATATCCCCCTTGGTTATAAAAATTTTCAAGTATAGGTGGTGGGATGTTCACAGGACCATGGAAACACAAGAAGAAGGTTAATTAGTAAAGGGAAACTTGCTAACCCACATGCATGTGGATGAAACAATTATAATTACGGTGGAAGACAAACGTACCAAAACTACGAGGATCCCATGCAAAAATAGTGCCACGAGTGGTGGCAGCAAACACAAGGCCCTCGTATTCAATTGCATCACAGTACTCATCCATGTACAGAAACTGATTTTTGAGCAATATCCATTGAGTCGAACCACCAAGGACGGCAACAAGCATGTCGAAGATAGCAACAACTCCATAGTTGTTGTAATTCCAAGAGCGGTTGGGAACTCGACAAATTGCTATCTTCCGTAGAAGACAGTCACAATGATCGTATTTGAACGTGCGTACAATACCGGTGTGCTCAACCTCTGGGCAGTCTGCTGAGATTTTTGGAAGTTGAACCCGGTCACGAGTGTACACATTCAATGTAAACAACCCAATCTCCATTTGCGCCCGCCCAAGCCTTGCCCTCAAGCGATGGCATCTTAACATCATACGTATCATTATCAAGCGGCATAAACTGGCACAGGGTGAGGTCTTCGTCGTGCTGGCGCCAGTCATCAGGGTCACGGCGAAGAAGATAGGGGAGATCAAACCACTCCTTGACTCTTGGGTTCTTTGTAATGATGTTATTAGTTGAGCCGAGAATGGGCTTGAACGAACCTGCCATGCAAGCCGAGGTGATGACGTCGCACCGATCAATGAGTTCCTCCACCACGTCATCTTTCAGATCGGGGCAAGAATAATAGGGTCGTTTCCAGCCTGTTCCCTCCATGGAGAAGACGATCGAACAATGGCAGAAGAAAGGGTGAAGGGCTGAAGGAAAATGGAGGAGGGAGAGGAAGAGCGTGCAACAGTAGTTCCAAATCGAGAGGGAAAGGCGAAGAGTCGGTGGACGGTTGCGAGTTTGCCACGGTTCACGAAGAGGCGCCCCGGCCTACACGTCCGTTCGGAAATACTCCTACTACTCGCCGTCGTCTCACTGATATGTTGGAACGGGACCACATGTCAATGAAACATGGTGTGTAATTTCTCGTGCAAAATGCGATCTGGCCGCGTTGGCCCGAGGTGCCGCATTAGTTATCGACCTTTATTTTTTTAATGGCGTGCCGATCAGTTTTGAAGCATGACTAACTGGTACTGTACGCAGAGAAAATATAAACTACTCTACCACTACTCCACCTCCAATACTAGTAGTATAAAAAAGATATATAGGCTGGAGCTTGAGCGCTTTCTTGCTAAGGGCTGTCCACTTGCTTCTCACACTACCACCCTCTATCCAGATCTAAAAAACACGGCCCCTCTCTCCCTCCTCACCGGTGGCCACAGATCCTTCGGGGAAGAAAAGGACGTGCAGCGTTGACGCACTCGTCGTCGGCGAGCGAGGTCACGCACTGACGACAAGGCCGTCCTCTCAGACCTAGCGCCCGCGCGGGATGGCCTCTGTCCCCAAGCTCGCTACCGTAGTGTGTGCGGAGGACGACGACCACGAGCGAAGCCACTTCCCGCCGACCCTCAGGTATGCTACCTCTTTTCGAACCATAACCTTGTTCTACTGCCCCATTTTCCACGTCATTGCATGTGGATCTTTTTCCACTCCACCATCTTCCCAATTTGCTATCCTCTGCTCCGCTGGCCACACAGACGAAAACCATAATTTGCACTATTAAAGGAAACCCTACTTCATGCAGACTAACCCATGTCTGGGTTGAATGAGGAAAGGAAGGGAGACTGTACTGTCCAAGAGAGTAGGCATCGAACCCGCATCTAGGTCTCCATCATATGCGGATTTTCGTGCTGAACATTTTGATATATTATACGTTTTTTCTGACATCATATGCAAAAGTTATAGCCGTTTTACATTTTCCCTACACTTTTTGCAAAACATGTCCACATTTAAATTTTTAAATTTCCCCAACTAGTAGATGTAAGAACATAACTACATCTCGAAGGATTTTAATTTTTGAAACATTTTGATATATTATACGTTTTTTTCTAACATCGTATGCAAAAGTTATAGCCGTTTTACATTTTCCCTACACTTTTTGCAAAACATGTCCAAATTTAAGTTTTTAAATTTTCCTAACTAGTAGATGTAGTAACATAACTACATCTCTAAGGATTTTAATTTTTGAAGTTTTTATCATTTTCTTTTGCTTTTTACAAAACCGAAAAGGCGATCCACAGGGGGGGTAGAGTCTCAAAATGGGACCTTTAGTAGTAGCGAGGGATTTTACCCCTCGCTACTACTATGGCATGTCCCGGAGGGGCACGGTTGAGACCTCTTAGTAGTAGCGAGGGGTAAAAACTTAGTAGTAGCGCGGGTTTATAACCCTCGCTACTACTATGGCATGGCCCAGGGGCACGGTAGAGACCGCTTAGTAGTAGCGAGGGGTAAAAACCAGCGCTACTGCTATCAACTTAGTAGTAGCGAGGGTTTAAAACCCGCGCTACTACTATGGCATGTCCCGGGGGGCACGGTAGAGACCGCTTAGTAGTAGCGATGGTTAAAAACCAGCGCTACTGCTATCAACTTAGTAGTAGCGAGCTTTAAAAACCCGCGCTACTGCTACTTAGCAGCAGCGCCTGATTTTAAAGCGTGCTGCTGGTAAGATTCTGTGTATAGGCTTTTCCCTAGTGGTGCCTCGCAACGCCCCATGCATGAAGGCCAGAGGCACTCCTGAGACGTGGCTTGCTTAGGCTCTGGCACGTCGATGCAGACGCGCAGCCCACCATCCTTGCATGGATGTGGGGCTACGGTGGGCAAGCAGTGGCTGCCGCGCATGACTCTCGACTCCTATAGCTCCTGGGTGTTTCTTGCGATGAACTCCTGAGGGTTTGGTCTTCCTTGCCTTGTACCTTCCTGAGGGAAACGTGCCTGGAAGCACCCCTCCAAGTGGTGCCCGAGCGCCTCCCTCACGACCTTCGCAAGGTCAGTGGCTCTCCAAGAAAGAGCCCTCGAGCCCTGCCTGAGGAGGGCGCCGGGCGCGCCTTCCTATGCGAGAGAGGGTGGCGCTCCCTGATTGGGCGCAGATCCTGATGCAACACCTCCGGAGGCGCCGGCCTCCTTATGGCTTGGGCCAGGCGAAACCTTCTTCTTCTTAAGGGTCGCCTCGGGAAGTCTTCCGTTTCTGTGGTCCGGGTCTTCGATTGCTGCGGCTTGGAACGCGCGCTCAAGTGAACACATTGCGTCCTTTTCTTCACAGGGTATGGTGATGACTCCACCGCTTCCTGGCATCTTGAGGACATTGTATCCATGGTGAGTCACTGCCATGAACTTGGCCAGGGATGGGTACCCAAGGATGGCGTTGTTTGGCAGGCGGATGTGGGCGACGTCGAAGTCGATGAGCTCGGTGCGGTAGTTGTTGTGCTGCCCGAAGGTGACCGGAAGGCGAACCTGCCCTATTGGAACAGTGGAACCATCGGTGACTCCTGAGAAGGGCTTGGTCGGCTGAAGCTGATTGTACGGCACTTGGAGATTGTCGAACGTCTCGACGGACAGGACGTTGAGTCCTGCTCCGCCGTCAATGAGGGTCCTGGTGACCTGCACGTTGCTGATGACCGGGGAGCAAAGCATCGGGAGGACTCCGGCCGTTGCCGCGCACTTGAGCTGATCCGTTGAGCTGAACGTGATAGCGCACGCAGACCACCTGAGAGGGCGCGTGGCCTAAAGCTTGGGGAGAACTGCATTCACCTCGCGAGCAAACTGCTTGAAGATGCGCTGTGAGGCTGGGGCCTGCACGCCACCCAAGATGCAAGCGATCGCGCGCGGCTCCTGGAAGCCCCCAACCCCCTCGTCTTGATGTTGGTCTTCGTTCCTCCTTGGCGGTGGCGGCAGAGGAGGAAGGCATGCGTTGTCGTGCAGGCGATCCTCACGAGGCTAATCTCTCCAGCCTCCCTCACGAGGCTGGTCCTGCTAGCGATCCTCGCGAGGTCGGTCACGCCACCCTTGGCGAGGGCCACGGTCTTCCCATCGTCCACCACCTCTTCCTCCTCCTCGGCCATAGCCCCTGTCATTGCGCTCGGGGCGTCGGCCGACACACCCATCTCTCACGGCACTGAGCTCTTGACATTCGTTGGTATTGTGGGTGTGGAGGTCGTGGTACACGCAATACCGGCTGCCCTTGGATGACTCAGGCTGATCCCTGCCTCGCTTGGTGTCTGGTTCCGATGCAAGCACGGCAGCCCCCTTGCGCTTCACGTCCTTGTCCTGGGCTTCTTCTCTTCTGGGTCGGCAGCCGGGAATTCGAGGAGGGAAAGGCGCCCTTCCTCAGCCCTGGCGCACTTGGTCGCCAAGTTGAACAGCTCCAGGGATGTGCACAGGTCTTCATGGATTGCTAGCTCCTCCTTCATCTTGATGTCACGTACGCCATCGGAGAAGGCCGAGATGATGGCTTCTTTAGTCACCTTGGGGATCTTGAGGCGAGCGTTGTTGAAGTGCTGGATGTATTTCTACAGGGTTTCCCCTTGTTGTTGCTTGACGCGGCGCAGATCGCTCACGGACGGGGGCCGGTCGCGAGTGCCCTGGAAGTTGGCGATGAAGCGAGTGCGCATCTTGTCCCAGGAGGAGATCGTGCCAGGAGCTAGGTGCGGGCCCCGTCCTTGAGCGCCATGGGAAACCAGTTCGCCATGACCCTTTCGTCTCCGTTGGCGGCTTCGATGCATAGCTCGTAGAGCTGTAGGAACTCCACGGGGTCCGCCATGCCATCGTAGCGAGGGGGCAGGTCAGGCTTGAACTTGCCTGGCCATGCGATGCCGCGTAGCTCGGGGGTGAGGGCGCGGCAGCCTGCTATGGCCACCGGTGCCCTTTGCTGGTACTGGGCTTGCTCTTGGGGATTACCGCGCGCCGCCGCTTGGAGTAGCGCGGGGTCTTGGCGTGGAGGTGCAGGGACGCGATCTTGGTGCGCCGGTGCTGGGAGCGCGCGAGCACCTTGTTGGGGACAAGGGATCTCTTAGCAGCTCCTTTCTTGCTGCGCAGGCGCCAGACGCGGAGGGTCTCGCCCTGGGGCTGCGCACCTTGGAGCCAGGTCGCCTTCTTGGGGAGGAGGTGGTGGAGGCACCTCCTGATCCTCGCCTCCAGCGTGGAATCGAGGGCGAGGCAGCGAGAAAGACGGCAAGGGGGAGCCCCCTACGATGCTGACGAGCTCGGTGATGCGGGCGAGCCAGTCCTTGTAGAGGTCGTCGACGGGGCGGTAGTGCAGGAGCTCTCTTGCCAGTAGCAACGTGGCGTGCGCGTCCGTGAGGGCGTGACGGGCGTGGGACGACGAAGCAGCTGGAGTCAGCGACGGTGTGGCGGTGCAGCCCTCTCGCCGCACTGAAGGATGCTGGGACGAGGCCTGCTGCTCGTTCCCCGCCGGGCCGGTGGTGGCGTTGGCGGCAGGCGACGGGGAACGACGAGGGCGTCCGCCGACGGGCGCTGTCTGGGCGACGCGGGTGGCGAGAGTAGCCCGGCGCTTGGCGCGAGCCCGACGAGCATCAGCCATGGACACGACGGAAGATCACACGCGAACAGCGGAAGAAAGATTCCGGCGCACCCCTACCTGGCGTGCCAAATGTCGGATTTCCGGTTCTGGTAGACCCTTGAGGTTCGAACACTGGGGTGCACGCGGAGATCTCTCCCCTACCGATCTACGTCCAATCTCCTCGTGTGATCTAAGCTGGAAACAACGAACAACACAAGGGACACGAGGTTTATACAGGTTCGGGCCACCGTTGTGGTGTAATACCATACTCCAGTGTGTGGTGTGGTGGATTGCCTCAGGGGCAGATGATGAACAGTACAAGGGAAGAACAGCCTCGCGAGAGGTGTTCTTGAGCTTGGGTGAGTTCAATCGCCTCTCTCTCTCTGCTAGGGCTCTATCAGATTTCTAGATGTCCATGGATCTCTCTAGGTGTCTCTAGATGTCTCTCTCTTGATCCCCCTTACTCTGTGGTGACTAGCTCTATTTATAGAGGCCCTGGGCCTCTCCCCAAATAAATGAGCGGGAAGGGTGCCAACAACTGGCCATTTTGAAGGGGAACATCTAGTACAAGTTATCCTGACCAAAGGTGGTCTTCGGCTGCCAAAAGCACTGGTGATGACGCCGTCTTGGGCTCCACGGTGACCTCCGTCCTGCCGCTCTGCTGGTCTTGGTCTCGTTGCACCGGAATGGTAACCTTTGCCCGATGCCTTGGCCTGTGCTTGCCCCCTTTGCACCAAAGGGGAAACAAGGACACTGCGCAGGCCGGTGCCCGCCTGGCGCCCGCCTGGTCTCGATCGTCATGGCTTGCATCACGGGCTCCTCGCGAGGTAACCCTGCCTTGATTTCTCCGCCTCCTCGCGAGCCTGCCTGATGAGGCTGCCTCTGAGGAAGTTTCTAGTCGTCCGCCCCGCGAGGCTTGGCCCCTCGCGAGGGTCTTGAGCTGTAGTTGATGAAGATGGGCCGCGCTGGGCCCCCACTTGAGCCACGCCGCAGGCCGCAGGCAGACAAGTCTGGGGACCCCCGTTCCCAGAACGCCGACAATACCGACGGATTATACGCTCACTGTGTCAGCGTATAGCTTTGTATATTGTTTAGTTGACCGGTCAACCAATCCACATGCTGCCTTATCAGCTCGTGTTCTGTATCTTCGTGTGCTGGCCCATGTGGCAGTGGGTGAAAATAAGTAAACTAGAGGCCCATCTGACACGCGGTGAAGTAAACAAAGTTGAAACCACTCGGGGTAGCACCCCGCACGCTAGTAAATTGAGGGAGCATTGAGGACAAACTTCTTGCGCGCGAAGGACGCACTCGCGCACAATTCACCACTGCGCGGCGGCATGCACAGAAGGATGCACTCGCGCACAACCAGCACAAGTGTACACCGGCGTCACCGCCCCTTGAGATGGACGGCGAGGCAGCCAACAAGCGGAGGCGGCTCGAGCCAAAACCGCATCCGGCGAGCCTGGACTTCATCAGCAGCCTCCCGACAACATGCTGCTCGTCATCATCGGCCTCCTCCCCACAAAATCTGCCGTGCGGACCGCCCTGCTCTCCCGGTGGTGGTGCCCCCTCTGGCGCTAGCTGCCTCCCCCTCAACCTCACCGTCGACAGCTGCCTCTGCGACGGGGATTGCAAATGCATGGCCGCAGTCTCCAAGATCCTTTCATTGCACCCTGGGCCAGCCAGACGCCTTGACATCCACATGTTCAGTACCAACTCCAAGGTCCAACCCAAGTTCGATGAGTGGTTCTTATCCCCCGCCCTAGATCAGCTCGAGGAGCTCAGCTTTGAAGCTGGACGATGTCGCTCTCTGCCGCCGTCCGCGCTCCACCTCATGCCAACGTTGCGCCACGCCAGCTTCAGCTCTTGCTATCTTCCCCAGATTAATGTCGCGCCCTCCCTTCTTCTCCCTCAACTCAAGTAGCTCGACCTCTTCGACGTTGTCATCTCGAAGAAGGCTATGGAGCACCTGCTCCGCAGCTGTACTGCGCTCGAGTACCTTCATCTTGAGCAGATCCACGGGTTCATTAGCCTCCACATCGCCTCGACGAATCTCCGATGGATTTATGTGTCTTGCTGGCCCCACAACAAGACATCAATTGGGAAGAGATCACTCCAGCTGTTCCACATTATGGTCATTGAGAATGCGCCTTTCCTTGAGAGATTGCTTGTATCGGATCTAGAAGGTCCAACAAAAATCAGGGTCATTGACGCGCTGAAATTGACAGCGTTGGTGTACTCGTCTGCCAAATTCTCAGAACTCTTTATTGGATCCGTAATCGTTCAGGTACAGCACTCATCTTCTTCTCCGTCTTCTTGAAATTCACATTTTTAATTTCTTCTTGATGTATTTATGACCGTCTTCCAGAAAATGATTCCCACAAGCTTGACCCGGTCCATGCGCACAGTGAAGATCTTAGCACTAAAATCTATCGGCCCCAATCTGGATCAAGTTGTTGGATTCCTTACATGCTTTCCGTGCATGGAGAAGCTACTCATCGAGGTGAAACTTCTTTCCTATAAGTAAACGGTAATCACAACGTAGCTCAATTTTTTCGTAATTTTCCCAAATTATGATGACAAGTGTAGTTTTCAAAACTGCATCTACGCACTGCACCAAAAGAAATGTTTTTCAATATTTTTTCTCACGTGATCACCTGCATCATTTTTATGTTGTACTACTATAGTAGCCTAGGCTAGTCATAGTGGAAAGTAACTTAGACTACTCCAGTAACTCTATGGTTACCCTAAGAGCAAGTACTACCTCCGTCCTGGTTTACTCTTCCAATTTTGTAGTATCAAAATTTGACCATGGATTTAACTGACAAAATGTTAATGCATGTCACTAAGAACTATATCATTGGATTCATATTTGAACATAATTTCAAATGGTGTAATTTTTAGTGACATGCATTGGCATTTTCTTAGGTAAATCTATGGTCAAAATATTATACTAAATACGAGGTAGTATTCCCTCCGTCCCAAAATTCCTGTCTTACATTTGTTTAGATACGGATGTATCTAACACTAAAATGTAACTAGATACATCTGTATTTAGACAAATTTAAGACAAGAATTTTGGGACGGAGGGAGTACAAAAGTGGGCTATGTAGGCCAAAACATGTGCCAAATTCACTTGTGATGCATTTGGCATCGATGCCCCTCCATTCACCGGTGCCCCAATCTGGATCATCTACTTTGCTCTGGTGCCAAATTAACTCACGCAATGAAAAAACACTGCGTGGGAGAGAGAGGACTGAGGCAATAAAAAACACTTGTTTGGGAGAGTGAGAGGCTGGTGTAGTTGGTTTGATTGATTTGTTTATACATGTGGGTCTGTGTGCACAGCGGTGCCAACTCTCTCACATCGCGAGAGCAGTGCTAAAATCTTTTGATTTGACATCGATGCGTATTATGTGGCATACTTTTGCGAAATATGGCATCGGCCACATAGTGGAAGGCAACAAATTCCCAAGCTCTTCACGTGCTCCTAGTTAAATGAGAGGAAACAGAGAGAGAGAGAGAGAGAGAATATCACTAGCCAGCCAACCCTATCGTATGAGCGAATGATATCGGTCCTCTTGATGACATGAGAATCTTATGCAGCCAGCTGCTCTAATATGTTCTCTTCTTTTGCAGATAAAAAAGACCCGAAAGTGAAAAATGTGCTGCACTATAACAATCTCATCGAATGCCTTGATCTCTATCTTTCAGAAATTGATTTGATCGACTACCGAGGCAGCACATCTGAGATTAAATTGGCCAGGTTCTTTATTCTGGAGGCAAGTGTGCTCAAGGTAATGAGGTTTGGCGTTCTCTGGCGCAACAATGAATGGCGTGCTGATCACCGCAAGCGTCTAAGCCTAAATGACAAAGTCTCCGCAGAAGCTGAATTTGTTTTTGAAACATCAAGTGGCCAGAGACTCGAAAACTTATTTACCCATTAGTGACTTGTCAGGGCAGTGGATTTTAGTTTGTACGATAATGTTGCATCCACCTAAAGTAACGAAAGTTCTTACGTAAACTTCCTAGTAATTCCCTCTTCGTAGGTGCAGCATTACTCCTAACATTTGTAATATCAGTTTGAAACTTGTAATATTGCATTGTCCTATTCCTACGTTTTCAAAATCCTGCGAATCAAACAGGTCCTGAGTTGGTGATGATGTTGTGCCTCCCATCTTTCACCAATAGCCATCGGATCTAGATCTGACGCATACAAACCAAGCTTCTCCATTTTTGCAAAAAGATGCCTGCACTTGTTCTCTATTTACAAACAACTCCTTGTCTCTCACAATCAGACCTATCTCCTCCCCACCACATCTAGGAGGCCGTGGAAAAATCTGGCCCGATGGTAGCTGCCGGAGCCGTCCACCCCCAATCTTGGTGTTCCATGCAATGCACGGGCATCTACGCATGGGAAATTGTGTCGAACATGGCTAGTTGTAAGCAGGCTAGCTCTACAGCCATGATGATAGTGACTGCAGATGGTGAGGCTGACTATGGTATGCCGAACACGGCGCCTATACTCAGGTGTCATCTCCGGCGCAGGGTCTTGTCACTTCACTGTGAGGAGCAGCACGTAATAATTTGACCAACGGGCAGTACAGTCCTAGTACTCATACTACTACATTGGTAGTACTACTACTAGTACTAGTAGCACCACCGTCTGGATTTAGGAGTACTACCACGTCCATCTGGATTTTAGTATTTGACTAGCAATATCTAGTAATGCATGTCACAAAAAATGTACTACTCCCTCTGTAAATAAATACATGGTGTTTTATTCCTATCGGCGAGAGAACTTAATGTTTTTTTGCTAACTAGAGTACCAATAGGATTACATGCAATGAACTAAACATTGCATGTCATGTTTGGTAGTCTCAAGTCATTGAAAGCATGCACGACCCACATCTCTCATTGGTTGATATGTCACGAAATAAGAAACAAGGAGGGAGTTAATGCACTATGCCTAAGTATTTTGGGATTATTTGGTTTTCATAAGGTGACTTACACAACATTTTTGTTTACATGCATTAACATTTTATTAGTTAAATCAAAGGTCAAAACTTGGCGTAAAATTCAAAGGGGACCAATAAACTAGTAAACATCAAACTTCTCTCGTTTGGCTCCAACTAGAGGTCCGGTGAGATGACTATACTGCACCGGCACGGAGGGGGACACAGCTTTGTTGACTTATGGCAACTACCTTTGGGTGAATGACACGTGGGCCCAGGGGGTGGCTGGCCCACCTATCATACAGCCAAAGGCAGGTGCAGTAGAGGGCCAAGGAGTAGTACGAAATCCTATGCACCTACGCACACTAACCAAGGGCAAGAGTGATCACTCGAATCGCAAGATCAGTTGATTAGAAGCTAAGCTAGACCCATGGAGGCGATGAGCGCGAGCATCAGCCGGCTGTGCCAGATGGTCCACGATGCCGGCCTGCGGCCTGGCACCGAGGAACGTCTCCAGGTAGTATTGCTTGAGGCCGCCAGGGTGAGGGGCCGCTTGGACGACAGCTTTGTCTCCTTGTTCGACGAGGTCCTCGTCGGTTTCCTCGACAAGTTCACCGTCATCAAGAAGCTTGCGGACGACTTTGACATAAGCCTCCAACCGACGCACCCAGGCTCTGCGATGCCCACCACCCTCAACGGCCAATATGATGACAACTTCTTTGACGCACCGGTGGCCCTGCGACTGCCCGCCGTCGCGTCGGAGAATGTCCACCTCGAGGTCGCGCTCGCCGCGCAGCGCCTGGCGCAGCAAGACACCATCGACATAATCACCCACGTCTACGCGCAAATCCTCCAGAAGGACTACTACATGCAAAAGGAGGACGATAGGACATTGGCCTTCTTGGACCGCAGGGCAACCTTGGACGGCACTGTTCAGAAGCACGTTGAGCTCGCCGCCAACACCGCTGCTCCTCACACGTCGGTTGGTGACCCGGCGTACTAGGGCGTGAGGATGTCGTTGATGGATCCGTATGTATTTTTATCTTTTTGTCAAATCCATGTAGTAGTATATGATACTACAGTAATTATCTTACCTTTCACATCAACTACATAATTTTCGTATGTACTCCATGCATGAACGGCGCCAGAACGAAACTTCTCATTACTCTAGGCAAAATCGTTATTTTCTATCTATCGGTCGCGCCATGGAGCAGAACCAAATTTTACAAGTTACGAGTTCAAAAGGAAAAGCCTGTCGTGTTTGCTCGCACCCCCACACGGTTGATCTGGCACGCCGCTCAAGCGGGAATGCGTGCGGTGTTGCATTTTCACTTACAAGTGGGACCGCAGTTGAGCAAACCGACTATCGGCAAACCCCCACCCCACCCACCGTGCGATGGCTGAGGAAACAGGAGGGAGAAGAGATGGCTATAGCACGGACTCCAAGAAAATTGGTGTCGGATGGGACTCATGTGGGTGGCGTGTGCCGTACTGCTAGACATGAATGCTGCCCATGCCACCCCACTATATCGAGCCTATATCGAGGTACGTAGAACAAATTTCCTGCAGTCCATGCTTAACCCTCCTCTATCTCTCTTCTCAGCCATCCAGCGGATGCGCAGAGCCCATCGTCTGTTTGCTCACATGCGGCCCAACATGTCAGTGAAAATGCAAGAGGACCCACTGAACCAGCACATCTTTCACCTCGATGTGCTGGTGATGAAAAACAAATCCAATAAATATCTTCGGTGGCCGCTTTTGGAGTTACTCAAGAATAGTAAGATTCTATTTACAGTTTAACCCAAGATGCACATCTCGTGGCTTCAACTACCACTCTATTTTCTTTCATGACACGACCTGGATGCTGGATGTCCCACGTGTCGGCAAAAGGAGGAAGAACCCGACCAAATCTTCGGTTGTGCTCTCGGATTAGACTAGTTGTGCTAACTTAAAAAAATTATTGTGTACTCCCTCCGTTCCAAAATACTTGACTTCCATTTGTCCAAAAATGGATGTACCTATATACTAAAACATGTCTAGATACATATATATTTTGAGAAATAGAAGGCATGTATTGTGCAACGGAGGGAGTGGAATGGATGCAAGTTTTTGTATTGGGAAGAAGAGTACATCCATATATTGATAGAGCGCAATTTAGTAGATGTTCTATCACTTTTAGCTAGCATAGAGGCTAGAGATGAGATTAGTGCACTTGTTGATACTCCTACTAGAATAGAGGCTAGACATGAGACTAGATGCGAGGAAGCAACGTCTACTTCTTTAAACTCGAAGAAGAAAGAAGCACGCAAGATCGAGCCTCCACAGATCAACAATGAATGCATCGAGAAGGCACTAATCCAACTTACAGGAATAGTAAAATGTATTCTTGTTGTTCTTGTTTTCTTTGGTCTTGCTTTTCTAGTCAAAATTATCGTTGGAGTTCATGCAAAATGGAGGTCCGTTTGGGGTCGTGCGTTGGAGTTGGCCTTACAAGTGGGACCGCAGTTAATGAAACCGACTATCGGCAAACCCCCATCTCGCCCGCCACGCGATGGCTGAAGTTAGAGAAACAACAAGGTTGAAGAGATTGCTCTAGCACGGACTCCAAGAAATAATATGGTGTCAGATGGATGTCGTGGTGGTAGCGTGTGCCATACTCCTGGACGTGAATGCTTGTTCTGGCCCATGCCACCCTACTACTCCTACTACTTACTCCTACTATATAGTACTAGTATCGAGGATTCGAGGTGCTGGTTACGTACAGCGAACACATTAACATATGGCTACAGTAAAAACACCCGCCCGACGCGCGAAGCATGTAAAGCTAGTACAAATTGTGTACTACTATTGTTGATTGGCCTCATCCGATAACCTGTTGCAATGCACGTACAATTATGTATTCGGAAAATATTTTTTTGCCTCGTCGCACCACTCACTCAGAGAAGCGACTCGAAAGCCATTCATAAATTTAGTAAGTTTATCACAGGCATATCATTTTATTACATACAACAGGTCATCAACCCACATCGACAACGAGGATACATTATAAATACTAAAGTTTTCACCACACAACAAATAACAAGCAATGAAATACACTTCAACTCAACCATTCCTCGGTGTTGGAAACGCTTGCTTTGAACCACAAGTGATTCTCTAGGACGGGCCATCGATTGTCGATCTGGAAACCAACGCAGGACTGATCATCCAGGCTAAAGCGGCCTACTATATCAGTACCAGGGTAGGGAACCACCCAAATGTCTGAGGTATAGACACAGTTGCTTCTCATAAATGGTATTGTTAACGTTGTGTCAACAGCAGTTGGATCGCCTTTCACCATCATCGGATAGTTTTGTCCAAGGAAGAGCGAGTGTCCGCAATTCTGTACCAGGGAGAAGGAGTTGGCGCTAGCACACTAGTATCCATCCTGAATACCATGCAACGGGTGTTGGAATAGGTCCGGAGAGTGTGAATGAGGGACTCCTGGATTAGGGGGTATCCGGACAGCCGGACTATATCCTTTGGCCGAACTGTTGGACTATGAAGATACAAGATTGAAGACTTCGTCCCGTGTCCGGATGGGACTCTCCTTGGCATGGAAGGCAAGCTTGGCAGTACGGATATGTAGATCTCCTTCCTTGTAACCGACTCTGTGTAACCCTAGCCCCCTCCGGTGTCTATATAAACTGGAGGGTTTAGTCCATAGGACCAACAACAACAATCATACCATAGGCCAGCTTCTAGGGTTTAGCCTCTTCGATCTTGTGGTAGATCAACTCTTGTACTACTCATATTATCAAGAACAATCAAGCAGGACGTAGGGTATTACCTCCATCAAGAGGGCCCGAACCTGGGTAAAACATCGTGTCCCTTGCCTCCTGTTACCATCCTCCTAGACGCACAGTTCGGAACCCCCTACCCGAGATTCGCCGGTTTTGACACCAACATTGGTGCTTTCATTGAGAGTTCCTTTGTGTCGTCATCTTTAGGCTTGATGGCTCCTTCGATCATTGATAGCGATGTAGTCCAGGGTGAGACTTTTCTCCCCGGATAGATCTTTGTATTCGGCGGCTTCGCACTGTGGGCCAACTCGCTTGGCCATCTGGAGCAGATCGAGAGTTACGCCCCTGGCCACCAGGTTAGGTTTGGAAGCTTAAACTACACGGCCTACATCTGCGGAGACTTGATCTTCGACGGATTCGAGCCCTTGCCGAGTGCGCCGCACGGTCACGATGAGCATGATTTAGCTCTACCATCGGACAGTGTTCGGGTGATCACACTGGCAGCCGCTCCGACCCTCAATTCGGAGCCAATTGCGCCATCCATGGACGGGTGGATAGACCCCACCATGGAGGCCGCATTCTCAGCGGCGATCGAGCCGAGTATCGACCTTACCCTTCACGAGAGTCGTGATGCCAAACTGTCAGATTCTCCCCCGGCCACGGACTCCGAACCGCCTGCGCCAGTGCCTATCGAATCCGACTGGGTGCCGATCATGGAGTTCACCTCCGCGGATATCTTTCCGCACTCGCCCTTCAACGACATACTGAACTCATTAAGGTCTCTCTCCTTGTTAGGAGAGTCCTGGCCGAACTATGTCCGGCAAGATTGGGATGCGGATGACGAAGAAATTCGCCACCCACCCACCACCCACTTAGTAGCCACTGTCGACGATTTGACCGACATGCTCAACTTCGACTCCGAAGACATCGACGGTATGGACGACGATGGAGGAGATGAACAGGAACCACTGCCCACAGGGCATTGGATAACCACCTCATCATATGATATATATATATATATGTGTGTGTGTGTGTGTGTGGTGGACACACCCAAAGAAGGCAATGGCGACGGGACAGCGGAGGATGACCCCTCCAAGAAGCAACCCAAGCACCGACATCAGCAGCGCCGCTCTAAGTCTCGCCAAGGCAAAAGCGGTGATACCGGCACAGGAGATAATAGCACTCCGGACAGTGCCAAAGATGACGACAATCCCCTCCAGTAAGATTTAGAGCAGGAGGATGGAGAAGCCAGCCCTCCCGAGAGAGCGGCAGATGGAGAGGCGGAGGGTGATAATTTCATGCCTCCCTCCGAAGATGAGGCAAGCCTCGACGATGACGAATTTGTCGTGCCTGAGGATCCCGTCGAACAAGAGTGCTTCAAGCGCTGGCTTATAGCCACGGCAAATAGCCTTAAGAAAAAGCAACAGCAGCTTCGAGCTGATCAAGATTTGCTAGCTGGCAGATGGACTGAAGTCCTTGTGGCCGAGGAATATGAACTCGAACGCCCCTCCAAGAGTTACCCAAAGCACAGGTTGCTACCCCGACTGGAGGAGGATGCGTTAAAACCTACACCTCCAGTGTATGACGCGGCTAATCGGCCACCTCGTGGCTGTGACAGAGAGGCATTTCAGCCAAAAGCTCAGCCCGCACCCCGACGCCACTCAAATAAAAATGTCAAGGCATGGGGAAATACTACACTAGACCTGTGAGACGTATTGGAGGACAAAGCAAAACACGCAAGATCGATCTACAGATCACGAGGGCGCGCCACTATGCGAGACGATAACTGTCACGCCGGATACAGTAAAAGTAAATCCGGTCGGGCCGAACACAGCGGACAAGACTCACTTGAGCTGCGTCGCGATATAGCCCAGTACAGAGGCGCCACACACCCCCTATGCTTCACAGACGAAGTAATGGATCACCAAATCCCAGAGGGTTTCAAACCCGTAAACATCGAATCATATGATGGTACAACAGATCCTGCGGTATGGATTGAGGACTTCCTCCTGCACATCCACATGGCCCGCAGTGATGATCTACACGCCATCAAATACCTCCCACTCAAACTCAAAGGACCACCTCGGCATTGGCTCAACAGCCTGCCAGCAGAATCCATTGGATGTTGGGAAGATCTGGAAGCCGCATTCCTCGACAACTTCCAGGGCACTTATGTGCGACCACCAGATGCCGATGACTTGAGCCACATAATTCAGCAGCCAAAGGAATCGGCTAGGCAATTCTAGACACGGTTCCTAACAAAGAAAAATCAAATCGTCGATTGTCCGGATGCAGAGGTCCTAGCAGCTTTTAAGCACAACATCCGCGATGAGTGGCTCGCCCAGCACCTTGGCCAGGAAAAGCCGAAATCTATGGCAGCCCTCATGACACTCATGACCCGCTTTTGCGCGGGAGAGGACAGTTGGCTGGCTCGCAGCAGTAACATATCAAAGAACCATGGTACTTCGGATACCAAGGATAGCAATGATAGGTCACGTTGCAACAAACACAAGCGCTGCATCAACAACGATAATACTGAGGATACGGCAGTCAATGCCGGATTCAGAGGCTCTAAACCCGGTCAGCGGAAAAAGCCATTCAAAAGAAGCACTCCGGGCCCGTCCAGTTTGGACCGTATACTCGATCGCTCGTGTCAAATACATGGCACCCCCGACAAGCCAGCCAACCACACCAACAGGGAATGTTGGGTGTTCAAGCAGGCCGGCAAGTTAAATGCCGAAAACAAAGATAAGGGGTTACATAGTGATGACGAGGAGGAGCCCCGGCCGCCGAACACCGGAGGACAGAAGAGGTTCCCCCCACAAGTGCGGACGGTGAACATGATATACGCAACCCACATCCCCAAGAGGGAGCGGAAGCGTGCGCTAAGGGACGTATATGCGTTGGAGCCAGTCGCCCCAAAGTTCAACCCATGGTCCTCCTGTCCGATCACCTTCGATCGCAGGGACCACCCCACTAGTATCCGTCATGGTGGATTCGCCGCACTGGTCCTAGACCCAATCATTGATGGATTTCACCTCACCCGAGTCCTTATGGACGGCAGCAGCAGCCTGAACCTGCTTTATCAGGACACATTGCGCAAAATGGGTATAGACCCCTCAAGGATCAAACCCACAAAAACGACCTTCAAAGGCGTCATACCAGGTGTAGAGGCCCATTGCACAGGATCAGTCTCACTGGAAGTGGTCTTCAGATCCCCAGATAACTTCCGAAGCGAGGAGTTAATCTTCGATATAGTCTCGTTCCGCAGTGGCTATCACGCACTGCTCGGGCGAACCGCATTTGCGAGATTCAATGCGGTACCGCATTATGCATACCTCAAGCTCAAGATGCCAGGACCTCGGGGGGTCATCACAGTCAATGGAAACACAGAGCTCTCTCTTTGCACGGAGGAGCACACTGCGGCCCTTGCAGCAGAAGCACAAAGCAGCCTCTTAAGGCAATCCACCAGTTCGGCGATTAAACACCCGGACACCTTCAAGCGCGCCCGGAGTAATCTGCAACAAGACCGCCTGGCATGTTCTGAGCTCGCATAGAAATGCGGCCCCCACCCTAGTCCCAACCAAACAGCGAAATCCGTGCCACGCGTACATAATTACGCATTAAAAATACCATGGGCATAGGTGGAGGGAGGCACGACTACGGAACACCCCAAAACGCGGCTCAACCGCACTAGGAGCTTCCCACTTTGTTATTTTTTCTCTCTTTCAGGACTTTACTCTCTGGAAAACTCCTCCGGCAGTACGATTGCCGGACACATGATACAACAACCAAGGAGGCAGAAAGCTACATCGCACCATGGAACTCCCAGGTGGTCTTTGATAACGAGTAAAATACCTGCTTTACTGCTTTAAATATCATTCCGCAGCTTGCCCTTGGAGAGGACATGTCAAATAGTCCTACTTTTTGCTTATCGCACTACTTGTATCATTCTGCTTCGACGCACCTTTTTTTAAAACAATGCATAGCACTAGACTATTACCGCATTCTCTATTCTTTCTTATATATATGTTCATTCATGACATTCGGCACCCGTACACTCTAGTACGGCCAATACTCCAGGGGCTTAAACATACCCCATAATACGGCATGAGAAGTCTAAACACTTTCGACAGTGCGGCACCCCGAACTTATAGCATTATATGCATCAGCTCCGAATCATGTCTTGGGTCAATAGTTGGGTTTGCCCGGCTCCCATGTTTTGGTACCTTACGTTCCGCTATATCGGCTAAGGTAGCACTGGGAGAACTACTGCGATTGTGCCCCGGTTCATCTCAGCAAGCACCTCAGTAGAGAAAGCTAAAACTGACTGTCATGATAAGGCGAGAGCCGGTCGCTGTTCGAGAGGTCTCGAGTCCCTAAAGACTTATGCCGCTTAGAGCGAGGAGTCGGCTTTGTCCGGCTTAGGTGTGTATAGCGTCCCGAATTCGGCCTTCCGAATACCAGGGGCTTCACCAAAATTTAAAATTGTAGACTTCTATGGCTAAGTGGGAGTGATAAAGCATTATAGTCCGATTGCCTTGTTCGTTGTGCTGAGCACCTCCCTCGAAGGACCCAACAATGGGAAAAAGAGTGCTCAGATTTATCCCGAACACCCCAGCACTCGTGGCATGGGGGCAGAAGCCGACGACTGGCCATATCTCAGATTTGATAAACAGAAGGTAATATTTTAAATTCAAACAAGTGTTGCATAGTGCAAATGAACAAGTTTTCATAATACAGGATCACACGAGCAAGTTCATTCAAAAATTACATCCTTCGCACACTCGTCCGCCATAATACGGGCACCCTTCAGGACATCCTCATAATACATTTCAGGGTGCCGATTCTCCTTGCCTTGCGGCGGCCCCTTATTCACCAGCTTCTCAGCGTCCATCTTGGCCTAGTGCACCTTCTCACGGGCAAAAGCCCGGCGTGCACCTTCGATGCAGACGGACCGCTTTATGACTTCCAGCCGTGGGCAGGCATCCACAAGCCGCCTCACCAAGCCGAAGTAGCTGTTGGGAAGGGAGTCGCCAGGCCATATCCGGACTATAAGGCCCCTCATGGCCTGTTCGGCCGCCTTGTGCAGCTTGACCAGTTGCTTCAGCTGGTCGCTCACAAGCATCGGGTGTTCTGTCCCAGTATACTGAGACCAGAACAACTTCTCCGTTGAGCTTCCCTCCTCGGCCTGGTAGTACTTTGCGGCATCCGACAAGCTGCGGGGCAAATCTGCGAATGCTCCTGGAGAGCTCCGGACTCGGGTAAGTAACAAGTAATTTACTTTCACATGCTTGCTTTGCATGATGAATGCCTTACCCGCTGCTATCTTCCTCATCGCCTCAATTTCCTGGAGGGCCTTTTGGGCTTCAGCCTTGGCACACTTTGTGCTCTCGAGGGTCGCGGCAAGCTCGGACTCTCGCGTCTTCGAGTCAAGCTCCAAAGCCTCGTGCTTCTTCACGAGAGCCTGGAGCTCTTGCTGCACCTCGCCCACCCGTGCCTCTTGTTTCTCCTGCTCGGTGCGCTCCTCGGCCGCTTTGTTTTTGGCCTCGGACAACGCTTGCTTCAGGGTTGCCACTTCGGTCGTGGCCCCTGGCACATCCATGATGATCCTATCATTTTGCAACCACGTCTTTATATATATATATATAGAGAGAGAGAGAGACAAGTTATTACTTACCTTTGTTCTCCTTGAGCTGCCTCTTGGCAAGGCCGAGCTCTTTCTCAGACCGCTCGAGGTTCTGCTCAATGCGGCGACCTCCGCAGTCAGTGTGGCAGAGGTCAGCAGCGAAGCCTGCATACGCATATAGACATACTTGTATTAGACTCTTGCAGATATTATTTGATCCTCTATTCGGCTTTTCTTTGTGAACACCAAACAGAGCATCAGGGGCTACTGTCTATGCGGTAATATTATCCTATATTTTAAATACTTACCTCAAAGCCTGTTAGAAGGCTGGCACAGGCTTCAGTCAGTCCGCTCTTGGCGGACTAAACCTTCTTGATCACCGCACTCATAATAGTGCGGTGCTCTTCGTCGATGGAAGTTCCGCGAAGCGCTCCCAATAGGTTGTCCGGTGCCTCTTGATGGATAGAGGTCACCGGCACGGGCGGCTTGCCCCTCTTGGAAGGGGGTCGCCCGCCGGAGTCCGGAACCACTGAAGGTTCCGGCGCGGTGTTCGGCTCAGGGCCGAACTTGGAGCCCTTGGGAGTCTTGCTCCCTCTGCGCCTGGAGTCTGGAAGGTCGCCTTGAGGCGCCTCCAGGACTACCTCCCCTCGGTTCGGTGCCCCTTGAGACAATACCTCGACATTGTCCAGAGGGCGAGGAGAGGAGGCGTTTGGAAGTGACTCGCTATTCATATCCGATGAGTCCAAGGAAACGTCCGACGAGGATACGTCGATACTGGCTCGGGGCGGACTGCTTGAGCATATTCGACGTTAGGAGAAGCAGTGCAATAAAAGTATGCTATGAGTTACTCTGGTATCCGAATACTTACGACTTCGCCAGGGGCTTGGCCCTGAGTAACCACTCGTCTTCGCCGTCGGCGCGGGTGGTGGAACAGTCCGGAAGGAGAGTCCTTCCCTTCTTGGACCCTCCGACCTCCCTAGTTGGGGCGGCCTTCCTTTTCCTGTCTCCCCCGGCTGGAGGGGGAAAACCTTCATTTTCCTCCTCATTTTCACGGGAGGAGTGCGTCTCGGAGTTATCGGACGATGAGTCTGATACCACCTGGCGTCGGGAACCGGGTTCCCATGGCCTTCTTCTTGATCTTCTTCTTCGGCACCCCATAAGGAGCCAGAGTCCGCATCTCCGTCAGGAGAGCGTCTGCAGGGTCTTCGGGCAGAGGGGGCGGACAGTTAATCTGCTCCGATGTCTCCACCCAGTCCTGTCAAAGGCATGGGAGCTCAGACCCCGCACATGGTTAAACTATGGAAAATGAATACCCTACGAGATGTACAGAACTTACCAGATTCGCAGGACGCGTCGCGCTTAGCCCGCGGTCCTCGGTAAGGGGAGGGGGGACCTCGGCGCCCTTGAGCAGCACCTTCCATACGTCCTTATGCGTCGTGTCGAAGAGCTCGCATAGAGTCTGGTGCTGGGCCGGGTCGAACTCCCATAAGTTGAAAGCCCGTTGTTGAGACGGGAGGATCTGGCGGAAGAGCATGACCTGGACTATGTTGACAAGTTTGAGTTTCTTGCCTATCATGTTCCGGATACACTTCTAGAGTCCGTCCAGCTCCACCGATGAGCCCAGGACAGGCCCTTCTCCTTCCAGGGAGTCACGTGGGGATTATGGATCGAAACTCGGGGGCCGCCACCCAGTTGGTGTCGCGCGGCTCGGTGATGTAGAACCACCCCGATTGCCACCCCTTTATGGTCTCCATGAAGGAGCCCTCGAGCCATGTAATGTTGGGCATTTTGCCCACCATGGCTCCATCGCATTCCGCTTGTTGGCTGCCTACTACATTCGGTTTGACATTGAAGGTCTTCAGCCACAGGCCGAAGTGGGGCCGGATGCGGAGGAAAGCCTCGCACACGACGATGAACGCCGAGATGTTGAGGATGAAATTCGGAGCTAGATCATGGAAATCCAGCCCATAATAGAACATAAGGCCACGGACGAATGGATGGAGGGGAAACCCCAGTCCGCGGACGAAGTGGGTGAGGAAAACCACCCTTTCGTAAGGTTCCGGGGTAGGGACAATCTGCTCCGCGGCTGGCAGCCGGTGCGCAATATCTGTGGCTAAGTATCCGGCCCCGCGCAGCTTTTTGATGTCTCCCTCCGTAACGGAGGAGACCATCCACTTGCCTCCCGCTCCGGACATGTTTGGAGAGGGTTGAGGAGAAGGATGTGGACTAGGGCGCTGGAGCTCGAGTGTGTGAGAATGGATGAGCAAGGAGGAAGAAGGCGTGGGTAGAAAAAGGTGAACCCTTATCCCTTTATAAGGGCGGACGAAACTATGCGCCCCCACCAGCCTGGTAAAACTCGCTTATCCCCCAAGCGCCGTAATTGATGGCGCGGTTGGGTTACCCACATCTGTATTGATGGGAATCTCGTAATAAGGGGACACAATCTCTGCTTCGACAAGACGTGCCAAGGAAACCGCCTCACGAAACACGCTGAGGTTGGTTGTGAAAAACGATTCGAATGGTGACCTGGTTGTGGTGTGATGTCACACTGCGGAATGCATCGGCAGATTAGATCTATGAAAATATTATTCTCTCTACGGTTGTATGTGGAACTTGTTTTGCAGAGCCGGACACAATCCTCGTGTTCAAAATCTTCTATGAAGTATTCGGAGGAGGAACCCGCCTTGCAATGCCGAAAACAATCTGCGTGCCGGACTCATCGTCATTGAAGCCTGGTTCAGGGGCTACTAAGGGAGTCCTGGATTAGGGGGTATCCGGACAGACGGACTATATCCTTTGGCCGGACTATTGGACTATGAAGATACAAGATTGAAGACTTCGTCCCGTGTCCGGATGGGACTCTCCTTGGCGTGGAAGGCAAGCTTGGTAGTACGGATATGTAGATCTCCTTCCTTGTAACCAACTCTGTGTAACCCTAGCCCCCTCCGTGTCTATATAAACTAGAGGGTTTAGTCCGTAAGACCAACAACAACAATCATACCATAGGCTAGCTTCTAGGGTTTAGCCTCTTCGATCTCGTGGTAGATCAACTCTTGTACTACTCATATTATCAAGAACAATCAAGCAGGACGTAGGGTATTACCTCCATCAAGAGGGCCCGAACCTGGGTGAGACATCATGTCCCCTGCCTCCTATTACCATCCGTCTAGATGCACAGTTCGGGACCCCCTACCCGAGATCCGCCGGTTTTGACACCGACAGCGACCATGGGAGACTACACCTGCTTCCTTAGCAGTAACATCATCAATGGGCTGTATACACACAAGAAGAGGTGATCCATCGGAATTAGTTGCCAGGCGCCACAGAGTATATGGGCGCTGCTCATCCTCATGCTCGTGATCATCACCATCGTCATATCCCCCTTGGTTATAAAAATTTTCAAGTATAGGTGGTGGGATGTTCACAGGACCATGGAAACACAAGAAGAAGGTTAATTAGTAAAGGGAAACTTGCTAACCCACATGCATGTGGATGAAACAATTATAATTATGGTGGAAGACAAACGTACCAAAACTATGAGGATCCCATGCAAAAATAGTGCCACGAGTGGTGGCAGCAAACACAAGGCCCTAGTATTCAATTGCATCACAGTACTCATCCGTGTACAGAAACTGATTTTTGAGCAATATCCATTGAGTCGAACCACCAAGGACGGCAACAAGCTTGTCGAAGATAGCAACAACTCCATAGTTGTTGTAATTCCAAGAGCGGTTGGGAACTCGACAAATTTCTATCTTCCGTAGAAGACAGTCACCATGATCGTATTTGAACGTGCGTACAATACCGGTGTGCTCAACCTCTGGGCAGTCTGCTGAGATTTTTGGAAGTTGAACCCGATCACGAGTGTACACATTCAATGTAAACAACCCAATCTCCATTTGCGCCCGCCCAAGCCTTGCCCTCAAGCGATGGCATCTTAACATCATACGTATCATTATCAAGCGGCATCAACTGGCACAGGGTGAGGTCTCCGTCGTTCCGGCACCAGTCATCAGGGTCACGGCGAAGAAGATAGGGGAGATCAAACCACTCCTTGACTCTTGGGTTCTTTGTAATGATGTTATTAGTTGAGTCGAGAATGGGCTTGAACGAACCTGCCATGCTAGCCGAGGTGATGACGTCGCACCGATCAATGAGTTCCTCCACCACGTCATCTTTCAGATTGGGGCAAGAATAACGTGGTCATTTCCAGCCTGTTCCCTCCATGGAGAAGACGATCGAACAATGGCAGAAGAAAGGGTGAAGGGATGAAGGAAAATGGAGGAGGGAGAGGAAGAGCATGCAACAGTAGTTCCAAATCGAGAGGGAAAGGCGAAGAGTCGGTGGACGGTTGCGAGTTTGCCATGGTTCACGAAGAGGCACCCCGGCCTACACGTCCGTTCGGAAATACTCCTACTACTCACCGTCGTCTCACTTATATGTTGGAACGGGACCACATGTCAATGAAACATGGTGTGTAATTTCTCGTGCAAAATGCGATCTGGCCGCGTTGGCCCGAGGTGCCGCATTAGTTATCGACCCTTATTTTTTTAATGGCGTGCCGATCAGTTTTGAAGCATGACTAACTGGTACTGTACGCAGAGAAAATATAAACTACTCTACCACTACTCCACCTCCAATACTAGTAGTATAAAAAAGATATATAGGCTGGAGCTTGAGCACTTTCTTGCTAAGGGCTGTCCACTTGCTTCTCACACTACCACCCTCTCTCCAGATCTAAAAAAGACGGCCCCTCTCTCCCTCCTCACCGGTGGTCACAGATCCATCGGGGAAGAAAAGGACGTGCAGCGTTGACGCACTCGTCGTCGGCGAGCGAGGTCACGCACTGATGACAAGGCCGTCCTCTCAGACCTAGCGCCCGCGCGGGATGGCCTCCGTCCCCAAGCTCGCTGCCGTAGTGTGTGCGGAAGAAGACGACCATGAGCGAAGCCACTTCCCGCCGACCCTCAGGTATGCTACCTCTTTCCGAACCATAACCTTGTTCTACTGCCCCATTTGCCACGTCATTGCATGTGGATCTTTTTCCACTCCACCATCTTCCCAATTTGCTATCCTCTGCTCCGCTGGCCACACAAACGAAAACCATAATTTGCACTATTAAAGGAAACCCTACTTCATGCAGACTAATCCATGTCTGGGTTGAATAAGGAAAGGAAGGGAGACTGTACTGTCCAAGAGAGTAGGCATCGAACCCGCATCTAGGTTGGAAAGGGGAAAATCAGTAGCTAAGGAACGAGTCTCGTGTCTCTTGGTTGAAGAAGGGTAGAAAGGCATGACAACGCAATAGAGAATGAACTGGTCGATCGGTTTGTTGTCCTCGCATAGGAAAAGGTGGCTAAAGAGAACAAAAATGGGACGTAATCCACATATGCTGCCTGGATATTTGTTGCTCTGGGCAACCATACCTCCCTCACCACTCTGCGTCCGTGGACGTACATCGTCCTGGTGCGCCCACTATCCGAATGGGCCTCCCATGCTCTTATTGCCACTTTTTTACTGTTAGTATAACGCCAGCAGTCAAGTCAAGTAATGCTACTGCTAAAGTGATGCCACATTTAACTAATGCCGCTCTCAGTCTAATGCCACCGATAAATTTAAGCAATGACATTTAATGTCACTGGATTATTTCAGGGTTAGCTGTTGATTGTGGATATATTAAAGATTTTTCAGCTAAAGCATTCTAATGATGTTGCACAGCCAGTATACCAATGATGAAACTTGTTACTACCTTCAGATTTTTGCACTGTTAATGCTTATAGTTTACATACCTCACTTTCATGAGATAAGTTAATTTTTTTTGTACAGTGTCACCAAAATGCCAAGGCATTGATGTCATTTTATTTTGGTTAAACTGCACAGACAATTATGAAGACAAGAGTAAAGGTCAAGAGTGGGCACCTCCTCCTCCGGCTGTCTCTTGATTCGTTCAATCAAGTTTTTATGTTTGATCGATTATCAAGATTGGGGTAGCAATTTTTAAGGTCCCCCCGAGTTCGAAATGATATTTACCTTGGAGGTACATGGTTTGCAATTTTTTTATACTGTCATTAGTTAATAATGCTAGTTACCTTCAGACTTTTGTATTTGGTTTAATGCTCATGCACAGCTAGTATACAATGATGAAACTTGTTACCTTTACATTTTGTATTGTTAATTCTTATAGAAACCTTCCAGTGCTAGAGTTTATTGAATCTGTTCAGTAAAACCATTGTACTGTACCCTATAATAAACTAACTACTCTATTGTTGCACTAACCACTGGATTAGTGTATATTTGTAGTATTCGAATGGTGTTGCATTAACGTATGGACATAAATAAAGTGTGGCAAGCTTTCCCAGATATGTGCTCAAGAAAACTACTACATGTTTTTCTAAATACTAGACGTTTGGGTACTTTAAATTGAACCACGAAAACGTCTTATATTAAGGAACAAAGGGTGTAGAGTTCACTCAAATTATCCCGGTAAAGGTAGTCACACCTTTGTTAAAATTAATGTTCATTATGGTATCGGAGGAGGTCTGTATGTTTGTCTCTAATGCCTGTCGACTACATACCTGACATCATGATGTAATGTTAAGTCATTTCCTTTTGTACAGTGTCACTGAATTGTCAAGGCGGTGATGGCATTTTATTTTAGTAGAACTGCACAAAATTTGCTTAAAAGAAGAGGAAAGGTCAGGAATGGCTCAGTTTTTCAAGAAAAAAAACTATGTATGCCTTCCTGACATCAGCCATTGTTGCTTTATTTATTCCTTCAAACATGTGGTTAGAAACAGTCTTGCTACCTTTTCCCATTAAGAAATTGGAATGCTTATATTTGTGAGTCTATGCTTCAACTAGTGTCACTTTTAGAGTAATCACACTTTCAATATCTATGCAAACAGGGATGCTCGATTTTAGTGGAACTGCACAAAAAGTCCAACTGGTTCAACATTAGGAGCATGTTTTTTTCCAAACCTTTATATCCAATTGGTGGCACTATGAGCTGTTCATTACGAAGGTTCATGGTTTGCTACTATCTTGCTACTCTTTTTGTACTGACATTAGATAGTAATACTAGTGGTTTGCATGTGAGTTTATTGGCAGGGTGGACCTACATTGGAGGTGCAGGACGGGATTCAATGATTGGATGCTCAATTTCGGTTGTATTGATTTCACCTCTTCCATCACTGCGAACATGGATATCCTTGGTCTGATGAAGAATAGGCGCTATATTTCTGCTATGAACCAGCAAATCAATACAGTATGAAATTGTCCAGTGCAGAACATGACAGATGCTAAGCGGAAGAGACATGTTTAAACCGAAAATACAAGGTGTGGTATATGTTTACTAGCTTCTTGATATTTGTGCAGACAGAGATGTCTGCCCGTTGCTATTTGGCAAACAAACAAAGTGTCCGCAATTTTGGTTGAACTGCACAAGAGAATAGTATAGTCACTGCATGCAGTGCCATTTGAAAATAGACACAGAAAGATTGGATAGTCACTTCATGGACTGCAGAAAAGTAGTATTGTACTATTTATTGGCCAACACTAGGTGCTTCATTGCTTTGGTCTGATTATACAATGGGCATCATTTTACCTAAGTTAAAGTTTGTATTCCGAAAATAGTCTCGCGGTGTGATCGAAAGAAGACCAAATCATATTGCAGTGGATGTTCCTCCATCATGTGTGGTTCATTCTCATGGTTCTAGCTGTTGGTGAAACCACTTACGTTTGCAAGAGGAATTGTAGGCTTCACAAACAAATTTGTCTTTCGGTCTGTACTGAATGTTGGCAAAGAGAAGCATCCATGTTAGTAGGAAGAACAGATGTTTTTTCTAGATCTTTGATTTTTGAGCTACATATTTGTATATGATCTGTGAATCATTGAGATGCATTAACATGTTGATCTTATGTATGGGAATCATACTAGTTAGTTTTAGTTGTGACGCAAGATCCGAAGTGGCTGATCTTTGCTTTTGGAGCTACATATTTGTATATGATCTGTGAATCATTGAGATGCATTAACAGTTACTTATTTCTGTTCGCTCAGTGTTTACAAGTTACTGATCGATCACTAGCTAGCCTACAAATGCGCTCCTGGCAGTTTTATTTGCGACGCAAGATGTGAAGTGGCAGTTTTTTGAATAAAAATGCCTACCTCTGAAGAAACTGACAAGCTACACTATCGATCCTACACGGATAAAAATGCCTACCTTTGAAGAAGTTTAAGCCTAATTAATTCCGTGAGCAAAGCAGCTAGACCAAGGCATGGCAATAATTAACAGCATGCAGAAGTTTAGGCCTAATTAATTCCAGCGATTTAAGTGGCTGCATGCGTGCCCTCGGATGCGACTCGTTGCATGCTGCTTCGCGTACTGCCTGTGAGCGATTCTGACTGCCTGCATGCAGCCGGCCGTAATTAAGGCAGCTAACTAATGCGAAAAAAGATATGCTTTAATTGTTGCGGGCTTTTTAAATCCGTGGAATCATTATTGACAAGGAGGGAGATGATTTGAGTGCACTCGTTTGACCGCCATGCCGGCAGGCGACCCAGACGGGACGGGACGGCACAGTCATAATTTCAGTTTCTCTAGTTTTTCACGGCAAGCTGGCGCGCTAAGCCATTATGCATTGAATTCCGATGTCCGTCGCGTAACCTTCCGCCTATAAGTACTGCTTCCCGGCCTTCTCCGGTGCCACCGTGACCCAACTCGCCATATCCTCATAAGCCCCCACCGGCCCGACGTCGCACGCCACGTCCGACATGCCCCCGCCCGTCCGCAGTAGGCGACGCCGGAGGCGGTCACCGCCGAAACTAGTGTTCGGGTTTTCACCGGAAGGCAGACAGAGGGAGGAGGCATTCTATCTATCTTTAGATGGCAATGCGGAGATTGAGGAGTTGTTGGAGCGCGACCGCATGGCGAAGGAGCAGGAGTTGTTGGAGCGCGACCGCCTGTCGGAGGAGCAGCGTATCGCCGATTTGCACCGCCAGCGGGACATGGAGCAGCAGCGCACCGACGCTCTGAGTCGCGAGCAGAGTGCCAGCAACTGGGCCGACTACGTGGAGGCCGGCGCCCGGCAAATAGCCCTGGAGGCTGTCAAGCACGCACACGTTCGCGACGCCGATTTTTACTACCAACTCGTCAAGTGGGTTTCCCGCTTGGAAGCCGAAGCTTCGGTGGACCACGCCGGCATGGAAAGGGCCAACGCGCGCGAGCAACGCGCCCTATCGCACCTCTTGCAAGTCTGAGGTGAGGCGCACGACGCCGGTGCTAGTGTTTAGCGTGTACCACAGATGGCGGCCGGCATCGTCTAGTTAGCTAAGAGTAAGTTAGTACCTGTATGCTACTAGAGTATTAGTGGGAGTAGATAGTTAACTTGGCTATGATGGTTGTCAACGTGGAAGTTCAGTACTCTATATGTGGATCAAACCTGTTACTTTGCCCTGAATGTTGAACTTTCCGTTTGAACGTATGGAATGGGCTGTTATTTTTTTAAATGGGTTGTATTTGTCCTCCACGGGTTTAGAGGCTGACTTGTGGGCCTAGCAAGTTGACGCGTACACAATCAAGAGATGATTGTACGTGGAGAGGATGACAGCAGGGACCTGCCAAGGTCATGGCAGTACGCAAGCGAGTGCCTCCTTATTTCAAGCTAATAAAAATGGCTCCTCCTAGTGGATTTCTGACATCTGGGTCCCATGCCATTGTCAACGTAGTCAATAAACGAGAGAATTGCACAACGAGCGGCTGACACCAGGGACCCAGCAACTCGCCCAGTTATTTTTGTTTTGGGTTAATTTGATAAATGCCACTCCAAATCTGGTGTATTCGAGAAATGCCATTGCAATTTCCAAACTTTGAAAAATGCCATTTCATGCCATTTCTAGTGGCATTTTTCGAAGTCTGGAGTGGCGTTTTTCAAAGTTTGCAAACTGCAGTGGCGTTTTTCAAAGTTTGCAAAAATTGCAGTGGAATTTTTCAGAGTTTGGAAATTGCAGTGGAATTTTTATGAATCGCCATAATTGGAGTGGCATTTATCTAATTTGTTTTTGAGACGGCAGCAGCGTGTCAACTGGTCTGTGCGGGACACTCTGGCCTGTCTAGACAGCCTTTTTCTTTTATGTTTACCACATACCAGCCCAGTAGTTTTTTTTCTTTCTGAAAATGGCTAGCCTAGTTTTTTTGTGATTTGTCAAGTAAGTCGCTTTATCAGGCCTGTTGGGCTGTGAATCTTTCAAGACGAGGAGAGATTCATTCGGCTGGCCGAGAAAATGGCCTATCAGTAATGAGAAATGGGTTGTACATTTTTAAAACACATCAAACCGGCAATTAGTTTCAAATATATTTTTTTCATTTCGAGATTTTAAATTGCATTGGTTTTTATGCATGGACAATTTATTGGATTTTATATTGATATACATTTATTTTTAAAAGCAGTCTGAATGTGACTCGAAATTTCGGGATTAAAAACAGTTCAGACCGCACCGACATATGCAAAATTTTGTATAATTTTTTAACCGTGTCCACAATATGGGCTGTAATGCTAATAAAAAGAATATGGGCTCCAAAAAAACCCGTAAGAATTAGCAAATGGGCTGTAAATTATTTGAAATAATGGCAGATGGGTTGTATGCTGTTTTCAAGAGATTTGAGGCTTTCCACAAATGGCCTGTATACTGTTGGATGTCCATCCAACGGCCGTCGTGTTTCTTCAATCTCTGCTCTTCCTGCTCCAGCCGCTCAAACAAGCGCCGGCGGGACTGCCTGCTCCCTCCTCCCCACGGCCGGCTGTGCTACCGCGCATGCCTCACCTCCCCACCGTACTCCCATCGCTGGCCTAGCCATCCCTCTACTCACCCACACCTGTTGTTATTCTCCGGCGACGGCAGACGAACCAGTAAACCCTCGTACAGTCGTACTCCCCTCCGCGTGGGAAACAAAAACAACTGCCGAGTCTTCCCTGCCTCCGTGTCGTTCCCTTCCTAGGCCTCGCCGTCATCCACCGCCCTGGTGCTCTCGGCGTGGCGTGGTCAACGTGATCAACGACCGACATGCATCTGAAGTGGACTGTACGTGGAGAGGCTGACAGCTGGGTCCACGGCCGCACGCAAGGAAATGCATCCTTATTACGTGCAAAATAATGATTCATCCACCTGACATCTGGGACCCACCGAAAGGGCCTCTATATTTCATGAAAAAAACATTATCGCCGCTGACAGCTCGGACCCACCAGCTATATCTTCCCACGCAAAGAAGTGCCTCCTTATTACGCACAAAAAAATGAATACTCCCCCTGCTAGCAGGGACCCAGTATAGTGGGCCTACTAAGTTGACGGGGACGAAGGGCTTTGTCAACTTAGTCAATATGCACGATTCTAGCTTGATTGACCGTACGATGTCCATCCAACGGCCGTAGTTCTTCTTCAACCTCCGGTCTTCTTGCTCCAGCCGCCCAAAGCAGCGCCGGTCGTGCCGCCTGCTCCTGCCTCCCGTGGCCGGCTATGCTACCGCGGAGGCCTCACTGCCCCCATACTACTCCCACCGCTGGCCAGGCCATCCCTCCACTCCACTCACCCACACCCCCTGTTATTCTGCGGCGACGGCAGCGCAGCCGAACCAGTGAACCATCGTACTCCTCTCTGCGTGGGCATCCACTGCCGCGTCTTCCCTGGCTCCGCGTCGTCGCCTTCCTAGGCCTCGCTGTCGTCCACTGCCGTGGTGCTCTCGGCGCGGCGTGGTCAATGTGGTCAACGACCGAATTCCATCGGAAGAATACTGTACGTGGAGAGGCTGACAGCTGGGTCCATGGCAGCCGCAAGGAAGTGCCTCCTTATTACGCGGAAAATAATTATTCCTCCACCTGACAGCAGGGACCCACCGAACGCCCACCAGTATTTTGTGAAAAAAACGTTTGCCCCTGACTGCTGGGACCCACCTGAGGGCCACCGTATTTCGCAAAAAAAACGTCCCCCCTGCTATCAGCTCGGACCCACCGGAAGTGCCTCCTTATTACGCACGAAAAAATGAATACCCCCTGCTAGCTGGGACCCACCTTGGTGGGAGGCTGACTTGTGGGCCTACTAAGTTGACGGGGACGGAGGGCTTTGTCAACTTAGTCAATATAAACGATTCTAGCCCCAGTGACCGTACGATGTCCATCCAACGGCCGTAGTGCTTCTTCAACCTCTGGTCTTCTTGCTCCAGCCGCCCAAAGCAGCGCCAGTCGTGCCGCATGCTCCTGCCTCCCGTGGCCGGCTAAGCTGCCGCGGAGGCCTCACCGCCCCCTACTATTCCCACCGCTGGTCAGGCCCTGCGGCGATGGCAGCCTCACACCGCAGCCGAACCAGTGAACCCTCGTACTCCTCTCCGCGCGGGCTTCCACTGCCGCGTCTTCCCTGGCTCCCCGTCGTCCCCTTCCTAGGCCTCGCCGTCGTCCACCGCCCTGGTGCTCTCGGCGCGGTGTGGTCAACGTGGTCAAGGAACAGCTTCCATCGAACATGGAATGTACGTGGAAAGGCTGATAGTTGGGTCCACGGCCGCAGCAAGGAAGTGCCTCCTTATTACGTGCAAAATAATTATTCCTCCACCTGACAGCAGGGACCCACCGGACGGGCCACCGTATTTCGCGAAAAAAAACATTTGCCCCTGACTGCTCGGACCCACCAGCTACATCTTCGCACGCAAGGAAGTGCGTCCGGGCAAAAAAACGATTCGCCCCCCTGACTGCTAGGACCCACCAGCTACATCTTCGCAGGCAAGGAAGTGCCTGACAGTCGGGACCCACCTGGTCGAAGCGTATGTAGCGTTGTCATTCTGGTCGCGAACGTGTACGTACATATATACTGGTGGATGTAGAGGCGCGCACGTGTCGTAGTAGAGGCGCGTACGTGTCATAGTATAGGCGTGCACGTAGCATGTACACGTACGTACAGCGACCAGGGTGCAAGAAAGAAAATACAGCCACGTATGTGTACATACGGGCGGGGTCTCGAACGCCTACTCGCGCATACATACGGTCAGGGCTCGTGTACATGGCTGGGTCGGAACGGAGAAACAGCGTCGTCGTCGTGTTCATGGGGAGGCAACGGAATTCGCGGTGTTCATCGGGAGGCAACGGAACGTGTGGGAGCCAACCGGCTGGGTCGGAACGGAATGCGTGGTCGTGTTCATCGGGAGGGCTTGGACGGAACAGGCCATGGAAACGAGGCCTAGCGTACCGCACAATGGAGGAAATGGACCTCCTACGTTCGGAACGGGGTCCTATTGATCGGGAGGGGTCTGGCGTACCGCAAAACAGAGGAAACGGACCTCCTGCGGTCGAAACGGGGGTCCTGTTGATCGGGAGGGGTGTGGCGTACCGCAAAACGGACGAAACGGACCTCCTACGGTCGAAACGAACGAAACAGACCTCCTACGGTAGAAACGGGGGTCCTGTTGATCGGGAGGGGTGTGGTGTACCGCAAAACGGACGAAACAGACCTCCTACGGTCGAAACGGGGGTCCTGTTCATCGGGAGGGGTGTGGCGTACCGCAAAACGGGACTCCATGGGATATTGTTCATCTCCACCGTCGACCTCCTCCAGCCTCCACGGGCTACCGTCGACCTCCTCCAGCCTCCACGGGCTCCTGTTCATCCAGCCTACACCGCGCGCTACTCCACTGGCTACTGCTCAACCACCCCTCCACCATCTACTGTTCATCCAGCCCTCCACACCACAGAGTCCTGTTCAACCACCCCTCCACGGGCACCCCTCCACCGTCTACTGTTCATCCAGCCCTCCACCACACCACGGGGTCCTGTTCATCCAGAGGCAACGCCACCGCTCACTGTTCATCCAAACCCCCCGCGACGCTCACTGTTCATCCCAGAGGCAGCATCGATCGGGTTCAGTTAACAGCCATCGATCGATCGCTCGGGTTCAGTAACGCGTAGCCTGCAGTGCAATCGCTCGGGTTCAGTTAGAGCCCAACGCCTCGCTCGGGTTCAGTTAGAGCCAACGCCTCGTACACACGCATGTACGTGTACGAGAGAAACGCGCATCGCTCGGCCCCCGATCTCCCACCGTAACCGGGAACTCCCCGAAATTTTCCTCCCCCTTGCTTCTACCACGGTTTTTTCCGTCATGGACGGCCCAAAGAATGTCATGCAGCTGCATCTCCGGCCCGCCCAGGACGAAAAGCCCATTTTCTGTCATGATTTTTTGTCATAGAAGTAGGAGCCCACCACATCTATGATGATACCGGGTTTTGTCACAATTATCGTCATAGAAGTGTCATATGTATGACAGAAAAAAATTCGTTCGGCCCAAAATGTCACGGATGTGTCTTTTTTTGTAGTGTGTGCGTGTCGCCAGCCAAGCTGGTGAACAAGACATAGGCTCCGTGCTCCTCAGGGTATTCATCTTGTATCGGTCCGACTGGCCAGACCGCCGGCTGCTGAGGAGGAGGAGGTGGCGGGCCGGCAGGCGGCAGGGGCTGGAGTCCATCGCCCTTGGTGATCCTGGTGAGCTAGTGGCACTTCCGAGTGGTGTGGTTGGACGGCTTCACGCCGCTGTGGAACTTGCAGGGTGCATCGAGGGTTTGCTCGTACGAGAAGGCGGGTAACCAGTTGGGCTTGCCACCCTTCTGACGCTTGGGAGGAGGCTGCCCCTCCGGCCGCTGATCTTCGATCGTTGCCACCTGCCGGCTGGTGGAAGCTCGCTGCATGGCCTTGCGCTTGTTGTCATTCGGTTGCTGTTGCCGACTAGAGTCACTAGCCGGGGTGCGCAGGGCCTGAGGGGCCACCTTGCCCAACACATTGACTTGAATTTCCGTCTTCATAGAGGAGTCAGCCGTGGCGTATTTGTCTGCTATGACCAGCAGTTCGTCGAGGGTCGCCGGCTCATCGCAGAGAAGCTTGTGTTTGAGGAGGGTGCCCTCTCGGCACCCGACGGTGAAGTATTCGATGGCCTGCACCTCGTGCACGTCTTCGCAAGAGTTGCGGAGCTCGGCCCAGCGCGTAAGGTAGTCGCGAGTCGATTCATTGGGGCCTTGGACGCACAAGGAGAGCTGGCAAGGCTTGGCAGCCGCTTGTACGTGCTGGTGAAGTTGCGGATGAAGGCTTCGGTGATGTCGACCCAGCTGTTGATGCTGCGGGGTTTCAGGCTGTTCAGCCATGTCTGGGCCGTGCCTTGGAGCATGAGCGGAACGTACTTCACGGCAACCCGCTTGTTGCCGTTCGCGATGGTGACGGTTGTGGAGTAGTCGACCAGCCAATCCTCCAGCTTCACGGAGCCGGTGTACTTGGCCGTATCTCTCGGGAGCGTGAACCCTTTGGGGAAGGGCTCATCTCGGATGCGGGGGCCAAAACAAGGCGGACCCATCTCATCTTCTTCTTCTAGCGCCAGGGATCAGTTGAGACGGTCGATCCGGTGGCGGGCATCGTTCTCCCCGACTCCTTCTCGGCGGCCAAGGCGGTCGCCGAGTGTCGGGTGCTCAACAGGCGGCGGGAAGACGTGCCTCTCCCTGCGGGGGGGGGGGGGGGGGGGGGAGGCGGACAGTCATCCCGTCGATCCACTGCTCTTGGGCGGCTGTTTTGGTCGCGCTCGATAGTGATGCGAGTCGGCTGCGGCTGGCAGCCGGCTCCTTGTCTCTTCTTCCGTGGACGCCACCAGTCGGTGTCCGAGATGTCGCGCCTTGGTCTCGGCGGGGAGGCGGATCATCGTTTCGCCGGTTGGGAGCTTCGGTCCGGCAGCCGGCATCTTGCTGCTCAGCAACCGCGTCGAGGAGCCGCTGAACTCGCTCCGTCATGTGGCAACGCTCGTCGCCCTCGAGCTTGTCTAACTCGTCCGCTGCTGCTTGTCTAACTCGTCCGCATGCATGGCATAGACAGGACAATCTGTGTCAAACAAGCCGGCGATGGTCGCGTCACGCTGCTGGATCTGGCCAATGCGGCTAGGCCCACCAGGAACCGGCGTGCCACCGACGGCACGGTCCATCTCACGCTGGTAGGCCTCCGAAAGGCGTCTCATGCTGGCCAGCCGGCTGGCGCTCTCGATGAGCCGGAGGCGGCATGCCTCCAGCGTCTCGGCGTCAGCGTCTTCCGGGATGGGCGCAATCAGGTCTTGTACGGCCGCCCGCAACGGATCCTGGCTGCCTCCGCCAGAGTGCTCGCCGTGGCTGATGACGAGCAGTTCCGTGACGGTGCTGCCACAGCTATCCGCACGAGGAAGCGGCTCGTCGTAGACCACCACGTTGGAGGGGAACGCGTCGAGCGATGCCATGTCAGAGTCGACCAACATCGGGTCGGTGGAGCCAACTGACTCCAAATCAGCAGCAGGCTCGCTGGCGACGTGGAGCTGATCGAGGAGGCTCACGAGGCGGCTCTCGAGGCCGTCGATGCCCGCATCAGACGTGGGCTCATCGGAGAGGCGGATCTCGCCAACAAGATCGGCGAGGCAGCTCACCGCGCAGGCGACCTCTGCACCACGCAGCGTGTCGGCGTAGACACCGTCTGGCGTGCCGGGCTGGCTGTGCTCGCCGGGAAGGAACAAGGTTCCCGTCCAGAGCAGGTCTCCAGACGACGGTGCACCTCGCCCCACGGTGGGCACCAAATGTCGGGGGTTGGGTGCGACATATGCCAAAGGATGGCTTATCATGGTGGGAGCGAGTAGAACGTCGCCGGTGCCTGGAAGCGGGATGAGGCGTAAACACGTACGCCGGCAAACTTTACCCAGGTTCGGGGCTCTCCTAGGAGATAACACCCCTAGTCCTGCTCTGCGGGGTCTCCGCATGATCACTAAGGCACTAGTGATACAATGGTGCTCCTTCAGCTGTTTGCTAGAGGTGGAAGAAAGCTAGGCTAGCTCTCTCCTCTCTCTATGTATGAGTCTAGTTCTAACAACTTGGGAACCCTTTGCATGGGTGCCCTGGGGGTTTATATAGGCCAACCCCCAGGGGTACATTGGTAATCTCATCGGGTGTAGGGGCCGGCTGTCGGTGTCTCTGGTCTTCGGCTTCTCCGCCGGCTGCTGGGGCCCGCCGTCTGGTGCGGAGCCGACAGGTCGACCCCGCCGCTTGCGGGTCGTGCCGGCTGCTGATCACTGTGGCCGTGATGCTAATGACGCAGGCTTGGTCAGGGGAGCGTGGCTACAGTCCCGCCGTCTGGCGAGCGATCACTGTAGCCATTCCATGTCTTGTCTGGTTAACGGCGTGTGGGCCCCGAGGGAGGGCGTAGGCCGCCTGCTGGAAGCCGACCTCCCTCAGGTCCGACTGATCTAGCCTCTGCCGTCTTCTGGGCTCTCACTGACTGGGAGGGCCCGCCGTCTCGGGCCGTACTGCCTAGCGGTCGTGGGAGCAGGGCCCTGCCTGACAGGAACGACGTCAGGGGTGGAGTGGCAACAGTGACGCGCCGTGCGGAGATCTCCGCCTGTACGGTGCACTGTGGCCATGCCCGGCCCTGGATTCGGGGGGATGGGCTACGCTGTAGCCGTACCTTGTCCTGTCTCCTTGATGAGGGTGCAGACTTCGAGGACGCCACAGGCCGGCTGCTAGGGGCCGACTTCTCTGGAAGCCGCCCACTAGGAATCGGCTTGTCTTGATGCCGGCTTCTGGAATTCGGCCGTCTACGGGCAGCCGGCTATTCCTCCAGCCGGCCACCAGAAGGCGGCACTTCGCCTTGATGCCTTGAGGGACGCTGCCAGCCCCGATGTCTTGGAAAGTTCAGGGACTCGGATTAGCCTACCCGTGGCCCATTACTCTGACATGGATGCAGGAACCCAAAAGATCAATTTTCAAGTAATTTATGATTTTTCCTGTAGATTTTCTAGTGTGTTGTCTCTTCTGGATGTTCCGAAGAGAACCCATGTATGTTGGAGAGTGGCTAAATGGCTCCCAAGCTCATCTGCACCTGCGCATGAGCAGTAAAATCAAATGAAATATTAGGAAATTTCAAAAACTTCCAATTTTCTTGCATGGAAGATGGTCTAGCGCGTGAGGTTCGTGTAAAATTTCAGCTCATTTGAACATGTGAGCAGCTCTCAGCAAAAAAAGAACAAAATTAGAGTTTGTGAAAAAAGTTTACAGTTTTGCATTGTTCGGGGCAATTTTTGTTATTTTTGCTGAGAGCAGCTAGGATATCCAAATAAGTTGAAATTTTGGACGGACTTCAGACAATAAAATATCTTTCACACAAAAAAAATCTGGAATTTTTTTCAATTTATTTAGTATTTGTTATGATTTGACTGTTCACTGAGATCAGATGAGCTCTGGAGCCGAAATGGATATTCGTGTATGTTGTACTCCCTCCGTTCCAAAATAGATGACTCAACTTTGTACTCTCTCCTTTCATCTATATAGGGCATACTGCGTTTTTTAAGACCACTTTTGACTATTGACAAAATTAATAGTACATGACATGTACAATGTGAAAATTATATCATTGAAAGATCCTTTCACACATGAATTTAACGGTGTGCTTTGTGTAAGTTGCATGTCATATATTGTTGCTCTAATATTTGATTAAAGTTAGCCTCGAAAAACGCATTAGGCCCTATATAGATGGAAAGATGAAGTACTAACTTTAGTATAAAGTTAGTATAAAGTTGTGTCAACTATTTTAAAACGGAGGGAGTATGTTTTTACTCTTATGAATGATGAATATATGGTATTTCTCCTAAAAAAGAAAGCCAGGCTTAGTCATGCTCATGCACGTGATAGGCAGTACACGTACGTGCGCTATAATAATTCAGGCAAGTCATTATCACGGCCCCACAGGTCAGAGAGAGACGAGACGTGCACCGCGCGCGGCGCCAGCGCCAGCGCACGCATTCCCGAACATGCCCGGTTTCACCGCCACGCAGGCGACAGACAGACAGACAGGACACACCCTCAAATCGACCAACTACCTCCACCCCCACCACTCCTCCCCCCACACGTGGAACCACGGCCCACACACCAGCCACAGCAGCTATAACACGGCCGCGTGCGGTTCCCGTAAGCAAGCGCAGCTCACACCGCCTTGTCGCGGCGCGCGCGAGCACATCATCTCCAACTATTTCATCCCCCGTTCCAACCCCGCCGCTCGCTCGTCCAAATAATTTACCTCCGTCCCCTACTATCTCCGTCTCCTCTGGAAGCGTCGCGTGTGGTCCTACCCAAATCCGCCACGCAACCCGGCATTTGCGCCACTTGTGATGGCGGCGGCGAGGCACCGGAAGGAGGAGGAGGACGAGATGCTGCTGGACGACGGCGACATCGAGGAGAGCCCCCGCGACAGCTTCCGCGACTCCGACGACGACGAGGCGGAGGAGGAGGGGCGGGGCGAGGACGGCGACGGGATCGGCTCCTTCGAGTCGCACCAGTGGCCGCAGAGTTACCGGTACGTGCGCATTCTCTCCGCTATTCAGTTAGATGGCTGTGTTGATCAGAGTGGATTTGGTTGACTTCGGTGATTGGGAATGGCCGACAGAGCACTAGTTTGTTCTGCATGTGGATTCACTGGATTGGCACTGACGAGTCTGGTTGCACATCTGGGGCTAGCTGTCCATGTTTAATCGATTTTCGGGAGTGGCCTCGAGTTCACTGACACTTGGGGAATGGTCTGATCTGTTCGATCAGATGACCAAGGTTGACTGAAACCACTGACAATGATGAAAAAAGGGGTAGGAAATAGAGTATGTTTTCTCTAGCTTCTCCTAGCATCAGTACGATAATGTTGTAATAATTTATAAAATTTATAGTATTATTAAAGTGCAGCATTCAATGTTTGACACTACCTGTACACCTGGCAGCAGCAGTACTCTACTGTATTACCAGTATGTCATAAGTACGTTTTTGTACTGATTGTACACAAAAAGGAGTAGTATTATTTTGCTTCATCAATGGCTACCGTTTTTGTACTGATTGGTGTAACAGGAAATAAAGCATCATTAGTGGATGCCTTTGCTGGCATATCTCAGTATAGCTGTCCGTACTCAAGAATGCCAGCAGCTTTCCTTCTTGTGTACAGATTGCAGTTTTCCTTTTTGTGCACAAGACTACAGATGACAGCTTTCCTGTTTGTGTACAGCAGATACAGACGGCATGACCATGACATGGTGTTTAATTTGCAGGGAAACAACTGACACCTACACAATTGCTGCGTCTCCCATCTTCGGTTACCTTGGTCCTTCAACCAGCAAATACTCAATCGATGGTGGCCGCAGTGGCCTGGCTTCTGACATCAAGCTGCCTTTCATCTCGGATAAGCTAGAATCTGTCAAGAGCCTGAGGCGACATCTTCTTGGTTCAGTCAGAGACGAGAAGCTCTCATTTCAGTATACTGGAGAGATTTACGTCGGTCAAGGGTGCAGCGTGACACAGACAGTCTTCAATGGTAACTACAAATGTGGAAATGTAGAACAGGGGATGCTCAGTAACTTCCTTCCTAGTTGATCTTGATCAACCTATGTTTCGTTTCTGTAGGTATTAACGTACTCGCTGGTGTTGGCCTTCTTTCCGCTCCGTTCACAATTCATGAAGCTGGATGGGCTGGTCTTGCAGTTCTGTCTGTTTTTGCAATTATTTGCTGTTATACTGGAGTTCTTCTCAAACATTGCTTCGAGAGCAAAGACGGCATTGCAACCTATCCAGACATCGGGGAGGCCGCCTTTGGAAGAATTGGCCGCTTGATCATATCTGTAAGCCCTGCCTTCTGTAGAATATTCTACTGTGTTTGGCTATAAGGTTGTGTCCTCGATGCTATACTCACTTGATTAGTGAAAATGCATACGTTTTTCTAGGTCGGGTATTATTCACTTTGTCGTAATAAACAAACTTAAATTATTTGACAAGTTTCACTTGGGAAAAACACAGACATATCTGCTGTGCCCGCTCCTCTTTTGCCATTTTGTTATGTGCTTGGTGTTAGTTTGACAAACTAATCCTTGCTGGCTCACTGCCACATCTGAAAAATTCACAAGCTAGCATAAACCTTTTCCTTGCTAGATCATTGCCGTATCTGAAAATTCACAAGCTATCATAAAAACCTGCTGATTCGATCTAATCTCTAGATCCCTATTCCTATTTTTAAATGATCGCTACCCACTTCAGATTTGTAAGGCAGAAGTTTCAGTCTTACTTTTTTTTAAAGGAGGGAATGCCTCCGGCCTCTGTCTATTTTCACTATTAACTACCCCTACCTCTAGGCTGAGAAGATGCGCATCTAAGTATATAACCCATTTGTCTTACCTTCATGCATAAATTGTTTTTTCTTTGGTAAGCGAAAAAACACTAACTGATCTTTAATCTCTTTTTTGCAGATTATTTTGTATACTGAATTATATGTAAGTGGCTTATTTCAATGTGACTTGTATTTTCCAAAGTTTTCCATCTAATAGCTTGATTATTGAGCAAATTACTGAATTGTTTTAGAAACTTATCTCATGTATACTTCTTGGGAAAGCAACATTTGTCTCATGCATAGTTTTTTGGATGCAGTCATACTGCGTGGAATTCATTATACTGGAAGGTGATAATATGACATCAATCTTTCCTGATGTCAATATTAATTTGTTTGGGATTCATGTCGACAGTAAACATTTCTTTGGAGTGTTAACTGCTCTGGTAGTTCTGCCCACAGTATGGCTGCGAGATCTTCGAGTGCTATCATATCTTTCAGGTCTCACTACTCCTAACCTGCTTAATTAATTCTGTTATGGCCATCGTTAGTTAGCTATTAACATGATTTAATTACTTGCACAGCGGGTGGTGTGATTGCAACTCTTGTGGTGTTTATATCTGTCACTTTAGTCGGTACTACTGAAGGTGTAGGGTTTCATCAGACCGGGGAAGCAGTAAAGTGGAGTGGCATGCCCTTTGCTATCGGTATTTATGGTTTCTGCTACTCTGGGCATTCGGTATTTCCTAATATCTACCAGTCAATGTCTGATCGCACAAAATTCCCTAAGGCACTTTTTATATGGTATGCATGAACAAATGTCTTACCTTGGCTAGTTTGATGTGTAATGGTCAAATTCCTCAAGTATGCATAATTGTATTTTGCAGCTTTGTAATTTGCACAGCGATATATGGCTCGTTTGCTATTATTGGCTATCTCATGTTTGGTGACAAGACTCTGTCGCAAATAACTTTGAATCTTCCGAAAGAGTCATTTGCCTCGAAAGTTGCTCTGTGGACCACGGTAACAATTATGCTCAACTTTATCTTAGTTCCTGGTACTGTAACTGTCTTTCCTTAATATTGATCTTTAAATTTTTGGTGTTTCAGGTGATCAACCCGTTCACCAAGTATCCTTTGGAATTTCTATCGTCAAACTTCGTAATGTCAAGGCTTCTAGGATTATGTTGATTTTCACTGTACCTAACTCCATATAGAACAGCTTCATCCTTAACCATAAACAGATTTGCCTTGTTGTTAAACCCATTGGCTCGGAGTTTAGAAGAGTTGCGCCCTGAAGGATTTTTGAACGAAACAATCGTCTCTATTATACTGAGGACGAGCCTTGTGGCGTCAACTGTTGTCATTGCATTTGTTCTTCCATTCTTCGGTATGCTTATACCTTTGTTCAGCACTGATTATTTTTGCTATGCATTTTTTTAAGATTGTCAAATCTTATGCACATAGAATGCGTACTTACCATCCTTAGTTTTGTTGTCTTCTGCGAATGCAGTCTTCACTGTCAATTCATTGTACTTCTTGTAGTACATTTTATTTCCTTTGTTTTTCTTGAAAACCCAGTAAATTTCCTATGGACACACATTACTTTGGAATGATGGATGGCGCATAAACTTTACACGCAATTGTTTCCCTCAGAAATAGCTAAATGCAAAGTGGCTCATTACAAATAATGTAGTACCAAGATTAGTAGTTGAAAACAGCATCTAGATTCATTGCATTTTCAAGATTTTTTAACTCCATGCTCCTGGAAAATTAACACTTTCATAGTGTTACGACTTGAGATCAATAATGGGCAGTGACCTGCTCAGATCGGTGTTTAGTTGAGGACTGGGTTATCTTCCTTTTAGGAAAAAATAATTGGGGACTGCTTGTAGGCTCCGTTACAAATCCAAATATTCCTAAAACACTTCCTTCTTTTAGGGAACTCCTAAAACACCTCTGCTTACTATAGTACTATGCACTTCAGCTGCTTAAGCTAATTATCTGCTTTGTAATCTTTATTATTGGCGATTCACAGAAGACTTCTTTGAGAACACATTACAGAAGAATTATACTATGCATTCCTGATTTGCATGTTGCATATTTCAGGTTTGGTGATGGCTCTGATTGGATCCCTGCTCAGTATACTTGTGGTATGCCATTCTTTCCCCCACTTAATGGCCTATATAGCTGTACTAAGCTGCGCATAATAAGAAAATCTGTAAAAAGATCAAACTCGTCAAACAACATTTTTTGGTGTGCTAAAATTGACTACATCCATGTGGGCTGTTGATGAGAATAATAGTCTCATCCTCTAAAAACCAAAAACTACAGTTTCGTAAGAAATACAGATGACAAAGTAACAGATGTGCTCTTTTTTTTCTTTTTCTTTTGCGGGGGTGCTCCTTTTGACTTCATTGTACGATTACAGGCAGTCATAATGCCCGCCTTGTGCTTCTTGAAGATCACACAGAATAAAGCCACACGTACCCAGGTACGATATAATTACCATAAGCTTTCCAAGCTTCCTTCTCTTCTGGAGATGATTTCTGGACATTCAAGATTTCTCTGTGCATACCGTGTGGGTACTCCAATTTCAGGTGATTGCAAGCGTCGTCATAATAGTGGTTGGAGTCATCAGTGCCGCCCTCGGAACCTACTCCTCGGTGGCCAGCATAATCGGATACTACTGATTCTTCCAAGGCAATATCTTCGATAGCTCCCAGTACCGTCACTCTTGCCAAGAGTTTTTGCTGTGTATCATCGAATTTTACCATGCTCTATGTACATCCTTCGACCTAGTATAGTCGATTTATAAAGACTGCATCTCTAGCAACAATGCATTATTGTTACCATTTAGCTGCTGCTATATCATTTGGTGTACCATATTTCTGCCAAGCCCTGCGGTTTAAATATTGCCTGTTTCTTTTAAGGGGAAAAGCCAACTTTATTAACCTGAAATATTGATTGTTGCTATTTATTTGGGAAAAACAAACTTTTTTTAGGGGAAAAGCCAACTTTATTAACCTGAAATATTGCATGTTGCTCCGCTATTTTTTTTCTGAGTCGAAGTTGCTCCACTAGTTTTGCGGCCGAAATGGACACAGTAAAATGGGCCAGGATGCACTCTAAGGACTTATGCCAGGTGGTTTCAGTAGGTGGGCTGGAATTTAGGGCTTGCGCCAGCTGGTGATATCTGTACGTGGGTTGGGCCTTATTCTGTTTCTGCCTCCTGTGCACTTTGAACAACCAGTCGTGCAGACCATTCTGATTTCTGAGTTTCTAGAAAGCTGGAAAAATCATGCAAAATCTTATAAAAATATGAACATTTGCGGTATGTACAATAAATCTCTACTACTAAAGAGGAGTTTGTTAGTTTTGCTTCTATCCCTCTAAGCTTTTTTTTTTCAAACCATGCGATAACTTCCATTATTTATTTATTTCAAACCGACTCCACCTCCTTATTTCTGGGGCAAGAAATCCCTTGTAAGGCAATCAACAGAAATCAAACAAGCCGCCAATAACAAGAAATCCCTTGCGAGCAAATAAAAAAAACTCACTTAGTTGTATGTATACAATCTCAATCACGTCGTATTTTTCCTTATCTTTTGACTATGGATTCCTTCTCGTCACAACATATTTCAATCTCAGTCTAATCAAAAAAAATTCTACGTTGACCCACTAGAATAAAGTTGCCCTCGTGAAACACGGGTATTTAGCTAGTAAAATTATAAGTGAGCAGTACCATGTCAACAAGATATGGGACAAGTTATATCCATGTCCTTATTTCAACAGACGAGACTTGTCTGCTCCCCCGTCGTGTGCCCATCCGTGCTCCTGTCTACGTGGTTTGATTTAATTGGAACAAAATAAGGCCCGGCCCCACCCTCTTAAAATCAGGGGTAGGGGGGGAGATGATTAGATTAGAAAGAAAAAAGAAAAAAAGACAGCCGTAGGATTAAGTGGGAGCATGGATGGGAGCACAGGGAGGGAGCAGGCAAGCCGGATCCTATTTCAACTAGATAACTGTCGCAGCATGAGAATAAATATTCTAGGGAAATTTTAACTGGGGAACATTCCTAGTTAGGAGGTCCCAGGGAACAGACCCACAACTATTGAATCCAAATCACACAGTTGGTAATTTTCTTTAAAAATTGACCCCATTATTTTTTCAATCAAACGACAACTTTCTCTTCTAATCATGGCAATTCCTGTAAAGCTGCCATGACAAATTTAGTTGAAATTGCATGGCAATTCGAGCGTTCGCTGGGAAAATGGTCTTAGGAAATGTTTCTCGAATATTGGCGTATTCTAGTAGGTTAGCTTGTGATTTACCTACCAATTTATTATTAATATGATTATATAAAATAAATTTATATAGTAACACATAGTTTTATCTAAAAAAACATATTGTTATTTGGTAAATCAATAAGTGTGGGTAGTTGAGGCATTTTTAGAGGAAAACGGTAAAAGAAAAACTAGAGAAGGGAGAAGAAAAATCAGAATGGGTAGAGCGAGGAGGGGAACGTACATACATGATGTGCTGGAGGGGGAAACCATCTTCATCATCACCAAACCTCGACTCTCAAGCTCCAAGATGAGTTGTGAGTGGTCGATCCCTTGGACTATGGGTTTATGACACTAGCCAAAGTTGTAAGCTCTCCATCTTGACGTGTTTAGATGTTCAGTACAATAGCTATATGAGCTACCATACATGATTATGGTTGATCTGATGTATTCATAGCAGTGATGTTGATCATGTGATGAATTATTTCTTTATGTTTATATTTATATCCATGCCATCTTGTTTGATTTATAGATGTATATTTCTCTCCGGTTACTTGTTCACTCTTGGTCAGTTCAGATCGATAATCAGTAGTGAGAGAGGTATGCATTAGTTGGGTTCAATCTTGCAAGTAATCTACCACGATGATAGAAAGTGAAAAAGGCTTGTGCAGAATTGTTGACACTAATAGTTAAGGTTTATCCGAGGGTTCATTAGAATCCCATATACACACAAATGTGTCATTTTGCTGCTCAAAGCAATTACTGTTCACACTTAATGTCTAGATGGTGCAAAGAGATCTCGATCTCTGGATGGGCTATTTATGGTTTCTTGGTCTAGTATTATTACAGATGTACTGCCTGAAGGAAATATGCCCTAGAGGCAATAATAAAGTTGTTATTTATATTTCTTTATATTATGATAAATGTTTATTATTCATGCTAGAATTGTATTAACCGGAAACTTAGTACATGTGTGAATACATAGACAAAACAGAGTGTTCCTAGTATGCCTCTACTTGACTAGCTCGTTAATCAAAGATAGTTAAGTTTCCTAACCATAGACATGCGTTGTCATTTGATGAACGGGATCACATCATTAGAGAACGATGTGATGGGCAAGACCCACCGGCCCGTTAGCCTAGCATAATGATCGTTAAGTTTTATTGCTATTGCTTTCTTCACGACTTATACATATTCCTCTGACTATGAGATTATGCAACTCTCGAATACCGGAGGAACACTTTGTGTGCTATCAAACGTCACAACGTAACTGGGTGATTATAAAGATGCTCTACAGGTGTCTCCGAAGGTGCTTGTTGGGTTGGCATAGATCAAGATTAGGATTTGTCACTCTAAGTATCGGAGAGGTATCTCTGGGCCCTCTCGGTAATGCACATCACTATAAGCCTTGCAAGCAATGTGACTAATGAGTTAGTTACGGGATGATGCACTACGGAATGAGTAAAGAGACTTGCCGGTAACGAGATTGAACTAGGTATGATGATACCGACGATCGAATCTCGGGCAAGTAACATACTGATGACAAAGGGAATAACGTATGTTGTTCATGCGGTTGGACCGATAAAGATCTTCGTAGAATATGTAGGAACCAATATGAGCATCCAGGTTCCGCTATTGGTTATTGACCGGAGATGTGTCTCGGTCATGTCTACATAGTTCTCGAACCCGTAGGGTCCGCACGCTTAACGTTAGATGACGATTTGTATTATGAGTTATGTGTTTTGGTGACCGAAGTTTGTTCGGAATCCCGGATGAGATCACGGACATGACGAGGAGTCTCGAAATGGTCGAGAGGTAAAGATCCATATATTGGAAGGTTATATACGGACACCGGAATGGTTCTGAAGAGGTTCGGGGATTTTTCGCAGTACCGGGAGGTTACCGGAACCCCCCGGGAAAGTTAATGGGCCTCATGGGCCATAGTGGATAGAGGGAGGAAGGCCACAAGAGGTGGCGCGCCCCTCCCTCTCCCCCTTTCTCCTTTCCCCCTCTCCGTTGGAAGGAAGGGAGGGCGAATCCTACTAGGAGTGGAGTCCTAGTAGGACTCCCCGCCCCCTTTGGCGCGCCTCCTCCTCCCCCTCTCCTTTATATACGGGGGCGGGGGCACCCCAAAGGCACATCAATTGTTCTTAGCCGTGTGCGGTGCCCCCCTCCATAGTTTACTCCTCCGGTCATAGCATCGTAGTGCTTAGGCGAAGCCCTGCGCGGATCACATCACCATCACCGTCACCACGATGTCGTGCTGACATAACTCTCCCTCGACCCTCTGCTGGATAAAGAGTTCGAGGGACGTCATCGAGTTGAACGTGTGCTGAACACGGAGGTGTCGTACATTCGGTACTTGGATCGGTTGGATCGTGAAGACGTTCGACTACATCAACCGCGCTAACCTAACGCTTCCTCTTTCGGTCTATGAGGGTACGTGGACACACTCTCCCCTCTCATTGCTATGCATCTCCAAGATAGATCTTGCGTGATCGTAGGAATTTTTTTGAAATTGCATGCTACGTTCCCCAATAGTGGTATCCGAGCCAGGTCTATGCGTAGATGATATGCACGAGTAGAACACAATGAGTTATGGGCGATAATAGTCATACTGCTTACCACCAATGTCTTATTTTGATTTGGCAGTATTGTTGGATGAAGCGGCCCGGACCAACATTACATGATCACATTCATGAGACCGCTTCTACCGACGTGCTTAAGTGGGATGACTAGAGGGATGTCTATCTAAGTGGGAGTTCTTAAGTAATATGATTAATTGAACTTTAATTTATCATGAACTTAGTCCTGATAGTTTTTGCATATCTATGTTGTTGTAGATTAATGGCCCGTGCTACCGTTCCCTTGAATTTTAATGCGTTCCTGGAGAAAGCTAAGTTGAAAGATGATGGTAGCAACTACACGGACTGGAACCGTAACTTGAGGATTATCCTCATTGCTGCACAGAAGAATTACGTCCAGGAAGCACCGCTAGGTGCAAGGCCCGCTGCAAGAGCAACTCTGGACGTTATGAACGTCTGGCAGACTAAAGCTGATGACTACTCGATAATTGAGTGTGACATGCTTTACGGCTTAGAATCGGGACTTGAAAGACGTTTTGAACATCATGGAGCATATGAGATGTTCCGGGAGTTGAAGTTAATACTTCAAGAAAACGCCCGAGTTGAGAGATATGAAGTCTCCAACAAGTTCTGTAGCTGCAAAATGGAGGAGAATAGTTCTGTCAGTGAACACATACTCAGAATGTCTGGGTACCATGACCACTTGACTTAGCTGGGAGTTAATCTTCCTGATGATAGTGTCATTGACAGAGTTCTTCAATCACTGCCACCAAGCTATAAAGGCTTTGTGATGAACTATAATATGCAAGGGATGGAAAAGGCAATTCCTGAGCTCTTCGCGATGCTAAATGCTGCTGAGGTCGAAATCAAGAAGGAGCATCAAGTGTTGATGGTTAACAAGACCACAAGTTTCAAGAGAAAGGTCAAAGGGAAGAAGGGGAACTTCAAGAAGAATAGCAAGCAAGTTGCTGCTCAAGGGAAGAAGCCCAAGTCTGGACCTAAGCCTGAGACTGAGTGCTTCTACTGCAAAGGGACTGGTCACAGGAAGCGGAACTGCCCCAAGTATTTGGCGGATAAGAAGGATGGCAAAGTGAAAGGTATATTTGATATACATGTTATTGATGTGTACCTTACTAATGCTCGTAGTAGCGCCTGGGTATTTGATACTGGTTCTGTTACTCATATTTGCAACTCGAAACAGGGGCTGCGGATTAAACAAAGATTGGCTAAGGACGAGGTGACGATGCGCGTCGGAAATGGTTCCAAGGTTGATGTGATCGCCGTCGGCATGCTACTGATATGTCTCCAACGTATCTATAATTTTTTGATTGTTCCATGCTATTATATTATCCATCTAGGATGTTTTATATGCATTTATATGCTATTTTATATGATTTTTGGGACTAACCTATTAACCTAGAGCCCAGTGTTAGTTTCTGTTTTTTCCTTGTTTTTGAGTTTTACGAAAAAGGAATACCAAACGGAGTCCAATGGACGTGCCAACTTTTGACAATTTTTTATGGACCAAAAGAAGACCTCGGAGTTAAAGAGTTGGGCCAAAAGAGTCCCAAGCCGTCCACGAGGGTGGGGGGTGCGCCCTACCCCCCGGGCGCGCCGCCCTATCTCGTGGACGACTCGGGGACCCCCTGACTTGTTCCCGATGCCGAAAATTCCTATAAATACAGAAACCTCCAGAAAATAACCTAGATCGGGAGTTCCGCCGCCGCAAGCCTCTGTAGCCACCAAAAACCAATCTAGACCCGTTCTGGCACCCTGCTGGAGGGGGGAATCCCTCTTCGGTGGCCATCTTCATCATCTCGGCGCTCTCCATGACGAGGAGGGAGTAGTTCACCCTCGGGGCTGAGGGTATGTACCAGTAGCTATGTGTTTGATCACTCTCTCTCTCTCTCTCGTGTTCTTGATGTGGCACGATCTTGATGTATCGCGAGCTTTGCTATTATAGTTGGATCGTATGATGTTTCTCCCCCTCTACTCTCTTGTAATGGATTGAGTTTTCCCTTTGAAGTTATCTTATCGGATTGAGTCTTTAAGAATTTGAGAACACTTGATGTATGTCTTGGATGTGCTTATCTGTGGTGACAATGGGATATTCACGTGATCCACTTGATGTATGTTTTGGTGATCAACTTGCGAGTTCTGTGACCTTGTGAACTTATGCATAGGGGTTGGTACTGTTGGGGAACGTAGTAATTTCAAAAAATTCCTACGCACACGCAAGATCATGGTGATGCATAGCAACGAGAGGGGAGAGTGTGTCCACGTACCCTCGTAGACCGAAAGCAGAAGCGTTAGCACAACGCGGTTGATGTAGTCGTACGTCTTCACGATCCGACCGATCAAGCACCGAACGCACGACACCTCCTAGTTCTGCACACGTTCAACTCGATGACGTCCCTCGAACTCTGATCCAGCCGAGCTTTGAGGGAGAGTTCCGTCAGCACGACGGCGTGGTGACAATGATGATGTTCTACCGACGCAGGGCTTGGCCTAAGCACCGCTATGATATGACCGAGGTGGATTATGGTGGAGGGGGGCACCGCACACGGCTAAAAGATCTAAGAGATCAATTGTTGTGTCTATGGGGTGCCCCCTCCTCCGTATATAAAGGGGGGAGGAGGAGGGGGCCGGCCAAGAGGAGGAGGCGCGCCAAAGGGGGGGCAATCCTACTCCAAGTAGGTTTTGCCCCCCTTTCCTATTCCAACTAGGAGAAGGGGGAAGGAGGAGGTGGAGAGAAGGAAGGAGAAGGGGGGCCGCCGCCCCCTTCCCTTTCCCAATTCGGATTGGGGCAAGGGGGGCCGCGCGCCACCTTTTGCCGCCTCTCCTCTTCCACCACTTTGGTCCCATGAGGCCCAATAACCCCCGAGGGGGGGGGGGGTTCCGGTAACCCCCCGGTACTCCGGTATATATCCGATAACCCCCGGAACCATTCCGGTGTCGGAATATAGTCATCCAATATATCAATCTTCATGTCTCGACCATTTCAAGACTCCTCGCCATGTCCGTGATCACATCCGGGACTCTGAACTACCTTCGGTACATCAAAACACATAAACTCATAATATAACCGTCATCAAACTTTAAGCGTGCGGACCCTACGGGTTCGAGAACTATGTAGACATGACTGAGACATGTCTCTGGTCAATAACCAATAGCGGAACCTGGATGCTCATATTGGCTCCTACATATTTTACGAAGATCTTTATCGGTCAAACCGCATAACAACGTATGTTGTTCCCTTTGTCATCGGTATGTTACTTGCCCGAGATTCGATCGTCGGTATCTCAATACCTAGTTCAATCTTGTTACCGGCAAGTCACTTTACTCATTCCGTAATACATCATCCCGCAACTAACTCATTAGTTGCAATGCTTGCAAGGCTTAAGTGATGTGTATTACCGAGTGGGCCCAGAGATACCTCTCCAACAATCGGAGTGACAAATCCTAATCTTGAAATACGCCAACCCAACAAGTACCTTTGGAGACACCTGTAGAGCACCTTTATAATCACCCAGTTACGTTATGACGTTTGGTAGCACACAAAGTGTTCCTCCGGTAAACGGGAGTTGCATAATCTCATAGTCACAGGAACATGTATAAGTCATGAAGAAAGCAATAGCAACAAACTAAACGGTCAAGTGCTAAGCTAACGGAATGGGTCAAGTCAATCACATCATTCTCCTAATGATGTGATCTCGTTAATCAAATGACAACTCTTTTTCTATGGTTAGGAAACATAACCATCTTTGATTCAACGAGCTAGTCAAGTAGAGCATACTAGTGACACTCTGTTTTGTCTATGTATTCACACATGTATCATGTTTTCGGTTAATACAATTCTAGCATGAATAATAAACATTTATCATGATATAAGGAAATAAATAATAACTTTATTATTGCCTCTAGGGAATATTTCCTTCAGTCTCCCACTTGCACTAGAGTCAATAATCTAGATTACACAGTAATGATTCTAACACCCATGGAGCCTTGGTGTTGATCATGTTTTGCTCGTGGAAGAGGCTTAGTCAACGGGTCTGCAACATTCAGATCCGTATGTATCTTGCAAATATCTATGTCTCCTACCTAGACTTGATCCTGGATGGAGTTGAAGCGTCTCTTGATGTGCTTGGTTCTCTTGTGAAATCTGGATTCCTTTGCTAAAGCAATTTCACCAGTATTGTCACAAAAGATTTTCATTAGACCCGATGCACTAGGTATGACACCTAGATAGGATATGAACTCTTTCATCCATACTCCTTCATTTGCTGCTTGCGAAGCAGCTATGTACTCCGCTTCACATGTAGATCCTGCTACAACGCTTTGTTTAGAATTGTACCAACTGACAGCTCCACTGTTTAATAAAAATACGTATCCGGTTTGCGATTTAGAATCGTCCGGATCAGTGTCAAAGCTTGCATCGACGTAACCATTTACAACGAGCTCTTTGTCACCTCCATAAACGAGAAACATATCCTTCGTCCTTTTTAGGTATTTCAGGATGTTCTTGACCGCTGTCCAGTGATCCACTCCTGGATTACTTTGGTACCTCCCTGCTAAACTAATAGCAAGGCACACATCAGGTCTGGTACACAGCATTGCATACATGATAGAGCCTATGGCTGAAGCATAGGGAACATCTTTCATTTTCTCTCTATCTTCTGCAGTGGTCGGGCATTGAGTCTTACTCAACTTCACACCTTGTAACACAGGCAAGAACCCTTTCTTTGCTTGATCCATTTTGAACTTCTTCAAAACTTTGTCAAGGTATGTGCTTTGTGAAAGTCCAATTAAGCGTCTCGATCTATCTCTATAGATCTTGATGCCCAATATATAAGCAGCTTCACCGAGGTCTTTCATTGAAAAACTCTTATTCAAATATCCTTTTACGCTATCCAGAAATTCTATATCATTTCCAATCAACAATATGTCATCCACATATAATATCAGAAATGCTACAGAGCTCCCACTCACTTTCTTGTAAATACAGGCTTCTCCAAAAGACTGTATAAAACCATATGCTTTGATCATACTATCAAAATGTTTATTCCAACTCCGAGAGGCTTGTACCAGTCCATAAATGGATCGCTGGAGCTTGCACACTTTGTTAGCTCCCTTTGGATCGACAAAACCTTCCGGTTGCATCATATACAACTCTTCTTCCAGACATCCATTCAGGAATGCAGTTTTGACATCCATTTGCCAAATTTCGTAATCATAAAATGCAGCAATTGCTAACATGATTCGGACAGACTTAAGCATCGCTACGGGTGAGAAATTCTCATCGTAGTCAATCCCTCGAACTTGTCGAAAACCTTTTGCAACAAGTCGAGCTTTATAGACAGTAACATTACCGTCAGTGTCAGTCTTCTTCTTGAAGATCCATTTATTTTCAATGGCTTGCCGATCATCGGGCAAGTCAACCAAAGTCCACACTTTGTTCTCATACAACTATCCCATCTCAGATTTCATGTCCTCAAGCCATTTTGCGGAATATGGGCTCACCATCCCTTCTTCATAGTTCGTAGGTTCGTCATGGTCTAGCAACATAACCTCCAGAACAGGATTGTCGTACCACTCTAGTGCGGATCTTACTCTGTTTGACCTACGAGGTTCAGTAACAACTTGATCTGAAGTTTCATGATCATCATCATTAACTTCCTCACTAATTGGTGTAGGTGTCACAGGAACCGATTTCTGTGATGAACTACTTTCCAATAAGGGAGTAGGTATAGTTACCTCATCAAGTTCTACTTTCCTCCCACTCACTTCTTTCGAGAGAAACTCCTTCTCTAGAAAGGATCCTAATTTAGAAACAAATGTTTTGCCTTCAGATTTGTGATAGAAGGTGTACCCAACAGTTTCCTTTGGGTATCCTATGAAGACACTTTCTCCGATTTGGGTTTGAGCTTATCAGGTTGAAGTTTTTTCACATAAGCATCGCAACCCCAAACTTTAAGAAACGACAACTTTGGTTTCTTGCCAAACCACAGTTCAGAAGGCGTGTCTCAACGGATTTCGATGGTGCCCTATTTAACGTGAATGCAACCGTCTGTAAAGCATAACCCCAAAATGATAGCGGTAAATCAGTAAGAGACATCATAGATCGCACCATATCTAGTAAAGTATGATTACGACGTTCGGACACACCATTACGCTGTGGTGTTCCGGATGGTGTGAGTTGCGAAACTATTCCCCATTGTTTCAAATGAAGACCAAACTCGTAACTCAAATATTCTCCTCCACAATCAGATTGTAGAAACTTTATTTTCTTGTTACGATGATTTTCAACTTCACTCTGAAATTCTTTGAACTTTTCAAATGTTTCAGATTTATGTTTCATTAAGTAGATATACCCATATCTTCTTAAATCATCTGTGAAGATGAGAAAATAACGATATCCGCCGCGAGCCTCAACATTCATCGGACCACATACATCTGTATGTATGATTTCCAACAAATCTATTGCTCGCTCCATAGTTCTGGAGAACGGCGTTTTAGTCATCTTGCCCATGAGGCACGGTTCGCAAGTACCAAGTAATTCATAATCAAGTGGATCCAAAAGTCCATCAGTATGGAGTTTCTTCATGCGCTTTACACCAATATGACCTAAACGGCAGTGCCACAAATAAGTTGCACTATCATTATCAACTCTGCATCTTTTGGCTTCAATATTATGAATATGTGTATCACTACTATCGAGATTCAATAAGAATAGACCACTCTTCAAGGGTGCATGACCATAAAAGATATTTCTCATATAAATAGAACAACCATTATTCTCCGATTTAAATGAATAACCGTCTCGCATCAAACAAGATCCAGATATAATGTTCATGCTCAACGCTGGCACCAAATAACAATTATTCAGGTCTAAAACTAATCCCGAAGGTAGATGTAGAGGTAGCGTGCCCACTGCGATCACATCGACTTTGGAACCATTTCCCACGCGCATCGTCACCTCGTCCTTAGCCAATCTTCGCTTAATCCGTACCTTGTTTCAAGTTGCAAATATTAGCAACAGAACCAGTATCAAATACCCACGTGCTACTGCGAGCATTAGTAAGGTACACATCAATAACATGTATATCACATATACCTTTGTTCACCTTGCCATCCTTCTTATCCGCCAAATACTTGGGGCAGTTCTGCTTCTAGTGACCAGTCTGTTTGCAGTAGAAGCACTCAGTTTCAGGCTTAGGACCAGACTTGGGTTTCTTCTCTTGAGCAGCAACTTGTTTGCCGTTCTTCTTGAAGTTCCCCTTCTTCTTCCCTTTACCTTTTTTCTTGAAACTAGTGGTCTTGTTGACCATCAACACTTGATGCTCCTTTTTGATTTCTACCTCCGCAGCCTTTAGCATTGCGTAGAACTCAGGAATTGTCTTATCCATCCCTTTCATATTATAGTTCATCACGAAGCTTTTGTAGCTTGGTGGCAGTGATCGAAGAACTCTGTCAATGACACTATCAAAAGGAAGATTAACTCCCAGTTGAGTCAAGTGATTATGATACCCACACATTTTGAGTATATGTTCACTGACATAACTATTCTCCTCCATCTTGCAGCTATAGAACTTATTGGAGACTTCATATCTCTCAATTCGGGCATTTGCTTGAAATATTAACTTCAACTCCTGGAACATCTCATATGCTGCATGATGTTCAAAACATCGTTGAAGTTCCGGTTCTAAGCCGTAAAGCATGGCACATTGAACTATCGAGTAGTCATCAGCTTTACTCTGCCAAATGTTCTTAATGTTGCCAGCAGCATCTGCAGCAGGCCTGGCACCCAGCGGTGCTTCCAGGACGTAATTCTTCTGTGCAGCAATGAGGATAATCCTCAAGTTACGGACCCAGTCCGTGTAATTGCTACCATCATATTTCAACTTTGCCTTCTCAAGGAACACATTAAAATTCAACGGAACAACATCACGAGCCATCTATCTACAATCAACATAGACAAGCAAAAACTATCAGGTACTAATTTCATGATAAATTTAAGTTCAATTACTCATATTACTTTAGAACTCGCACTTAGATTGACATTCCTCTAATCCTCTAAGTGATTACGTGATCCAAATCAACTAAACCATGTCCGATCATCACATGAGATGGAGTAGTTTCAATGGTGAACATCACTATGTTGATCATATCTACTATATGATTCATGCTCGACCTTTCAGTCTCAGTGTTCCGAGGCCATATCTACATATGCTAGGCTCATCAAGTTTAACCTGAGTATTCCGCGTGTGCAACTATTTTGCACCCGTTGTATTTGAACGTAGAGCCTATCACACCCGATCATCACGTGGTGTCTCAGCACGAAGAACTTTCGCAATGGTGCATACTCAGGGAGAACACTTATACCTTGATAATTTAGTGAGAGATCATCTTATAATGCTACCGTCAATCAAAGCAAGATAAGATGCATAAAATATAAACATCACATGCAATCAATATAAGTGATATGATATGGCCATCATCTTGTGCTTGTGATCTTCATCTCCGAAGCACCGTCATGATCACCATTGTCACCGGTGCGACACTTTGATCTCCATCGTAGCATCATTGTCGTCTCGCCAACTTATGCTTCTACGACTATCGCTACCGCTTAGTGATAAAGTAAGGCATTACAGGGCGATTGCATTGCATACAATAAAGCGACAACCATATGGCTCCTGCCAGTTGCCGATAACTCGGTTACAAAACATGATCATCTCATACAATAAAATATAGCATCATGCCTTGACCATATCACATCAAAACATGCCCTGCAAAAACAAGTTAGACGTCCTCTACTTTGTTTTTGCAAGTTTTACGTGGCTGCTACGGGCTGAACAAGAACCGTTCTTACCTACGCATCAAAACCAAAATGATAGTTCGTCAAGTTGGTGCAGTTTTAACCTTCTCATGGACCGGGCGTAGCCACACTCGGTTCAACTAAAGTTGGAGAAACTGACACCCGCCAGCCACCTGTTGCAAAGCACGTCGGTAGAACCAGTCTCGCGTAAACGTACGCGTAATGTCGGTCCGGGCCGCTTCATCCAACAATACCGCCGAACCAAAGTATGACATCCTGGTAAGCAGTATGACTTGTATCGCCCACAACTCACTTGTGTTTTACTCGTGCATATAACATCAACGCATAAAACCTGGCTCTGATGCCACTGTTAGGGAACGTAGTAATTTCAAAAAAAATCCCATGCACACGCAAGATCATGGTGATGCATAGCAACGAGAGGGGAGAGTGTGTCCACGTACCCTCGTAGACCGAAAGCGGAAGCGTTGGCACAACGCGGTTGATGTAGTCGTACGTCTTCACGATCTGACCGATCAAGCACCGAACGCACGGCACCTCCGAGTTCTGCACATGTTGAAATCGATGACGTCCCTCGAACTCCGATCCAGCTGAGCTTTGAGGGAGAGTTCCGTCAGCATGGCGGCGTGGTGACGATGATGATGTTCTACCAACGCAGGGCTTCGCCTAAGCACCGGTACGATATGACCGAGGTGGATTATGGTGGAGGGGGGCACCGCACACGACTAAAAGATCTAAGAGATCAATTGTTGTGTCTATGGGGTGCCCCCCTCCTCCATATATAAAGGGGGGAGGAGGAGGGGGGTGGCCAAGAGGAGGAGGCGCGCCCAAGGGGGGGGGGAATCCTACTCGAAGTAGGTTTTGCCCCCCTTTCCTATTCCAACTAGGAGAAGTGGGAAGGAGGAGGTGGAGAGAAGGAAGGAGAAGGGGGGCCGCCACCCCCTTCCCTTTCCCAATTCAGATTGGGGCAAGGGGGGCCGAGCGCCACCTCCTGCTGCCTCTCCTCTTCCACCACTTTGGGCCCATGAGGCCCAATAACCCCCGGGGGTTCCGGTAACCCCTCGGTACTCCGGTATATATCTGATAACCCCCGGAACCATTCTGGTGTCCGAATATAGTCGTCCAATATATCAATCTTCATGTCTCAACCATTTCAAGACTCCTCGCCATGTCCGTGATCACATCCGGGACTCTGAACTACCTTCGGTACATCAAAACACATAAACTCATAATATAACCGTCATCAAACTTTAAGCGTGCGGACCCTACGGGTTCGAGAACTATGTAGACATGACTGAGACATGTCTCTGGTCAATAACCAATAGCGGAACCTGGATGCTCATATTGGCTCCTACATATTCTACGAAGATCTTTATCGGTCAAACCGCATAACAACATATGTTGTTCCCTTTGTCATCGGTATGTTACTTGCCCGAGATTCGATCACCGATATCTCAATACCTAGTTCAATCTCGTTACCGGCAAGTCTCTTTACTCGTTCCGTAATACATCATCCCGGAGCTAACTCATTAGTTGCAATGCTTGCAAGGCTTAAGTGATGTGTATTATCGAGTGGGCCCAGAGATACCTCTCTGACAATCGGAGTGACAAATCCTAATCTCGAAATACGCCAACCCAACAAGTACTTTTGGAGACACCTATAGAGCACCTTTATAATCACCCAGTTACGTTGTGACGTTTGGTAGCACACAAAGTGTTCCTCCGGTAAATGGGAGTTGCATAATCTCATAGTCACAGGAACATGTATAAGTCATGAAGAAAGCAATAGCAACAAACTAAATGATCAAGTGCTAAGCTAACGGAATGGGTCAAGTCAATCACATCATTCTCCTAATTATGTGATCTCGTTAATCAAATGACAACTCCTTGTCTATGGTTAGGAAACATAACCATCTTTGTTTCAACGAGCTAGTCAAGTAGAGGCATACTAGTGACACTCTGTTTTGTCTATGTATTCACACATGTATCATGTTTCCGGTTAATACAATTCTAGCATGAATAATTACATTTATCATGATATAAGGAAATAAATAATAACTTTATTATTGCCTCTAGGGCATATTTCCTTCAGGTACACGTTTTTTTCTTGACTCTCCAGTAGAAACTTTGGGGCACTCTTTGAAGTTCTTTGTGTTGGTTGAATAGATGAATCTGAGATTGTGTGATGCATATCGTATAATCATACCCACGGATACTTGAGGTGACATTGGAGTATCTAGGTGACATTAGGGTTTTGATTGATTTGTGTCTTAAGGTGCTATTCTAGTACAAACTCTAGGATAGATTGAACGGAAATAATAGCTTCGTGTTATTTTACTACGGACTCTTGAATAGATCGATCAGAACGAATAACTTTGAGGTGGTTTCGTACCCTACAATAATCTCTTCGTTTGTTCTCCGCTATTAGTGACTTTGGAGTGACTCTTTGTTGCACGTTGAGGGATTGTTATATGATCCAATTATGTTATTATTGTTGAGAGAACTTGTACTAGTGAAAGCATGAACTCTAGGCCTTGTTTCAACGCATTGCAATACTGTTTTCGCTCACTTTTATCATTAGTTACCTTGCTGTTTTTATATTTTCATATTACAAAAACCTATATCTATCATCCACATTGCACTTGTATCACCATCTCTTCGCCGAACTAGTGCACCTATACAATTTACCATTGTATTGGGTGTGTTGGGGACACAAGAGACTCTTTGTTATTTGATTATAGGGTTGTTTGAGAGAGACCATCTTCATCCTACGCCTCCCACGGATTGATAAACCTTAGGTCATCCACTTGAGGGAAATTTTCTACTGTCCTACAAACATCTGCACTTGGAGGCCCAAAAACGTCTACAAGAAGAAGGTTGTGTAGTAGACATCAGCTACCTCTACATCTACCGTTGGGATTAGTTTTAGACCTGAATAATTGTTATTTGGTGCCAGCGTTGAGCATGAACATTATACATGGATCTTTTTTGATGCCAGACGGTTATTCATTTAAATCAGAGAATAATGGTTGTTCTATTTATATGAGTAATATCTTTTATGGTCATGCACCCTTGTTGAGTGGTCTATTTTTGTTGAATCTCGATCGTAGTGATACACATATTCATAATATTGAAGCCAAAAGATGCAAAGTCAATAATGATAGTGCAACTTATTTGTGGCACTGCCGTTTAGGTCATATTGGTGTAAAGTGCATGAAGAAACTGCATGTTGATGGGCTTTTGGAATCACTTGATGCTTGTGATGACTAAGACTCCGTTCTCTAGAACAATGGAGTGAGCCACTGACTTATTGGAAATAATACATACTGATGTATGTGGTCCGATGAGTGTTGAGGCTCGCGGCGGGTATCATTATTTCTGACCTTCACCGGTGATTTGAGCAGATATGGGTATATCTACTTAATGAAACATAAGTCTGAAACGTTTGAAAAGTTCAAAGAATTTCAGAGTGAAGTTGAAAATCATCGTAACAAGAAAATAAAGTTTCTATGATCTGATCGTGGAGGTGAATATTTGAGTTACGAGTTTGGTCTTCATTTGAAACAATGTGGAATAGTTTCGCAACTCACGCCACCTGGAACACCACAGTGTAATGGTGTGTCCGAACGCCGTAACCGTACTTTATTAGATATGGTGCGATCTATGATGTCTCTTACCAATTTACCGCTATCGTTTTGGGGTTATGCTTTAGAGACAACTACATTCAGGTTAAATAGGGCACCATCTAAATCCGTTGAGATGACACCATATGAAGTGTGGTTTAGCAAGAAACCTAAGTTGTCGTTTCTTAAACTTTGGGGTTGCGATGCTTATGTGAAAAAGCTTCAACCTGATAATCTCAAACCCAAATCGGAGAATTGTGTCTTCATAAGATACCCAAAGGAAATTGTTGGGTACACCTTCTATCACAGATCCGAAGGCAAGATATTCATTGCTAAGAATGGATCCTTTCTAGAGAAGGAGTTTGTCACGCCCAATATGCAATCCTATCCGAGAGGAACTCGAAGGTCCCACCAAGGATAGAGCCGCATATTGCAACGCTTTTGCAAGGTGGATATCATTACAACGTACCATTACATAATAGCTGGGGATACATACAAAGACATACAAGGCCACATGAATACATCAATACATGAGATCAACATCCAACTACGGATGAAACACAAACAGAAACTCAAACAAAATCCACCCTGCTAGCCCAGGCTGCCGACCAGGAACCTATCCCAAGACCGATGAAGAAGAAGAACTCCAAAACAAGTAAACACCTCTCTCACATCATGATCATCGCATTACCTGTACCTGCAACTGTTGTTGTAGTAATCTGTGAGCCACGAGGACTCAGTAATCCCACTATGATGGGTTTCAAGACTAGCAAAGCTTAATGAGTATGGAATGGATAAGTGGTGAGGTTGCAGCAAGCGACTAAGCATTGTATGGTGGCTAAGTTACGAGTACAAGAGTAAGATGAGAAACTACGCAAATGGTCGCAATCTAGTAATGATCAAGAATTGATCCTGAACTACTTACGTTCAAACATAACCCCACTGTGTTCTCTTCTCAAACTCACTCGAAAAGAGACGGTCACGGTTACGCACGCGGTTGGTGTATTTTAATCCAGTTTAGTTCAAGTCCATTACAACCGGATATTAAAAATTCCCATCTGCCACATAACCGCGGGCACGACTCTCGAAAGTTTAAACCCTGCAAGGGTGTCCCAACTTAGCCCATGACAAGCTCACGATCCGCGGAGACAATCCTCCATCTCGGGACCCTCTTTCCTTCTCCCTCTCTCTCTATTTCCCCTTTTCCCTCTTCGGTGGAAGGAAGGAAGGGGGGCCGAATCCTACTTGGACTAGGAGTCCAAGTAGGACTCCCCCCTTATGGCGCGCCCCCTTGGCCGGCCACCTCCTCCTCCCCCCTTTATATACATAGGTGGGGAGCACCCCAAAGGGACAACAGACATCTCTTAGCCATGTGTGGTGCCCCCCTCCATAGTTTACCACCTCGGTCATATCGTCGTAGTGCTTAGGCAAAGCCTTGTGCCGGTAACTTCATCATCACCGTCACCACGCCGTCGTGCTGACGGAACTCTCCCTCGTCCTCAACTGGATCAAGAGCTCGAGGGACGTCATCATGCTGAACGTGTGCAGAACTCAGAGGTACCGTACGTTCGACGCTTGATTGGTCAGAACGATAAGAAGTTTGACTACATCAACCGCGTTGTCAAACGCTTCCACTTTTGCTCTACAAGGATACGTAGAAACTCTCTCCCCCTCTCGTTGCTATGCATCTCCTAGATAGATCTTGTGTGATCATAGGAAATTTTTGAAATACTATGTTTCCCAACAGTGGCATCAGAGCCAGGTTTATGCGTAGATGTTATATGCACGAGTAGAACACAATGAGTTGTGGGCGATAATAGACATACTGCTTACCACCAACGTCTTACTTTGATTCGGCGGTATTGTTGGATGAAGCGGCCCGAACCGACATTACATGACCATGTTCATGAGACTGGTTCTATCGATGTGCTTCACACACAGGTGGCTGTCGGGTGTCTGTTTCTCCAACTTTAGTTGAATCGAGTTTGACTATGGCCAGTCCTTGTTGAAGGTTAAAACAGCACACTTGACGAAAAATCATTGTGGTTTTGATGCGTAGGTAAGAACGGTTCTTGCTAGAAGCCCGTAGCAGCCACGTAAAACTCGCAACAACAAAGTAGAGGACGTCTAACTTGTTTTTGCAGGGCATGTTGTGATGTGATATGGTCAAGACGTCATGAGATATAAATTGTTGTATCAGATGATCATGTTTTGTAAAATTTACCGGCAACTGGCAAGAGCCTTATGGTTGTCGCTTTATTGTATGAAATGCAATCGCCATGTAATTGCTTTACTTTATCACTAAGCGATAGCGATAGTCATGGAAGTAATAGTTGGCGAGACGACAATGATGCTACGATGGAGATCAAGGTGTCAAGCTGGTGAATATGGAGATCATGACGGTGCTTTGGAGATAGAGATCAAAGGCCAAGATGATGATGGCCATATGATGGCAGCTGGAACTACGTCGGTATTTCCTCGGAGAGGGAGGGATGATGTAGCACATCGACGGTAGAGTATTTCTCTCAGTTATGAAACCAAGGTATCGAACCTGTAGGAGAACCAAGCAACACAACGTAAACAGCTCCTGCACACAAATAACAACACCTCGCAACTCGACGAATTAAAGGGCTTGTCAATCTCTTTCGAGGTACGACGCCTCAAGATAGGCAAGCGGACGTGAGGTAAATTGTAATAGATTGATAGATTGAACGCCAAATAAAATAAATTGCAGCAAGGTATTTTTGTATTTTTGATTTAATAGATCTGAAAATAAAAGCAAGGAAAAAGAGTAGATCGTAAAGGAAAATATATGAGAAATAAGACCCGGGAGCCGTAGGTTTCACTAGTGACTTCTCTCAAGAAAATAGCAAATGGTAGGTAAAAAAATTACTGTTGGGCAATTGATAGAATTTCAAATATTCATGACAATATCCAGGCAATGATCATTACATAGGCATCATGTCCAAGATTAGTAGACCGACTACTGCCTGCATCTACTACTATTACTCCACACATCAACCGCTATCTAACATGCATCTAGTATAGTAAGTTCATGGAAAAACGGAGTAATGCAATAAGAACAATGAAATGATGTAGACAAGATCCGTTTATCTATATGGCGGTATATAGATCTTGTCATTTTATCCTTAGTAGTAACGATACATATGTGTCGGTTCCCCTTCTGTCACTGGGATCAAGCACTGTAAGATCGAACCCACTACCGGGCACCTCTTCCCATTGCAAGATAAATAGATCAAGTTGGCCAAACAAAACCCAAATATCGGAGAAGAAATACGAGGCTATAAGAGATCATGCATAAAAGAGATCAAAGAAAACTCGAATACTTTCATGGATATAAAAACATAGATCTGATCATAAACTCAAAGTTCATCGATCCCAACAAACACACTGCAAAAGAGTTACATCATGTGGATCTCCAAGAGACCATTGTATTGAGAATCAAGAGAGAGAGAGAGAGATGAATCCATCTAGTTACTAACTACAGACCCAAAGGTCTACAAAGAACTACTCATGCATCATCGGAGAGGCACCAATGGAGGTGGTGAACCCCTTCGTGATGGTGTCTAGATTGGATCTGGTGTTTCTGGACTGCAGTGGCTGGATGAATATTTCGTCGACTCCCCTAGGGTTTTGGGAATATTTGGGTATTTATAGAGCAAAGAGGCGGTCCGGGGGGCACCCAAGGTGGGCACAACCAACCGGGGCGCGCCAGGGCCTCCTGGCGCGCCCTGGTGGGTTGTGCCCCCCTCGAGGCACCCCCAGGTGCAACCAGGGCCCATCTGCTTCCTTTTGGCCCATAAAAAATCATTGTAAAGTTTCGTGCCATTTGGACTTCGTTTGATATTGATTTCCTGCGATGTAAAAAACATGAAAAAACAGGAACCGACACTGGGCACTATGTCAATAGGTTAGTACCAAAAAATGATATAAAATGACTGTAAAATGATTATAAAACAGCATGGAACAATCAAAATTATAGATACGTTGGAGACGTATCAGCATCCCCAAGCTTAAATCCTACTCGTCCTCAAGTAGGTAAGTGACAAAAACAGAATTTTTGATGTGGAGTGTTGTTCATCAAGTCATATCATATTCTTTTCTTTATAGCATGGACATTTGGACTTTTATGTGATCCAAAGCAGCAATCTAGTTTTGACATAATGATTTAGATACTCAAGCATATCAATAAGCAACCATTTCTTTCAAAATATCAATGCTAAAATAAGTTATCCCCAGCCCATCATGCTCAAACATTGATCCATTCATGAAACACACTCGAATATTAACTACACCCAATACTAGAGCACGATCATATTGCCTCCTAGTTGGTGCTTTTTATAAGAGAAGATGGAGACTCAAATTCCAAAATAAGAATTGCATAAAGTAAAAGATAGGCCCTTCACAGAGGATTTGTAGAGGTGCCAGAGCTCAAAGCGAAAAATTTGAGATAAAAACATTTTGGGAGGTGTATCCATCCCACCAACGAAAATGACATAGATTTCCGAACACTTTCCATGCTAGATATGCCATAGGCGGTTCCCAAACAAAAAATAAAGTTTATTCCTTTTCCACCATAACTTTCACTTTCCATGGCTAACCTTATCCACTGGTGCCCTCCATACCAACACTTTCCAAGGAATTTATTATCTGACAACATAAAGTAAATTCATTTATTTTTGCATTTCGGGACTGGGCATCCCTAATACCTTTGCCTTACTCTCGTGCAATGACAAGTGAATAAACACTCATCTTGAGAATAACACATCTAGCATGGAAAATATTAGCCACCCGTCACCGCCCCGCGAGCGAAACAAACACACCAAAGAGAAGTTTATTTTGAAAATTAGAGATGGCACATGCAAATTTTCTTAGAACGGTAAAAGAATATTGCAAATAGGTAGATATAGTGGACTCATGTGGCAAAACTGGTTTAAAGGATTTTGGATGCACAAGTAGAGGTCATACTTAGTGCAAAATGAAGGCTAGCAAAAGACTGGGAAGCGACCAACCAAGAAACGAATAATCTCATAAGCAAGCATTAAGCATAATTAACACCGAATAATGCACCGCAAGTAGGATATAGTTTTCATTGCATGATTATTGACTTTCGTGCATGCATAGGGAATCACAAACCTTAACACTAATATTCTTACTTGAGCACAATTACTCATCAACATGACTCACATATCACATCGTCATATTGCAAAACTATTAGTAAGAATCAAGTTTATTTTGTCCAATGATCTTCATGACATTTTCTTTTCTTTATCCTTCTTGTATATCTATCACTTTGGGACTAATTTTCATGAGTTGCTTTTCATAAGCCCAACCAAATATATGTGAAGATCATGAGCATAACAAATTTTCTTTCTCTCAAAATTTTTTAAGTGAAGAAAGAGAGAGTTTCTTCAAAATTTTACTAACTCTCAAACAAATTTAAGTGACGCAAGAGAGCATTTCTTCAAAAATACTAAGCACACCGTGCTCAAAAAGATATAAGTGAAGCACTAGAGCAAGTCCTAGCTCATAAAAGATTTAAGTGAAGCATAGAGAGCAATTCTAACAAGTCATGATATAATTTTGGCTCTCTTAAATAGGTGTGTCCAGCAAGGATTGATGACTTAAAACACAAAATAAAACAAGCAAATACACATATCGCACAAGAAGCTCCAAGCAAAACACATATCATGTGACGAATAAAAATATAGTTTCAAGTAAAATACCGATAGTTGTTGGAAGAAAGCGGGGACGCCACTCGGGGGCATCCCCAAGCTTAGTTGGTTGCTCATTCTTGGATAATAGCTTGGGATGCCAGGGCATCCCCAAGATTAGGCTCTTACATCCTTCCTTCATCCATCGTAAGATAACCCAAAACTTGAAAACTTCAATAACACAAAACTCAACAAAAACCTTCGTGAGATCCGTTAGTATAAGAATAATAAACCACTACTATAAGTGATGTATCAAACCAATTCATATTTTGTTTTTGTATTATATATACTATATTACAACTTTTCTATGGCAAAAACTCATCAAAGAAAACCATAAAGCCATCAAAATAAGCACACAACACAAAGAAAACAGATTCTGTCAAAAAAGAACAGTCTGTAGCAATCTGACTGTTTTGAATACTTCGGTAACTCCAAAAATTATGAACAATTAGGAAGGCCTGATAAATTTGTATATTGATCTACTTCAACTGGAATGGGTATTTTATCGCTCTCCGGTAAAAATTGAAAATTAATTTCGTGAGCGCAAACTTTCTATTTTTTTCAGCAAGATCAAACAACTATTGCCCAAGAAGATCCTAAAGGCTTTACTTGGCACATACACTAATTAAAACATAAAAAACACAATTGTAACAGGTGCATAATTGTGCTAACACTCAAGAACAGGAAGCAAAAAGCAAAAATAAATTTATTCATTGGGTTGCCTCCCAACAAGCGTTATAGTTTTACGCCCTTAGCTAGGCATATAGCAAGGATCTAAGTTTTGTCATCTTTGGTTCGAGATCCATAAGATGCCCTCATGATTGATTCATAAGGTGGCTTAATTATAGTTATAGGAAAGTGTTCCATACCCTTCCTCGAAGGGAGTTGGAACTTAATATTGCCTTCTTTCATACCAGTCATGGCACCGATAGTGCGTAAAAACAGTCTACCAAGAATAATTGGACAAGACGGATTGCAGTCAATATCAAGAACAATAAAATCTATGGGCACATAATTCCTATTTGCAAGAACAAGAACATCATTAATTCTTCCCATAGGTTTTTTAATAGTGGAATCCGCCAAGTGCAAATTCAAGGAACATTCTTCAAGATTGGTAAGACCAAGCACATCACATAAAGATTTCGGAATTGTGGAAACACTAGCACCCAAGTCACACAAAGCAAAACACTCATAATTTTTAATCTTGACTTTGAAAGTAGGTTCCCACTCATCATACAATTTTCTAGGAATTGAAACTTCTAACTCCAATTTTTCTTCCAAAGCTTTCATCATAGCATCAACAATATGTTTAGTAAAAGCTTTATTTTGTTCATAAGCATGGGGTGAATTTATCATGGATTGCAACAAAGAAATACAATCAATCAAAGAGCAACTATCATAAATTAAGTAAAGTCTTTGTAATCCAAAAGAGTGGGTGCATCACTAGCTAAAGTTTTGACCTCCCCAAACCCACTTTCATCCATTTTCTCAACAAGATTTTCACCCGCCAAAATATTGGGACGCCTTCTACCTAAGGTTGAATTTTCTCCAGTCCCTTTTTCATCATTCTTAAGTTTACTAAATAAGGAATCAATAGAAGAAACACCAATAATTTTAAGATCTTCATCACTTTTGCAAGAATAATCACTAGAAAAAGCTTTTTCTAAAAAAATTCTTTTAGCTCTAAGCATAGCAGTTCTTTTCTTAATTTCATCCATAGAAACATAAAGAGATTTAATTGATTCATCTACTTTAGGCACAAAAATTTTCATCTTGAGATTTTCCACATCATGAGCAATTCTATCAACACTTCTAGACAAATCATCGATCTTATTCAACTTTTCTTCTATGGAAGTGTTGAAAACTTTTTGTGTGTCGATAAATTATTTAATATTATTCCCAAGATCAGAGGTGTTCCTATTATTATTATAATATTAATTTCCATAGGAATTACCATAATTATTAGAGGAATTACTAGGAAAAGGCCGAGGATTAAAATTACCTCTATAAGCATTGTTATTGAAATTATTTCGAGAGATAAAATTCACATCTATGGCATCACTATTTTGCTTAATCAAAGTAGACAAAGGCATATCATTAAGATCAATAGGAGCACTTCTACTAGCAACTAATTTCACAAGAGAATCAACTTTTTCACTCAAAGAAGAAATGTCTTCAACCGAATTAACTTTTTTACTAGTAGGAGCCCTTTCGGTATGCCATTGCGAATAATTTGCCATGATATTATCAAGAAATTTTGTGGATTCACCCAAAGTAATTTCCATAAAAGTGCCACTCGTGACGGAATCTAAAAGATTACGAGAAACAAAATTCAATACCGCATAAAAAAATTGTATGATCACCCAAAGATTTAATCCATGAGTTGGGCAATTCCTTAGCATCATTTTCATCTTTTCCCAAGATTTCACAACATGCTCATGTTCAAGTTGCTTGAAATTCATGATCTGGGTTCTAAGGGAAATAATTTTTACGAGAGGAAAATACTTAGTGATAAAATCATCTTTGCACTTGTTCCAAGAATCAATACTATTGCGAGGCAAAGAAGAGAACCAATTTTTTGTAGAATCACGCAAAGAGAACGGGAATAATTTCATCTTGACCATTGATACGTCTCCAACGTATCTACTTTTCCAAACGCTTTTGACCTTGTTTTGGACTCTAACTTGCATGATTTGAATGGAACTAACCCGGACTGACGCTGTTTTCAGCAGAATTGCCATGGTGTTATTTTTGTGCAGAAATAAAAGTTCTCGGAATGGCCTGCAAATTTACGGAGACACCTTTTGGAATTTATAAAAAATACTGGCGAAAGAATCAACACCAGGGGGCCCACACCCTATCCACGAGGGTGCAGGGCGCCCCCTGGGGCGTGCCCCTGCCTCGTGGGTCCCCTGAGCTCCACCGACGTCAACTCCAACTCTATATATTCACATCCGGGGAGAAAAAAAATCAGAGAGAAGGATTCATCACGTGTTACAATATGGAGCTACCGCCAAGCCCTAATCTCTCTCGGGAGGGCTGATCTGGAGTCCGTTCGGGGCTCCGGAGAGGGGAATCCGTCGCCATCGTCATCATGAACCTTCCTCCATCACCAATTTCATGATGCTCATTGATACGTCTACAACATATCTATAATTTTTGATTGTTCCATGCTATTATATTATCTGTTTTGGATGTTTAATGGGCTTTAATATGCACTTTTATATTATTTTTGGGACTAAACTATTAACTGAAGGCCCAGTGCAAATTGTTGTTTGTTGCCTATTTCAGTATTTCGCAGAAAAGGAATATCAAACGGAATCCAAACGGAACGAAACCTTTGCGATGATCTTTTTTGGAACAAACGCAATCCAGGAGACTTGGAGTGGAGGTTAAGGAAGCAACGAGGCGGCCACGAGGTAGGGAGGCGCGCCTAGGGGGGTAGGCCCGCCCCCCTGTTAGGGAACGTAGTAATTTCAAAAAAATTCCTACGCACACGCAAGATCATGCTGATGCATAGCAACGAGAGGGGAGAGTGTGTCCACGTACCCTCATAGACCAAAAGCGGAAGCGTTAGCACAACGCGGTTGATGTAGTCGTATGTCTTCACGATCCGACCGATCAAGTACCGAACGCACATCACCTCCGAGTTCTGCACACGTTCAACTCGATGACGTCCCTCGAACTCCAATCCAGCCGATCTTTGAGGGAGAGTTCCGTCAGCATGACGGTGTGGTGACGATGTTGATGTTCTACCGTCGTAGGGCTTCACCTAAGCACCGCTACGATATTATCGAGGTGGACTATGGTGGAGAGGGGCACCGCACACGGCTAAAAGATCCAAGAGATTAATTGTTGTGTCTATGGGGTGCCCCTCTCCTCCGTATATAAAGGAGGGGAGGAGATGGCCGGCCAAGGGTAGGAGGCGCGCCCAAGGGGGGAGTCCTACTCCCACCGGGAGTAGGACTCCTCCTTTTCCTATTTGGAGAGGGAAAGGGAAGGAAGAGGAAGGAGGGAGGAAGGAAAGGGGGGGCCTCCCAATTCAGATTGGGCTTGGGGGGGCACCCCCTCCCTTGCTCCTTTCCCCTCCTTTCCACTGAAGCCCATTAAGGCCCATATACCTCCCGGGGGGTTCCGATAACCTCCCGGTGCTCTGGTATTATCCCGATCTCACCTGGAACCATTCTGGTATCCAAATATACTCGTCCAATATATCAATCTTTACGTCTCGAACATTTCAAGACTCCTCGTCATGTCTGTGATCACATACGGGACTCCGAACTACCTTTGGTACATCAAAAACCATAAACTCATAATATAACCGTCATCGAACTTTAAGCGTGCGGACCCTATGGGTTCGAGAACTATGTATACATGACCGAAACACGTCTCCGGTCAATAACCAATAGAGGAACCTGGATGCTCATATTGGCTCCTATGTATTCTATGAAGATCTTTATCGGTCAAACCGCATAACAACATACGTTGTTCCCTTTGTCATCGGTATGTTACTTGCCCGAGATTCGATCATCGGTATCTCAATACCTAGTTCAATCTCATTACCGACAAGTCTCTTTACTCGTTCTGTAACACATCATCCCGCAACTAAATCATTAGTTGCAATGCTTGCAAGGCTTAAGTGATGTGTATTACCAAGTGGGCCTAGAGATACCTCTCCGATAATCGGAGTGACAAATCCTAATCTCGAAATACGCCAACCCAACAAGTACCTTCGGAGGCACCTGTAGAGCACCTTTATAATCACCCAGTTACGTTGTGACGTTTGGTAGCACATAACATGTTCCTCTGGTAAACGGGAGTTGCATAATCTCATAGTCATAGGAACATGTATAAGTCATGAAGAAAGCAATAGCAAAAAACTAAACGATCAAGTGCTAAGCTAACAGAATGGGTCAAGTCAATCACATCATTCTCCTAATGATGTGATCCCGTTAATCAAATGACAACTCTTTGTCTATGGCTAGGAAACATAACCATCTTTGATCAACGAGCTAGTCTAGTAGAGGCATACTAGTGACACTCTGTTTGTCTATGTATTCACACATGTATCATATTTCCGGTTAATACAATTCTAGTATGAATAATAAACATTTATCATGATATAAGGAAATAATAATAACTTTAGTATTGCCTCTAGGGCATATTTCCTTTAGTCTCCCCTTGCACTAGAGTCAATAATCTGGATTACACAGTAATGATTCTAACACCCAAGGAGCCTTGGTGCTGATCATGTTTTGCTCGTGGAAGAGGCTTAGTCAACGAGTCTACAACATTCAGATCCGTATGTATCTTGCAAATCTCTATGTCTCCCACTAGGACTTGATCCCGGATGGAGTTGAAGCGTCTCTTGATGTGCTTGGTTCTCTTGTGAAATCTAGATTCCTTTGCCAAAGCAAATGCAAGGTATTGTCACAAAAGATTTTCATTCGACCCGATGCACTAGGTATGACACCTAGATCGGATATGAACTCCTTCATCCAGACTCCTTCATTTGCTGCTTTCGAAGCAGCTATGTATCTCGCTACGACACTTTGTTTAGAACTCCACCAACTGACAGCTCCACCGTTTAATAAAAACACGTATCCGGTTTGTGATTTAGAATCATCCGGATCAGTGTCAAAGCTTGCATCGATGTAACCATTTACGACGAGCTCTTTGTCCCCTCCATAAACGAGAAACATATCCTTCATCCTTTTCAGGTATTTCAGGATGTTCTTGACCGCTGTCCAGTGATTCACTCCTGGATTACTTTGGTACCTCCCTGCTAAACTAATAGCAAGGCACACATCATGTCTGGTACACAACATTGCATACATGATAGAGCCTATGGCTGGAGCATAGGGAACATCTTTCATTTTCTCTCTATCTTCTGTAGTGGTCAGGCATTGAGTCTTACTCAACTCCACACCTTGTACCACAGGCAAGAACCCTTTCTTTGCTTGATCCATTTTGAACTTCTTCAAAACTTTGTCAAGGTACGTGCTTCGTGAAAGTCCAATTAAGCGTCTCGATCTATCTCTATAGATCTTGATGCCCAATATATAAGCAGCTTCACCGAGGTCTTTCATTGAAAAACTCTTATTCAAATATCCTTTTATGCTATCCAGAAATTCTATATCATTTCCAATAAACTATATGTCATCCACATATAATATCAGAAATGCTACAGATCTCCCACTCACTTTCTTGTAAATACAGGCTTCTCCAAAAGTCTGTGTAAAACCATATGCTTTGATCACACTATCAAAATGTTTATTCCAACTCCGAGAGGCTTGTACCAGTCCATAAATGGATCGCTGGAGCTTGCACACTTTGTTAGCTCCCTTTGGATCGACAAAACCTTCCGATTGCATCATATACAACTCTTCTTCCAGAAATCCATTCAGGAATGCAGTTTTGACATCCATTTGCCAAATTTCATAATCATAAAATGCGGCAATTGCTAACATGATTCGGACAGACTTATGCATCGCTACGGGTGAGAAGGTCTCATCGTAGTCAATCCCTTGAACTTGTCGAAAACCTTTTGCAACAAGTCGAGCTTTATAGACAGTAACATTACCGTCAGCGTCAGTCTTCTTCTTGAAGATTCATTTATTCTCAATGGCTTGCCGATCATCTGGCAAGTCAACCAAAGTCCACACTTTGTTCTCATACATGGATCCCATCTCAGATTTCATGGCCTCAAGAAATTTTGCGGAATCTGGGCTCACGATCGCTTCTCCATAGTTCGTAGGTTCATCATGGTCTAGTAACATAACCTCCAGAACAGGATTACCATACCACTCTGGTGCGGATCTTACTATGGTTGACCTACGAGGTTTAGTAACAACTTGATATGAAGTTTCATGATCATTATCATTAACTTACTCACTAATTGGTGTGGACGTCACAGGAACTGGTTTCTGTGATGAACTACTTTCCAATAAGGGAGCAGGTACTGTTACCTCATCAAGTTCTACTTTCCTCCCACTCACTTATTTCGAGTGAAACTCCTTCTTTAGAAAGGATCAGTTCTTAGCAACGAATGTTTTGCCTTCGGATCTGTGATAGAAGGTGTACCCAACAGTTTCTTTTGGGTATCCTATGAAGACACATTTCTCCGATTTGGGTTCGAGCTTATCAGGTTGAAGCTTTTTCACATAAGCATCGCAGCCCCAAACTTTAAGAAACGACAACTTTGGTTTCTTGCCAAACCATAGTTCATAACGTGTCATCTCAACGGATTTTGATGGTGCCCTATTTAACATTAATGCGGCCGTTTCTAAAGCATAACCCCAAAATGATAGCGGTAAATCAGTAAGAGACATCATAGATCGCACCATATCTAGTAAAGTATGATTACGACGTTCGGACACGCCATTACGATGTGGTGTTCCGGGTGGCGTGAGTTGCAAAACTATTCCGCATTGTTTCAAATGTAGACCAAACTCGTAACTCAAATATTCTCCTCCATGATCAGATCGTAGAAACTTTATTTTCTTGTTACGATGATTTTCAACTTCACTCTAAAATTCTGTGAACTTTTCAAATGTTTCAGACTTATGTTTCATTAAGAAGATATACCCATATCTGCTTAAATCATCTGTGAAGGTGAGAAAATAATGATACCCGCCGCGAGCCTCAACATTCATTGGACCACATACATCAGTATGCATGATCTCCAACAAATCAGTTGCTCGCTCCATAGTTCCGGAGAACGGCGTTTTAGTCATCTTGCCCATGAGGCATGGTTCGCAAGTACCAAGTGATTCATAATCAAGTGATTTCAAAAGTCCATTAGTATGGAGTTTCTTCATGCGCTTTATACCAATATGACCCAAATGGAAGTGCCACAAATAAGTTGCACTATTATTATCAACTCTGCATCTTTTGGCTTCAACATTATGAATATGTGTATCACTACTATCGAGATTCATCAAAAATAGACCACTCTTTAAGGGTGCATGACCATAAAAGATATTACTCATATAAATAGAACAACCATTATTCTCAGATTTAGATGAATAACCGTCTCGCATTAAACAAGATCCAGATATAACGTTCATGCTCAACGCTGGCACCAAATAACAATTATTCAGGTCTAAAACTAATTCCGAAGGTAGATGTAGAGGTAGCGTGCCCATTGCGATCACATCGACTTTGGAACCATTTCCCACGCGCATCGTCACCTCGTCCTTAGCTAATCTTTGCTTAATCTGTACTCCCTGTTTGTAGTTGCAAATATTAGCAAAAGAACCAGTATCAAATACCCAGGTGCTACTGCGAGCATTAGTAAGGTACACATCAATAACATGTATATCACATATACCTTTGTTCACCTTGCCATCCTTCTTATCCGCCAAATACTTGGGGCAGTTCCGCTTCCAGTGACCAGTCTGTTTGCAGTAGAAGCACTCAGTCTCAGGCTTAGGTCCATACTTGGGCTTCTTCTCCTGAGCAGCAACTTGTTTGCTGTTCTTCTTGAAGTTCCCCTTCTTCTTCCCTTTGCCCTTTTTCTTGAAACTGGTGGTCTTATTGACCATCAACACTTGATGCTCCTTTTTGATTTCTACCTCCGCAACCTTTAGCATTGCGAAGAGCTCGGGAATTGTCGTATTCATCCCTTGCATATTATAGTTCATCACGAAGCTTTTGTAGCTTGGTGGCAGTGATTGAAGAACTCTGTCAATGACACTATCAACAGGAAGATTAACTCCCAGTTGAGTCAAGTGATTATGATACCCAGACATTTTGAGTATACGCTCACTGACAGAACTATTCTCCTCCATCTTTCAACTATAGAACTTATTGGACACTTCATATCTCTCAATCTGGGCATTTGCTTGAAATATTAACTTCAACTCCTGGAACATCTCATATGCTCCATGACATTCAAAACATCGTTGAATTCCCGCTTCTAAGTTATAAGGCTTGGCACACTAAACTATTGAGTAGTCATCAGCTTTGCTCTGCCAGATGTTCATAACATCTGGTGTTGCTCCTGCAGCAGGTTTGGCACTTAGCGGTGCTTCCAGGACATAATTCTTCTGTGCAGCAATGAGGATAATCCTCAAGTTAGGACCCAGTCCGTGTAATTGCTACCATCATCTTTCAACTTTGCTTTCTCAAGGAACGCATTAAAATTCAACGGAACAACAGCACGAGCCATCTATCTACAACAAACATAGACATGCAAAATACTATCAGGTACTAAGTTCATGAAAAATTCAAGTTCAATTAATCATATTACTTAAGAACTCCCACTTAGATAGACATCTCTCTAATCATCTAAGTGATCACGTGATCCAAATCAACTAAACCATAACCGATCATCACGTGAAATGGAGTAGTTTTCAATGGTGAACATCATTATGTTGATCATATCTACTATATGATTCACGCTCGACCTTTCGGTCTCATTGTTCCGAGGCCATATCTGCATATGCTAGGCTCGTCAAGTTTAACCTAAGTATTCTGCGTGTGCAAAACTGGCTTGCACCCGTTGTAGATGGACGTAGAGCTTATCACACCCAATCATCACGTGGTGTCTGGGCACGATGAACTTTGGCACCGGTGCATACTCAGGGAGAATACTTTTATCTTGAAATTTAGTGAGAGATCATCTTATAATGCTACCATCAATCGAAGCAAAATAAGATGCATAAAAGGTAAACATCACATGCAATCAATATAAGTGATATGATATGGCCATCATCATCTTGTGCTAGTGATCTCCATCTCCGAAGCACCGTCATGATCACCATCGTCACCGGCGCGACACCTTGATCTCCATCGTAGCATCATTGTCGTCTCGCCAACTATTGCTTCTACGACTACCGCTACCGCTTAGTGATAAAGTAAAGCAATCACAGGGCGATTGCATTCCATACAATAAAGCGACAACCATATGGCTCCTGCCAGTTGCCGATAACTCGGTTACAAAACATGATCATCTCACACAATAAAATATAGCATCATGTCTTGACCATATCACATCACAACACGCCCTGCAAAAACAAGTTAGACGTCCTCAACTTTGTTGTTGCAAGTTTTACGTGGCTGCTACAGGCTGAGCAAGAACCGTTCTTACCTACGCATCAAAATCACAACGATAGTTCATCAAGTTAGTACTGGTTTAACCTTCTCAAGGACCGAGCATAGCCACACTCGGTTCAACTAAAGTCGGAGAAACTAACACCTGCCAGCCACCTATGTGCAAAGCACATCGGTAGAACCAGTCTCACGTAAGCGTCCGCGTAATGTCGGTCCGCGCCGCTTCATCTAACAATATCGCCAAACCAAAGTATGACATGCTGGTAAGCAGTATGACTTGTATCGCCCACAACTCACTTGTGTTCTACTCGTGCATATAACATCAACGCATAAAACCAGGCTCGGATACCACTATTGGGGAACCTAGTAATTTCAAAAAAAATCCTACGCACACGCAAGATCATGGTGATGCATAGCAACGAGAGGGGAGAGTGTGTCCACGTACCGTCGTAGACCGAAAGAGGAAGCGTTAGCACAACGCGGTTGATGTAGTCGTACGTCTTCACCATCTGACCGATCAAGTACCGAACGCACGTCACCTCCGAGTTCTGCACACATTCAACTCAATGACGTCCCTCGAACTCTGATCCAGCCGAGCTTTGAGGGAGAGTTCCGTCAGCACGACGGTGTGGTGACGATGTTGATGTTCTACCGTCGTAGGGCTTTGCCTAAGCACTGCAGCGATATTATCGAGGTGGACTATGGTGGAGAGGGGCACCGCACACGGCTAAAAGATCCAAGAGATTAATTGTTGTGTCTATGGGGTGCCCCTCTCCTCCGTATATAAAGGAGGGGAGGAGAGGGCCGGCCAAGGGGAGGAGGTGCGCCCAAGGGGGGAGTCCTACTCCCACCGGGAGTAGGACTCCTCCTTTTCCTATTTGGAGAGGGAGAGGGAAGGAAGAGGAAGGAGGGAGGAAGGAAAGGGGGGCCCGGCCCCCCTCCCAATTTGGATTGGGCTTGGGGGGGTGCCCCCTCCCTTGGTCCTTTCCCTTCCTTTCCACTAAAGCCCATTAAGGCCCATATACCTCCCGGGGGTTCCGATAACCTCCCGGTGCTCCGGTATTATCCCGATCTCACCCGGAACCATTCCAGTATCCAAATATAGTCGTCCAATATATCAATCTTTACGTCTCGAACATTTCGAGACTCCTCGTCATGTCCGTGGTCACATCCGGGACTCCAAACTACCTTCGGTACATCAAAAACCATAAACTCATAATATAACCGTCATCGAACTTCAAGCATGCAGACCCTACGGGATCGAGAACTGTGTAGACATGACCGAAACACGTCTCCGGTCAATAACCAATAGCGGAACACGGATGCTCATATTGGCTCCTACATATTCTACGAAGATCTTCATCGGTCAAACCGCATAACAACATACGTTGTTCCCTTTGTCATCGGTATGTTACTTGCCCGAGATTCGATCGTCGGTATCTCAATACCCAGTTCAATCTCGTCACTGGCAAGTCTCTTTACTCGTTCTGTAACACATCATCCCGCGACTAACTCATTAGTTGCAATGGTTGCAAGGCTTAAGTGATGTGTATTACCGAGTGGGCCCAGAGATACCTCTCCAACAATCGGAGTGACAAATCCTAATCTCGAAATACGCCAACCCAACAAGTACCTTCGGAGACACCTGTAGAGCACCTTTATAATCACCCAGTTACGTTGTGACGTTTGGTAGCACACAAAGTGTTCCTCTGGTAAACGGGAGTTGCATAATCTCATAGTCATAGGAACATGTATAAGTCATGAAGAAAGCAATAGCAACAAACTAAACGATCAAGTGCTAAGCTAACGGAATGGGTCAAGTCAATCACATCATTCTCCTAATGATGTGATCCCGTTAATCAAATGACAACTCTTTGTCTATGGCTAGGAAACATAACCATCTTTGATCAACGAGCTAGTCTAGTAGAGGCATACTAGTGACACTTTGTTTGTCTCTGCATTCACACATGTATCATGTTTCCGGTTAATACAATTATAGCATGAGTAATAAACATTTATCATGATATAAGGAAATAATAATAACTTTATTATTGCCTCTAGGGCATATTTCTTTCACCTATATATACTCTTATACCATGTAAACATCCAGGGGAGCCACGAAACCACTTTTCCACCACCACAACCTTCTGTACCCGTGAGATCCCATCTGGGGACCTTTTCCGATGACCTGCCGGAGTGGGATTCGATCACAGAGGGCTTCTACATCAACACCATAGCCTCTCCGATGATGTGTGAGTAGTTTACCGCAAACCTTCGGGTCCATAGTAATTAGCTAGATGGCTTCTTCTCTCTCTTTGGTTCTCAATACAAAGTTCTCCTTGATGTTCTTGGAGATCTATTCGATGTAATCTTTTTGCAGTGTGTTTGCCGAGATCCGATGAATTGTGGGTTTATGATCAAGATTACCTATGAACAATATTTGATTCTTCTCTGAATTCTTATATGCATGATTTGATATCTTTGCAAGTCTCTTCAAATTTTCGGTTTAGTTTGGACTACTAGATTGATCTTTCTTGCAATGGGAGAAGTGCTTAGCTTTGGGTTCAATCTTGTGGTGCTGGATCCCAGTGACAGAAAGGGAACCGAAACTTATTGTATTGTTGCCATCGAGGATAAAAAGATGGGGTTTATATCATATTGCTTGAGTTTATCCCTCTACATCACGTCATCTTGCCTAATGTGTTACTCTATTCTTATGAACTTAATACTCTAGATGCATGCTGGATAACAGTCGATGTGTGGAGTAATAGTAGTACATGCGGAATCGTTTCGGTCTACTTGATATGGACATGATGCCTATGTTCATGATCATGCCTAGATATTATCATAACTATGCACTTCTATATCAATTGCTCGGTAGTAATTTGTTCACCCACCGTAATATATGATATGTCGCGAGAAGCCACTAGTGAAACCTATGGCCCCCGGGTCTATTTTACATCATATTAGTTTCCCATAAACTTGCCAATTTCTGTCGCCGTTTATTTGCAACCTTTACTTTCCAATCTATACAACAAAAATACCAAAAATATTTATCTTATTATATTTATCAGATCTCACTTTTGCAAGTGGCCGTGAAGGGATTGACAACCCCTTTGTCGCGTTGGTTGCAAGGTTCTTGATTGTTTGTGCAGGTACTAAGGCGACTTGTGTGTAGTCTCCTACTGGATTGATACCTTGGTTCTCAAAAACTGAGGGAAATACTTATGCTGCTTTGCTGCATCACCTTTTCCTCTTCAAGGGAAAACCAATGCATACTCAAGAGGTAGCAAGAAGGATTTCTTGTGCCGTTTCCGGGGAGATCTACGCTCAAGTCAAGACATACCAAGTACCCATCAAAAACTCTTATCCCTCACATTACATTATTTGCCATTTGCCTCTCATTTTCCTCTCCCCCACTTCACCTTTGTCGTTTTATTCGCCCTTTTCCTCACCTCTTTCCCGTTTTCCTTTCTTCCGCCATGTCCGAATCAAAAAGGGGTAAGGTTTCTCTCCCGGGTTTTAGTACTTTGGATAGTCCCTCTGTCCTCTCTAAGTTTATAAATAATGATGCTATGGAAAGACCTACCGGGGTTATCAACGAGAGTTTGAATAATTTCGATGAAGATGATCCCGGGATTTTTCGTTATTTACTTGATGAGTCTTTGAAAGATGCTTGGGATAGGCTATTAAGGATCCGAGCCAGTTATGTACCCCAATATCAAATTGAGATATACCTAAAAAGCTTTTATGTTGGCTTACCCTCTTCGTTCAAGCAAGTTTTAGATTCTATCTTTGAAGAAGGTTTTCTTGAGGGGGATGCCATAGATACCTATGAAAAGAGGAAAACTATATTTGGGCACCCCATGAGTGAGAAGGTTGAATCCACCTCTCTTTTGTGCTTTTATCAAAATGAAATTATGAAAGAGATGAAGACTAGCTTAGATGCAAATTTCCGTAGCGTGCTTAATATTTCTTCCACCATTAATGGCCATGTGATTTCTCAAAATAGAAAGATAAATGCTATAGGCAAGAAATTTTCTCTTTTCTTTCCCAACACCAAAGATGGCAATACCTAGATCTATTCTTGCTTTTATGCCTAGTTAGGGGCGTTAAACGATAGCGCTTGTTGGGAGGCAACCCAATTTTATTTTTGTTCATGTTTAGTAATAAATAATTCATCTATCCTATGTTATTATTGTGCTTTTTATGTTTTAATTAGTGTTTGTACCAAGTAAAGCCTTTAGGATCTTCTTGGGTGATTGTTATTTGATCTTGCTGAAAAAAACAGAAAGCATGCGCTCATGAGAATAATTTTAATTTTTTTACCAGAGAGCAATAAAATACCAATTCCAACTGCGGTAGATCAATATACAAATTATTTAGGACTTCCTAATTTCTCAGGATTTTTTGAGTTACATAAGTATTCGACACCTACAGATTGCTACAGACTGTTCTGTTTTTGACAGATTCTGTTTTTCGTGTGTTGTTTGCTTATTTTGATGAATCTATGGCTAGTATCGGGGGGTATGAACCATAGATAAGTTGGAATACAGTAGGTTTAACACCAACATAAATAAAGAATGATTTCATTACAGTACCTTAAGGTGGTGGTTTGCTTTCTTATACTAACGGAGCTCATGAGATTTTGTGTTGAGTTTTGTGTTGTGAAGTTTTCAAGTTTTTGGGTAAAGATTTGATGGATTTTGGAACAATGAGTGGCAAGAGCCTAAGCTTGGGGATGCCCAAGGCACCCCAAGGTAAAATTAAAGTACAACCAAAATCCTAAGCTTGGGGATGCCCTCCGGGGCATCCCCTCTTTCGTCTTCGTCTATCGATAACTTTACTTGAGGCTATATTTTTATTCACCACATGATATGTGTTTTCCTTGGAGCGTCTTGTATGATTTTAGTCTTTGCTTTTTAGTTTACCACAATCATCCTTGCTGTACACACATTTTGGAGAGACACACATGAATCACAATTTATTAGAATACTCTATGTGCTTCACCTATATCTTTTGAGCTAGATAATTTTGCTCTAGTGCTTCACTTATACCTTTTTAGAACACGGTGGTGGTTTTATTTTATAGAAATTATTGATCTCTAATGCTTTACTTATATTATTTTGAGAGTATTTTAGAACATCATGATAATTTTCTTTGGTTATGAAATTAGTCCTAATATGATAGGCATCCAAGATGGGTATAATAAAAACTTTTATATAAAGTGCATTGAATACTATGAGAAGTTTGATTCTTTATGATTATTTTGAGATATGAAGATGGTGATATTAGAGTCATGCTAGTTGAGTAGTTGTGAATTTGAGAGATACTTGTGTTAAAGTTTGTGATTCCCGTAGCATGCACGTATGGTGAACCGTTATGTAATGAAGTCGGAGCATGATTTATTTTTTGATTGTCTTCCTTATGAGTGGTGGTCGGGGATGAGCGATGGTCTTTTCCTACCAATCTATACCCCTAGGAGCATGCACGTAATACTTTGTTTCGATAACTAATAGATTTTTGCGATAAGTATGTGAGTTCTTTATGACTAATGTTGAGTCAATGGATTATACGCACTCTCACCCTTCCACCATTGCTAGCCTCTCTAGTACCACGCAACTTTCGCCGGTACCATAAACCCACCATTTACCTTCCTCGAAACAGCCACCATACCTACCTATTATGGCATTTCCATAGCCATTCTGAGATATATTGCCATGCAACTTTCCACCGTTTCACTTATTATGACACGCTCCATCATTGTCATATTGCTTTGCATGATCATGTAGTTGACATCGTATTTGTGGCAAAGCCACCGTTCATAATTTTTCATACATGTCACTCTTGATTCATTGCACATCCCGGTACACCGCCGGAGGCATTCACATAGAGTCATATTTTGTTCTAAGTATCGAGTTGCAATTCTTGAATTATAAGTAAATAATAGTGTGATGGTCATCATTATTAGAGCATTGTCCCAGTGAGGAAAGGATGATGCAGACTATTATTCCCCCACAAGTCGGGATGAGACTCCGGACGACAAAAAAGAATAAAAAAGGCCATAAAAAGGGAAAAAAAGAAAAGGCCCAAATAAAAAAATGAGAGAAAAAAGAGAGAAGGGGCAATGTTACTATCCTTTTTCCATACTTGTGCTTCAAAGTAGCACCATGATCTTCATGATAGAGAGTCTCTTATGTTGTCACTTTCATATACTAGTGTGAATTTTTCATTATAGAACTTGGCTTGTATATTCCAATGATGGGCTTCCTCAAAATGCCCTAGGTCTTCGTGAGCAAGCAAGTTGGATGCACACCCACTTAGTTTCTTTTGTTGAGCTTTCATACATTTATAAGTCTAGTGCATCCGTTGCATGGCAATCCCTACTCACTCACATTAATATCTATTGAAGGACATCTCCATAGCCCGTTGATGCGCCTAGTTGATGTGAGACTACATTCTCCTTTTTGTCTTCTCCACAACCACCATTCTACTCCACCTATAGTGCTATATCCATGGCTGTCGGGGGTTGGGTGCGACATATGCCAAAGGATGGCTTATCATGGTGGGAGCGAGTAGAACGTCGCCGGTGCCCGGAAGCGGGATGAGGCGTAGACACGAACACCGGCGTACTTTACCTAGGTTTGGGGCTCTCCTAGGAGATAACACCCCTAGTCCTGCTCTGCGGGGTCTCCGCGTGATCACTAGTGTGTAAGTGGTACAATGGTGCCCCTCGAGCTGTTTGCTAGAGGTGGAAGAAGGCAGGCACGCTCTCTCCTCCTCTAGGTATGAGTCTAGTCCTAACAGGGCCGAACCCTTTGCATGGGTGCCCTGGGGGGTTTATATAGGCCGACCCCCAGGGGTATAATGGTAATCTGGCCGGGCATAGGGCCCAGTCGTCATTCTCTTTGGTTGCCGGCTTCTTGGCCGACAACTGGGGCCCGCCACCTGGTCTGGTACGAAGCCGACAAGCCGCTCCCACCGCTTGCGGGTCATGCCGGCTGCTGATCACTATAGCCGTAACGCCAATGACGTAGGCTTGGTCGGGGAGGCGTGGCTACAGTCCCGCCGCCTGGTGGGCGATCACTGTTGCCACTCCATGTCTCATCTGGTTGATGGCGCGTGGGGCCCAAGGGAGGGATTGGCCGCCTGCTGGTAGCCGGCTCCTCCGAGGTCCGGCTGCCCCAGCCTCCTCCAACTTCAGGGCTCTGGCTGCCAGGTAGGGCCCGCCGTCTGCAAGCCGTACCTGACAGGCCTTCGCGGGAACATGACTCCGCTTGTCAGGTGTGACGTGTGGGGGAGAGGCAATAGTGTCGCGTCATGCGGAGATCTCCGCCTATACGGGGCACTGTGGCCACGCCCGTCCCTGGATTCGGGGGGAAGGCTCGCACTGTAGCCATACCCCGTCTTGTCTTCTTAATGGGGGTGGCGACTTTGAGGGTGCTATGGGGCGACTGCTAGGAGCCGGCCTCTCTGGAGGCCGCTTGCTAGGAGTCGGCCCGTCTTGGAGTCGCCTTCCTGAGCATGGCCGTCTTCTGGCAGTCGGCCATTCTGCCAGCCGGCCACCAGAAGGCAGCGCTTCATCTTGTCGTCTCGAGGGGCGCAGCCGGCCCTGATGTTTTGGAAGTCTCGGGGCCTCGGGTTAGGCTACCCGTGGCCCATTACTCCGACAGTAGTCCCCGGCGCTGGTGAGGGGCCGCAGTTTCAGGAGCGGGGGAGCCTCAACAGTTTCCTCTGCTGGAATTTTGAATGCGTGATGGGAATCAGGCGGCGCACTTGATAAGCTTCTCTACCTGCTGTCTGTCGCGGGCATGCCACGTGGCGCTGGCCGGCCGGGTCGGCCTGCCAGCCCACGCGCATGACGGTACGCGACCGCAGGCCAGGCCCGCCACCACCGAGCCTCGGGCAGCGAGCGGATCCGCGGCGGCCGAGGTAGGCGGCTGGGCTTCTCCGGGGGCTTAATGCGCGCAATATTCGTGCGGTAAAGGTGGGGGTGTGGGGCCGTGGGCACAGTTAATCCCATGTTCCCATGCCCACCCCCTCGGCTTCGTAGCCCGCAGGCTATATGTAGGGGGAGGAGAGGACGCGGAAACACACGTGCGCCCCTCCGCCCACTCTTTATTCCACTTCTCCTTCTCCTTGCCAGGTTCCATTGGCTTAATCTAACCAGTCGGCTCTTTGGACAGAGCGCCCTCCTCCAGCCGGCGCCCGGCGCCGCAGGGCTGGAGCGCCGGTTTCTCCCCGACCGAGCGGAGAGCGACGTAGATGACCCCGACTTGGGGGCGACGGCTTTGGAGGACGACGCCGAGGGAGGAGCCGGCGCCGCGGGTGGCTAGGGGCTCGGAGCCAGCCTTGAGGGCTGGCCAGATGACGATGCGGGGGAAGTCGTCCCGCGTCGCCAGCCGGGCTCCGACTAGTAGGGCGCGAGCTCGTCTGGCGCGCCGGCAACCCGAGGCGGCGCGAATAAGCGTAGAGCCACACTGAGCCTATTTGGCAGCCGGCCGAAGAAACCCAGGGGTTCAGCTGCGGCGACCAAGCAGGATGAAGCGGCCACGAAAGCCGACCGCTTTCGCAAGGTGGTGAAGACACCGCCACTGGTTTCTGCGTAAGTTCTGACCTCCTTCGTACTTCCTCCTTTCTTGTCAATCTCATCTAAGTCTCCTTTACTTCGTTCCTCTTGATTTAGGGCCCCGCTCATTCTTAAGAAGTCGGCCGCCGCCTCCATCGTGAGGTCGGCGGAGACCTCCACCACCACCCGGCGGATCGATCCGACCGCTGACCTCCGGGAGGCGATGGAGCGGAACGCGCGGGAGGCGCGCGAGGAGGCCGCCCGCCTGGAGAAGGCGGAGGCCGCTGCCCTGAAGAAGCTGGCGGAGGCCGAGGCCGCTGATGCGGCGAAGAACCGGGCTGAAGAAGCCGCGCACCGTCAGTCGGCGACGTTCGTCGTCCCCCTGAACTCTGCGCCGCCACCACTGGAGTTTGTGGCGCAGACTGGGGAAACTGGCGGCGAGCACCCTATTATGGAGACGGAGGGCGACGACGCCGCCATTCCGGACGTAATCGTGCCCCCGCCACCACCTTCTGAGGAGGCGCGAGACAAGCAGTCGTCCGGCCCACCGATGTCGCCGTCCAGAAATGAGATGGTGACGGGCCCGACTCCCGGGACCCGCACACCCTTGCGCCGCCGGCCTGCGAAGGTGGCCTTGACGCCACGCCCACTGGAGGTCGGCGTCGCGAGCTCCTCCATCCTAGAAACCAAGGCGACCAGCGCCGCGCCTGCTGGATGGGCGCGGGGAGGTGGGACGATCCACCTGAACAAGGCGGTCCTGGCGGTCCAAGCCAAACTCCGCATCGAGGCCGATGCTCTTAAGCATTGCAACAAGGCGTTCCTGGAGTCACGAGAGGCCATCCGGGTATACCTCTTGCTCCTTTATTTTCAATTTTGTATTGCTTCGTGGGGGCGCGCCAGCGCACCCACTCGGTGTAGTCCCCGAGTTCAGGGCCGGCGGCTGAGAAGGCGACCCGGAACTCTAATTCGCAAGCTCTGAGTACTAATACATTTTCTGCAGGACTATCATAACCTCCGCGCGGCCGCCTTCAACTCCAGGGTCCAGGAGCTGGATCAACGTGCCGCCGATTTGTCGGAGAGCCGGAGTAAGTTCTCTTCTTTCTGCGGGGGCGCGTTGGCGCACCCGCGGGCTATAGTCCTCGAGATCCGGGCCGACTGCTGAGCAGTCGGGCCGGATCTTCTTGGCGCTACATCTTTCTTTGCTGATTGTTGTTGTTTCCTTCTTTTTCTAATTTTGCAGAGGCCAGCACCATCCTTCAACAGCAATTGGGCGAAGCCAACGCCGCGCTGCATGCCAAGGAGGAGGACTGCAGCCAGCTGGCTGAAGAACGTGACCGGCTGGCCACGCAGCTAGCGGAGCAGGAAGGGCTTCTTCAGAAGGCCCAGAAGAAGGCGGAGGACAAGGAGATGGGTCTTCTCGCCGAGTTCAAGATCGAACGCTCCGCCTGGACCAACAAGGAGGTGATGCTGACGGTCGGCTTTGGCGAAATCGAGGATATGGTTGACGGTAGGCGACCTTCTTTACTTTTCTTTTAAGTCGCCAGCCTCTAGCCAAGCCGGCTTCTTTTCTTCTTGTTCTCACTCTTTTGCTTAGTCCTGGCAGACTTCTTTCCAGGCCACTCTGGTGCCGCCAACCAGGCTATTGAGGCCGACCGTGAAGAACGAAGGGCGAAAGGCGAGCGGATCGCCGCCAATGCCCCTTGCACCCTTCGCGAGCAGCTTCTCAGCATCCAGGCCCGTCTTCGGCCGACTCATCGGATGATGCGCGCCTTCAGCGTGTCGGCGCCCAGGCGATCGCCGCCTTGTGGCCCGACAGGCCGGCCCTGCGCACCCCCAGCTGGACTGCTGACTGGCTAGCTGAAGGTGGCGGCTGGCCGCCTTGAGGTGTGGAAGGGCTCCACGGCCCGGACCAGAGCACGTCGGGCCTTGGAGTTCTTCAAGGCGTGGTACCCTGGTCTAGATCTAGCCCAGTTGACCACGTTCCAACAGGAGGCCCAGGAGGAGCTAGTGGCGGTGGAGGGCGAACTCGTCAAGCGGGCGGTGGCCATCGCCGAGTACACCGACACTGGAGTCTTCATCCCGGAGCCGGTTGAGGACGGCACCGAGGCGCCGCCAGAGTGGTTCGGGTTGAACCCGGAGGAGGGCGAGGACTCGGCCGAGGTGATCGACTCCAGTGACGAGGGAGAAGATGAGGAGGAGGAGGAAGGCGAAGAGGGGGCGCCAGAGGTCGGAGCGGACGGCCAGCCCCAACTCGACCGCGCCTCCAGCAACGATCCGCACCCGAATGAGCCGGCTGCCGCTGGAGGGGACCAAGCGGGAACCGACCAGCCAGCCACTCGACCAGCCGGCGCCACCGACTCCACCACTCCGCCGAACCCGTCTGTCGATCCCTAGGCTGCCACTTTACTTTTTATTTCTCCCTGTTTATCAGTCTCAACGAACTTTGTTAGCTTCGACAATTCCACCCGCGGGGTGTATTTCGAACTTATGTTGGATGTCGGCCAAGGGCCTTTGACGTGTAAATATTTATCCGAGTTCTAACTTTCCTTGCCTTCTACTCTCTTGGCTTTTTTCCTTTGCCGCCTTCCCTTGGTTGCCGTCTTGCCAGCTGAACAGCTGCTCTACGGACTGTGGCTAGGTCAAGTACTTAAACACTTTTGGGAAGGCAAGTACTTGGCCGGCTAGAGTTTTCTTGGCAAGTTAAGTAGAAGCCGGCCAGCCGGTTGCTCGGCAACCGGTTGGCAAGGTGAGAAACCGGCTTGGACTATGTAAATGCCTTAAGTCCTTAGCCATTTTTCATGTGGGCGCCCTTTACGCCTTGATTCCTGCCGACCGAATAGCTGCTCTGTAGGCTGCGGCCTCTGGCAGGAGAAAGCTAGGGTGCCAACACACTACTTGTCCGGCCGCAGGAAGCATCTCATAGTACAAGGCGGCAAGTCCCCGGGTCGACTGGTCGGCCCCGGTGCCAGACAGATTAATGAAATGACATAAATGATAGACGTAATACTTATCATACAAATAAAAGAGGGCAGTCCCCGAGCTCTTCTCGGGGAACCCGGAGTCTTCGTACTTAATACAAAAGTTGGCGTGGTACATACTGCATCAACTGTAAAACCTTCAAAGGAGGTTCGCATTCCATGGTTGCTCTGTCTCCTTGCCGGAGTCATTTCTTTTGTGTGCTCGAGGCTTCTGAGTGTCAATGAGGTAGTAGGAGTCGTTGCCCAACACCTTGCTGATGATGAAGGGGCCTTCCCAAGGTGCCGAGAGCTTGTGTTGGCCTGCTGTTCGCTGGATCAGCCAGAGCACAAGGTCTCTTTGTTGGAAGGATCTTGGCTTGACCTTTCTGTTGTAGTATCGGCGCAGGCTCTGCTGATAGATGGTGGACCGGCTAAGTGCCAACAGCCGGCTCTCTTCCAGCAGATCGACGCCATCTTGTCGTGCTTCTTCCGCCTCCTCTGCGGTGTACATGGTGACTCAAGGGGAGTCGAATTCGATGTTTGTCGGGATGATGGCTTCGGCACCGTAGACGAGAAAGAAAGGCGTAAAGCTGGTTGACTTGTTCGGAGTTGTGCGCAGGCTCCAGAGGACAGCCGGAAGCTCGTCGAGCCAGTAGCAGGCCGACCACTCCAGAGGCTCGACCAGTCGGGGCTTGATGCCGGATAAAATGAGGCCGTTTGCTCGCTCCACATGGCCATTTGACTGTGGATGGGCAATGGACGCTAGGTCCAGTCGGATGCCCTACATTGCGCAAAAATGGGCCAAGGCACCTTTGGCGGAAGTTCGTGCCATTATCGGTGATGATGTTGTGTGGTATGCCATACCGGATGGTGATGTCGGAGATGAAAGTCACAGCAGTCGGACCATTCAACTTCTTGATTGGTTTTTCTTCTATCCACTTGGTGAACTTGTCCACCACGACAAGCATATGAGTCAAGCCACCTCTTTCTCTCTTGAATGGTCCCACCATATCCAGGCCCCAAATGGCAAAGGGCCAGGCGATGGGAATAGTCTTGAGTGTGGAAGCCGGTTGATGAGGCCTTGAACAAAACTTCTGGCACCCTTTGCATTTCTGGACCAAGTCCTTGGCGTCTTCTAGGGTAGTCGGCCAGAAAAAACCATGGCGGAAAGCCTTGGCCACCAGAGCCCTTGAGGCCGCATGGTGACCACACTCGCCCTGATGGATATCTTTGAGGATTTCCTGTCCTTGTTCTGGCTCGACGCAACGCTGGTAAACACCAGTGATACTACGCCTTACAAGCTCTTTGTTGACTATGGTGTACGCTGCCGCCCGGCGTTGCACTTGCCGGGCTGAGATCTCGTCGGTTGGCAGCTCTTTTTTACCAAAAAATTGAGGATGGGATGAGCCCATGATGGTGCTGCAATTTCTTCGACTGCCAGGACTGCCACTTGTACGAGGGCGGCTGGGCTGGGAGGCGGTGGGTTGAAGTCGGCCGCCGCTTGCTGAGTTGATGAAGTCCCCGGGCCGACTGCTGCAGTCCCCGGGTTGTCCGTCGAAGTTCCGGCTGCTTCAGGAGGAGCCGACACAAATATGGAATCTGACTCTGGTGATGGTTGACGGACGGCTTGAGGAGTCGTTGCAAGGCAACGCCGGTTGGTATTGCTTGCCGGGTGGAGCCGATTCATGCCAAGGCGTCGGCTTGCTAATTGTCATTTCTTGGCACATGAAGGAACTCGCACCCTTCGAAGTATCCGCTGAGTTGCTGCACGAGAAAACGGTAGCTGGCCATATTTGCATCCTTGGCATCCCAGTCTCCTGATGACTGCTGGACCACCAAATCGGAGGCTCCGTTACACAGGAACCGGCGATCGAGTTCTTTGGCAAGCCGGAGCCCGTGAATGAGTGCTTTGTATTCAACAACATTGTTGGAGGCGTCAAAGTGAATTTGTAGCGCATATCTGAGCTTGTCGCCCTTGGGGGAGGTGAGAACAACGCCGGCTCTCAAACTGGTGCGCTTTTTTGAACCAACAAAATGCATCCGCCAATGGGTGGAATCTGGCGCTGGCGGCAAGTACTGGGTCTCGGCCCAGTCGACGAGGAAGTCGGCCAGTGCTTGTGACTTGATGGCGGTGTGAGGCTGGTAGTAGATGGTGTAGGGGGGCAAATCTATTGCCCACTTGGACACTCAGCCCGAGGCATCTCGACTTCCAATAATCTCAGCAAGCGGGGCTGTGCAGACCATGGTGATTGGGTGCTCTTGGAAGTATGGCTTCAGTCTCTTGGCAGCAAAGTGCACGCCATAACACATTTTCTGATAGTGGGGGTAGTTCTGCTTGGAGGCGGACAGTACTTCGCTTAGGTAATACACGGGCCTCTGGATTGGTAGGGCTTTGCCTTCTTCTTTCCGTTCCACCACTATAACTGTACTAACCACCCGACTGGTAGCGGCAATGAAGAGGAGCATTGGTTCCTTAGGAGTCGGGGCCGCTAAGACACGCGGGGTGGTCAACATCATCTTGAGCTAGAAAAAAGCTTCGTCCGCCTTGTCATTTCACTCGGAAAAGGTGGTCTTCTTCATGAGCTGGTATAGGGGAAGGGCCTTCTCGCCCAGCCGGTAAATTTTTGCACATCCAGCAGTCGGGTGGGTATTTCCATCCTTTCGATGGCCTTGATCTTCACAGGGTTGCACTCTATGCCGCGCTCTGAGACCAGAAAACCAAGAAGCTAGCCGGCTGGTACCCCAAAGACACACTTCTCCGGGTTGAGCTTGATCTGAAATCGGCGCAGGTTCTCGAAAGTCTCCCTGAGATCCTCCAGTAGCATCCCACGCTTCTCTGTCTTCACCACCACATTGTCTACATAGACATGAGCGTTTCTGCCTAGTTGTTTGAGGAGACACCTCTGCATGCAGTGCTGAAAGGTGACGCCGACATTTCTTAAGCCGAACGTCATGGTGAGGTAGCAGAAGGCTCCAAATGGCGTGATGAAGGTGGTCTTCAGTCTTCATCCTGTCAGCCGGGTCCAGCTTGATCTGGTGATACCCGGAGTATGCATCCAAAAAACTCAACAGCTCGCATCTGGCTATAGAGTCGATCACTTGATCGATTCTGGGCAGAGCAAATGGATCTTTGGGGCATGCTTTGTTGAGGCTGGTATAATCAATGCACATGCACCACTGCTTGTTCTTCTTCAGCACTAGGACTGGATTGGCTAACCATTCTGGAAAGAACACCTCCATGATGAAGCCGGCTGCTAGGAGCCGGGCTATCTCTTCTCCAACAACTCTTCTTTTCTCTTCTGATAGGAGGCGCAAGGGCTGCCGGACTGGCTTGGCATCAGATCGGACGTGTAACTTATGCTCGGCGAATTCCGTCGGTACACCTGGCATGTCTTTGGGGGACCATGCGAAGATGTCCCAATTCTCACAGAGGAAATCGACGAGCTCGCCTTCCTATTTACTATCAAGGTTTGTGCCAATGACAGCATACCTCTCCGGGTGCTCCGGGTCCAAATGTATCTTCTTTGTTTCTTTGGCCGGCTTGAACGAGCCCTCTGCATCCGACTCCTTGGGGTCGGGCGACATTTCCGGCTGCTTGCCTGCCATTACCACAACCCAGTCAAGGAGCCGTTTCTCTGCTACGATTACGAGGGACTCGGCTAACCGGCTGCTCTCCGCCGCACAGGCGGACGACTTCTTGTAGTCTCCTTCTACGGTCAGGATTCCCTTAGAGCTTGGCATCTTCATCTTTAGGTAAGCATAGTGGGGGACCGCCATGAACTTGGCCAAGGCAGGTCGGCCAAGCAGTGCGTGATAAGGGCTCTCAAGGTCCACCACCTCAAACCAGACTGGCTCTTGGCAAAAATGAGTTTTGTCCCCGAAGAGAACATCTATCTGAGTCTTGCCGATTGGTGAGCAGGAAAGGCCAGGAACTATGCCATGGAAAATTGTCCGACTGGGCTGAAGGTGCCTCTGCTTGATTCCCAATTTCTCCATGGTATCCTTGTACAGAATGTTGATGTTGCTGCCGCCATCTATCAGGACTCGGGAAAAAGGGGCAGCCCGCCTCTCTGTAGCAAACGTGGCATCCAGCACCAAGGCATAGGAGCCGGGGTTTGGCATCACTTCCGGGTGGTCAGCACTGCTCCAGCTAATGGGTTTCTCTGACCAATGCATGAACTTGGGGGTCTCTGATGCTACTGCATTCACTTCCAACCACTGCAGCCTCTTGTTGCGCCTATCGTCGGCCACGCTGGTGAACACGACGTAAGCCCCATGCTCTTTGGGATAATCATCTTGCACAGTGCCGACTGGCTGAGCCACCGGCTGCTGCGGGGGAGGAGGCGGCGGGCCGATAGGGGGAGCGGGCTGGAGTCCGTCACCCTTGGCAATCCTGGTGAGCCAATGGCACTTCCGAGTGGTGTGGTTGGATGGCTTTGCACCGCTGTGGAACTTGCAGGGAGCATCAAGAGTCTGTTCGTACGAGAAAGCGGGCAGCTAGTTAGGCTTGCCGCCCTTCTGACGCTTGGGATGAGGCTGTTCTTCTGGTTGTCGATCTTCAACTGCCGCCACCTGTCGGCTTGTGGTAGCCGGTTGTGCGGCCTTGCGCTTGTTGTCGTTCGGCTGCTGCTGCCGACTGGCGTCGCCAGCCGGGGTCCGAGGGGCTTGGGGAGCCACCTTGCTAGACGTGTTGACTTGAATTTCTGCTTTCATGGAGGAGTCGGCTGCGGCGTACTTGTATGCTATGATTAGCAGCTCGTCAAGGGTCGCTGGCTCATCGTAGAGGAGCCGGTGCTTGAGGAGGGTGCCCTCTCGGCACCCGGCAGTGAAGTACTCGATGGCCTGCACCTCGTGCACGCCCTTGCAAGAGTTGCGCAGCTTGGCCCAGCGTGTGAGATAGTCGCGAGTCGACTCATTGGGGCCTTGGACACACAGGGAGAGCTGGCGAGGCTTGGGCAGCCGCTTGTACGTGCTGGTGAAGTTGCGGATGAATGCTTCAGTAAAGTCAACCCAGCTGTTGACGCTGCGGGGCTTCAGGTTGTTCAGCCATGTCCGGGCCGTGCCCTGGAGCATGAGGGGGCGTACTTCACGGCGACGCGCTTGTTGCCGTTGGCAATGCTGACGACTGTGGAGTACTCGACCAGCCAGTCCTCCGGCTTCACGGAGCCGGTGTACTTGGGGGTATCTCTTAGGAGAGTGAACCCTTTGGGAAAGGGCTCATCTCGGATGCGGGGGCCAAAACAAGGCGGACCCAGCTCGTCTTCCTCTTCTAGCACCAGGGATCGATTAAGGCGATCGATCCGATGGCGAGCATCGTTTTCTCCGATTCCTTCTCAGCGGCCAAGGCGGTCGCCGAGTGACGGGTGGTCAACAGGCGGCGGGGAGATGCGCCTCTCCCTGCAGGGAGGAGGCAGCGGGCAGTCGTCTCGCCGTCGCACTGCTCTTGGGCGGCCGTCTTGGTCGCGCTCGATGGTGACGTGAGTCCGGCTGCGGCTGGCTGCCGGCTCCTTGTCTCTTATATCATGGACGCCACCAGTCGGTGTCCGGGATGTCGCGCCTTGGTCTCGGCGAGGTGGTGGGTCGTCATTTCGCCGGTTGGGCGCTTCAGTGCGACACCCGGCATCTTGCTGCTCAACAGCCACATCCACGAGCTGCTGAACTCACTCCGTCATGTGGCGACGCTCGTCGCCCTTGAGCTTGTCTAGCTCGTCTGCTACCGCCTGGGCAGCTCGTATGTTCTCTGCAGGCGTGGCATAGACGGGACGATCTGTCCCGAACATGCTGGCGACGGCCGCGCCACGCTGCCTGATCGGGCCAACGCGGCTAGGCCCACTAGGAGCCGGAGTGCCGCCTATAGCACGGTCCATCTCCCACTGGTAGGCCTCCGACAGGCGTCTCATGCTAGCCAGCCGGCTGGCGCTCTCAACGAGCTGGACGCGGTGCGCTTCCAGCGTCTCTGCGTTGGCATCTTCCGGGATTGGCGCAGCCAAGTCTTGCATTGCCGTCTGCAACGGGTCCTGACCGCCCCCGCCAGAGTGCTCGCCGTGGCTGATCACGAGCACCTCCGTGACAGTGCTGCCACCGCTGCCCGTGCGAGGAAGCGGCTCATCGTAGACCACCACATTGGAAGGGAACGTGTCGAGCGAAGCCGTGTCGGAGTCGACCAACATCAGGTCGGTGGAGCCAACCGACTCCAAGTCAGCAGCAGGCTCGCTGGCGACATGGAGCTGATCGAGGAAGCCCACGAGGCGGCCTTCAAGGCCGTTGGTGCCCGCGTCGGACGCGGGCTCGTCGGAGAGGCGAATCTCGCCAACAAGATCGGCGAGGCAGCTTACTGCGCAGGCGATTTCCGCACCGTGTAGCGCCTCGGCGCAGACGCCGTCCGGCATGCTGGGTTGGCTGCACTCGCCAGGAAGGAACAGGGTTCCCGTCTAGAACAGGTCTCCGGGAGACGGTGCACCTTGCCCCACGGTGGGCGCCAAATGTCGGGGGTTGGGTGCGACATATGCCAAAGGATGGCTTATCATGGTGGGAGCGAGTAGAACATCGCTGGTGCCCGGAAGCGGGATGAGGCGTAGACACGAACACCGACGTACTTTACCCAGGTTCGTGGCTCTCCTAGGAGATAACACCCCTAGTCCTGCTCTGCGGGGTCTCCGCATGATCACTAGTGTGTAAGTGGTACAATGGTGCTCCTCGAGCTGTTTGCTAGAGGTGGAAGAAGGAAGGCGCGCTCTCTCCTCCTCTAGGTATGAGTCTAGTCCTAACAGGGCCGAACGCTTTGCATGGGTGCCCTAGGGGTTTATATAGGCCTACCCCCCAGTGGTACAATGGTAATATGGTCGGGGGTAGGGCCCAGTCGTCATTCTCTTTGGTCGTCGGCTTCTTGGCCGATAGCTGGGGCCCGCCGCCTGGTCTGGTATGGAGCCGACAAGCCACTCCCGCCGCTTGTGGGTCTTGCCGGCTGCTGATCACTGTAGCCGTAACGCTAATGACACATGCTTGGTCGGGGAGGCGTGGCTACAGTCCCGCCGCCTGGTGGGCGATCACTGTTGCCACTCCGTGTCTCATCTGGTTGATGGCGCGTGGGGCCCAAGGGAGGGATTAGCCGCCTGCTGGTAGCTGGCTCCTCCGAGGTCCGGCTGCCCCAGCCTCCTCCAACTTCAGGGCTCTGGCTGCCAGGTAGGGCCCGTGGTGTGCAAGCCATACCTGATAGGCCTTCGTGGGAACAGGACTCTGCCTGTCAGGTGTGACGTGTGGGGGAGAGGCAATAGTGCCGCGTCATGCGGAGATCTCCGCCTGTACGGTGCACTATGGCCCGCCCGTCCCTAGATTTGGGGGGAAGGCTCGCACTATAGCCGTACCCCGTCTTGTCTTCTTAATGGGGGCACAGACTTTGAGGGTGCCATGGGCCGACTGCTAGGAGCCGGCCTCTCTGGAGACCGCTTGCTAGGAGTCGGCCCGTCTTGGAGTCGCCTTCCTGAGCATGGCCGTCTTCTGGCAGTCAGCCATTCTGCCAGCCGGCCACCAGAAGGCGGCGCTTCATCTTGCCGTCTTGAGGGGCGTAGCCGGCCCCGATGTTTTGAAAGGCTCGGGGCCTCGAGTTAGGCTACTCGTGGCCCATTACTCCGACAATGGCTCACGCTTATGTATTGCGTGAAGATTGAAAAAGTTTGAGAACATAAAAAGTATGAAACAATTGCTTGGCTTGTCATCGGGGTTGTGCATGATTTAAATATTTTGTGCGATGAAGATAGAGCATAGCCAGACTATATGATTTTGTAGGGATAGCTTTCTTTCGCCATGTTATTTTGAGAAGACATAATTGCTTGGTTAGTATGCTTGAAGTATTTTTCTTTTTATGTCAATATTAAACTTTTGTTTTGAATCTTTTGGATCTGAACATTTGATACGTCTGCAACGTATCTATAATTTATGAAGTACTCATGCCATGTTTACAATAGTTTTATATGATTTTGGTATGACTAGCAAAAGGACCCGTGCGTTGCAACGGGTCCATCTCTCTTTCAACATTAAGATATCGAATAGAAACAACTCATCATGGCTCATAAACTTGGTGCAAATCTCTAACATCCTAAATATTAGCAGAACATTCTCATATGAATGTATTTTGTAGCTTATACACTATTACACAATGTATAATACATCCTAGATTATGTGACCAAGTCATGTAATTTTCTTTTATGACCGGTGGTGCTCCATTCTCTTTAATGCATTATTCCAGTTGCGATTTTGATGCGTGTTTCTTTTCTTACAGCTTTTAATTATTTTGATTTAAATTGCAACCGTACAACTCCGACGAAATAAAAATGTCATATTATGTCAATCTGATTATATAGTGATTGATTATGCATTTTAGTGGAATCCATCGCTAAGGATACAAATCTGTTTTTACTTAAAATACTATTTAATTTAAGTATGGTATATTACTTTATATTAATTTTCTTTTATTTTGAAAATGCTTCTGCATGCAAGTTTGGTTGATTATGTTGTGTTTTTATCAGTATAATATTTTTTATTTTCTAACTATATGTGTTGAATTATTGATTCTGGCACATATCTTCTACTCTTTACCAATCATCGAGGGATTTTATGACTTAATATGCAGAAATAGATGGAGAAGTAAAAAAACATAGCTGTCATGTGGCAGCACAGGTTTGAACTGTGAGCCAAGAATGATTGATCTTTGTAGCTATCCTTGTCGCATGTCTCCATACTCCCAAACATGTCAAGCAGGCAGCTGCTGTCAAGATTGACGGAGATGACGATCTTGATGCCGTCTGTGCATGTGGTTGAGCCCTTGCCTCGTCTAGTCCTACCATAATTTTTCTGGCCCCTCCCTTTTTATTTTTAATAATGTACCGTCTCTTTGCGGTAATGCATGTGCATGTTTTCCATAACCTGTGCATGTCCTACTCCATCAATGTCTCAGGATATTCCTTCATCACAGCAACATGATCCCTCCCTGTTCCCACCTTCCTTTTTCCTAATTAATTAGCCACTATATTAGGTCTCTCTTCCTTGGCTTCATCGTTGTCCCTCATTATCTCTCTCTGAGATCTAATCTGTTAGATCGTTTGAAATAGTTTTGATTCCCGAGTCGCTCCTTGAGACCCTGAAATCTAAAAGACATATATAAATTAGAAGAATTTAATTTAAGATAGCAAGGTGGGACTATTTATAAATAGGCAAATTAACGGATTGGTGGGCTGATTTCGTGTGCGCGCATAGCCCCACCAAGGGCGCTAGATAGGCCCAGCTGGGGATAGACGATGTCGGACTATTTCCTTATGTATCTAATCCTGAATCTGCACTCAATTGTGGAGTAGAGCAGCTGGATGCAACCTTTGCAATGGAAAGGAATGTGCTGGGTTCGATCCCCCACGCCGTCGGCACTAATTTTTTGCCACCTGAGTTGAAGGAAAATAAAAGATATATATGTATATATCTTCTTAATAAATTCAAATTGAAAGCGTAAAATCACGGGAAGAAGCGTATTGTGACGGTGAACCCACGGAGTCAATCCGTGCTTTATTATTAAAAAAATTAATTAATTAATTAGGGAAAGATTTGATTAGAACTAACCCGGACTGACGCTGTTTTCAGCAGAACTACCGTGGTGTTGTTTTTGTGCAGAAATAAAAGTTCTCGGAATGTGATGAAAATCAACGGAGAATTTTTCTGGAAAATATAATAAATACTAGAACAAAAATCTACCAAAGGGGAGTCTCGTGGGCCCCATGAGGGTGGGGGGCGCACCCACCCCCCTGGGCGCGCCCCTGTGCCTCGTGGACTACCCGTGGGGCCCCTCACTTGTTCTCGACGCCAACCTCTCCTATAAATACCCAAACCTCCAGAAATTAACCTAGATCGGAAGTTCCGCCGCCGCAAGCCTCTGTAGCCATGAGAAATCAATCTAGGCCCTCTCTGGTACCCTACCGGAGGGGGCCATCATCACCGGAGGGCATGGAGGAGGATCCCGGAGGGGCCATCATCACCATGAAGGCCAAGGACCAGAGAGATAACCTCTCCCCATCCGGGGGGGCATGGAGGAGGAAGCATAAGGGGGAGAACCTCTCCCCCTCTCTCTCGATGGCGCCGGAGTGCCATCGGGAGGGGAATCATCGCCGCGGTGATCGTCTTTATCAACATCACCATCATCATCACCATCCTCATCTCTTTTACGCGGTTCACTCTCCCGCACCCCGCGGTAATCCCTACTTGAACATGGTGCTTTATGCCACATATTATGATACAATGATGTGTTGCCATCCTATGATGTTTTGAGTAGATATCCTTTGTCTACGAGTTGTATGTTTTATTTTGGTGTTGTCCTATTGTGCCCTCCGTGTCGCGCAAGCGTGAGGGATTCCCACTGTAGGGTGTTGCAATACGTTCATGATTTGCTTATAGTGGGCCGGGTTGCTTGAGTGACAGAAGCATAAACGTGAGTAAGAGGGTTGTTGCGTATGGGATAAAGGGGACTTGATGCTTTAATGCTATGGTTGGGTTTTACCTTAATGATCTTTAGTAGTTGCGGATGCTTGCTAGAGTTCCAATCATAAGTGCATATGATCCAAGAAGAGAAAGTATGTTAGCTTATGCCTCTCCCCAATATGAAATTGCAATGACGGCTATCGGTCTTGTTAACAATTGCCTAAGACAATTCCGCACACCGATCCATCATTATTCCACACTCGCTATTTATAATATTTAGTAATATATTTTGACTTTATGATAACAGCCCCTACTTTTACATTTTATCTCTCCAATACCATGAAAAGTTATCCTCTTCATACCCACAACGTAGTTTTATTTCTCGTTTCTAGTTGGAAGCAAACGTTCGGTGTACGTAGAGTCGTATCAGTGGCAGATAGGACTTGAGAGAATTTTGATCTTACCTTTAGCTCCTTGTGGATTCGACACTCCATACTTATCACTTCCACCATTGGGAATTGCTACGATGATTCCCTGCACTTGGGGATTATCAACATTCATGCCACAATAAAGAAGATTACATTGAAAATTATGTTAGGTAGCATTCCACATCAAAAATTCCGTTCTTATCATTTACCTACTCGAGGACGAACATGAATTAAGCTTGGGGATGCTTGATACGTCTCCAACGTATCTATAATTTTTTATTGTTCCATGCTTTTATATTATCTGTTTTGTATGTTTAATTGGCTTTAATATGCACTTTTATATTATTTTTGGGACTAACCTATTAACCGAAGGCCCAATGCAAATTGTTGTTTTTTGCCTATTGCAGTGTTTCGCAGAAAAGGTATATCAAACGGAATCCAAACGGAACGAAACCTTCGCGAGGATCTTTTTTGGAACAAACGCAATCCGGGAGACTTGGAGTGGAGTTCAAGGAAGCAACGAGGCGGCCACAAGGTAGGGAGGCGCGCCCCCCACCCTCGTGGGCCCCACGGAGCTCCACCGACCTACTTCTTTTGCCTATATATACTCTTATACCCTGGAAACATCCAGGGGATCCACGAAACCACTTTTCCACCGCCGCAACCTTCTATACCCGTGAGATCCCATCTGGGGACCTTTTCCGGTGATCTGCCAGAGGGGGATTCGATCACGGAGGGCTTCTACATCAACACCATAGCCTCTCTGATATGTGAGAGTAGTTTACCACATACCTTCGGGTCCATAGTTATTAGCTAGATGGCTTATTCCCTCTCTTTGGTTCTCAATACAAAGTTCTCCTCGATGTTCTTGGAGATCTATTCGATGTAACCTTTTTGCGGTGTATTTGCCGAGATCCGATGAATTGTGGGTTTATGATCAATATTATCTATGAACAATATTTGATTCTTCTCTGAATTCTTATATGCATGATTTGATATCTTTGCAAGTCTCTTCGAATTTCGGTTTAGTTTGGCCTACTAGATTGATCTTTCTTGCAATGGCAGAAGTGCTTAACTTTGGGTTCAATCTTGCGGTGTCCTTTCCCAGTGACAATAGGGGCAGCAAGGCACATATTGTATTGTTGCCATCGAGGATAAAAAGATGGGGTTTATATCATATTGCATGAGTTTATCCCTCTACGTTATGTCATCTTGCCTAATGCGTTACTCCGTTCTTATGAACTTAATACTCTAGATGCATGCTGGGTAGCGGTCAATGTGTTGAGTAATAGTAGTAAATGCAGAATCATTTCGTTCTACTTGTCACGGACGTGATGCATATATTCATGATCATTGCCTTAGATATCATCATAACTATGCGCTTTTCTATCAATTGCTCGGCAGTAATTTGTTCACCCACCGTAATACATGCTATCTTGAGAGAAGCCACTAGTGAAACCTATGGCCCCCAGGTCTACTTTACATCATATAAGTTTCCAATCTACAATTCTAGTTTACTATTTATTTTGCAATCTATACCACAAAAATACTGAAAATATTTATCTTATTATCTTTATCAGATCTCACTTTCGCAAGTGGCCATGAAGGGATTGACAACCCCTTTATCGCGTTGGTTGCAAGGTTCTTATTTGTTTGTGCAGGTACTAGGCGACTTGCGTGTAGTCTCCTACTGGATTGATACCTTGGTTCTCAAAAACTGAGGGAAATACTTACGCTACTTTGCTGCATCACCCTTTCCTCTTCAAGGGAAAACCAACGCATGCTCATGAGGTAGCAAGAAGGATTTCTAACGCCGTTGCCGGGGAGATCTACGCACAAGTCAAGACATACCAAGTACCCATCACAAACTCTTATCCCTCGCATTACATTATTTGCCATTTGCCTCTCGTTTTCCTCTCCCCCACTTCTAAAATGATTTTCGAAAACCTTTGCCTTTTCTTCGCCTTCTTCCCGTACGTATCTTTGTTTGTGTTTCCATGTGCCTTCCATTTGCTTGCATCTTTGCTTTCTAAAAATCTATTGATATGGATCCACTTAAAGTGTTCTACTTGGATCATCTTCGATCCTTATGCGCTCGTGCTGAAACCCCAACTAGCCTAGTTGATGGGAAATCTTTAGATGAGCATGCTCATTTTGTGTGTCACCGTTTGTCTGAAAAAGGGAGACTCTTATGGGATCAAATAAATAGATTGTTGTGTTATGCTTGGAATCTTTGTGAAATTTATTATTTTACTTATTGCTCTAAGAACCCTAAAAAACACCTCCCCTACCTATGTGAGTTTAATGATAATGAAATCTTATCTTCTTATGCAAAGGGTGTTTATTGTTACTACGATATCGAACAAATTGAAGAATTTGTTGCTTTTAAGGGTGCTTATGAAGTTGCTTCTTTGATTGAAAAGTATGATATTACTCTCTACGAATCTGAAAATCTTGACATACTTAAATATTGCTATGAAAACTATGCTCATAATGTATATGTCAAAGAATTTATTGAAAGAATGACCGCTGCTTAGGAAGAAAATAATGATATGCATGAATCCATAGATAATTATGATTCCAATGATTTTATTTAAATATCCCTTGATGAACATGATGCTTGCTATTCTTGTGGCCATGATGCCAATATTTATGAAGATTAATTTGCTATAGTTCCTTATGTTAAACATGAGATCGTTGCTATTGCACCCATACTTGATAGTTCCTTCGATGAAAAGCATGATTGCCGTGATGTTATTATAAATTCTATTAATGTCAATTTTGCTAATAATATGCAAAACCCTAAGCTTGGGCATGCTAGTTTTGCTAATAACTACTATTTGTTGCAATGATCATGATTGGGGTGATTCTTCTTTTGATCTTGAAAATTTATTTAAGCCCCATGATGAATATAAGATTGATAACAATGTTTGTAATATTGAAAGTGGGTTTGGAAGAGTGTCAACTTTATATCCCACGTATTTGGAGAATGTTCAATCTTATGCAATTTTCGATAAAAGTGGGTTTGGAGAGGTCAGGACTTTAGTTAATGTTAATCCCACTATTTTGGAAGAGTGTCAACTTTGCATGCATGTGGATCGTGTTGAAAATATTTTATGTGATAGCTATTTTGTTGAATTTGCTTATGATCCCACATGTAATTATTATGAGGGAGGAAAATATGGTTATAGAAATTTTCATGTTACTAAATTACCTCTCGTTATGTTGAGATTGATATTGTTTCTTTCCGCTTCCTTGCATATGCTAGTTTTTGCTTGCCTTGATAATTTGTTTGCCTATGAGATGCCTATGCATAGGAAGTATGTTAGACTTAGATATGTTTGTCAAGTGTCTCATGATGCTCTATTTGTGCTTCAATTCTTGTCTTTCATATGAGCATCATTGAAATTTTCAATGCCTAGCTAGGGGCGTTAAACGATAGCGCTTGTTGGGAGGCAACCCAATTTTATTTTTGTTCCTTTCTTTTTGTTCCTGTTTAGTAATAAATAAATCATCTATCTACTGCTATGATTGTGTTTTTGTGTTTTAATTAGTGTTTGTGCCAAGTAAAGCCTTTAGGATCTTCTTGGATGATAGTTGTTTGATCTTGCTGAAAAAACAGAAAGTATGCGCTCACAAGGATAATTTTCATTTTTTTACCAGAGATTGACAACCCCTTTATCGCGTTGGTTGCAAGGTTCTTATTTGTTTGTGCAGGTACTAGACGACTTGCGTGTAGTCTCCTACTGGATTGATACCTTGGTTCTCAAAAACCGAGGGAAATACTTACGCTACTTTGCTGCATCACCCTTTACTCTTCAAGGGAAAACCAACGCATGCTCAAGAGGTAGCACTCACCGCCGTGCGTGAGTAATTCCATCATAGGCTTGCTGGACGGTGATGGGTTGGATGAGATTTATCATGTAATCGAGTTAGTTTTGTTAGGGTTTGATCCCTAGTATCCATTATGTTCTAAGATTGATGTTGCTATGACTTTGCTATGCTTAATTCTTGTCACTAGGGCCCGAGTGCCATGATTTCATATCTGAACCTATTATGTTTTCATGAATATATGTGAGTTCTTGATCTTATTTTGCAAGTCAATAGTCACCTATTATGTGTTATGATCCGGTACCCCCGAAGTGACAAAAATCGGGACCACTCCCGGTGATGACCGTAGTTTGAGGAGTTCTTGTATTCACTAAGTGTTAATGCTTTGGTCCGGTACTCTATTAAAAGGAGGCCTTAATATCCCTTAGTTTCTAATAGAACCCCGCTGCCACGGGAGGGTAGGACAAAATATGTCATGCAAGTTCTTTTCCATAAGCACGTATGACTATATTCGGAATACATGCCTACATTACATTGATGAACTGGAGCTAGTTCTGTGTCACCCTATGTTATAACTGTTGCACGAGGAATCACATCCGACATAATTATCCATCACTGATCCATTGCCTACGAGCTTTTCACATATTGATCTCTGCTTAGTTACTTTTCCGTTGCCACTGTTACAATCACTACAAAAACTACCACTCTTACTTTTGCCACCGTTACTACTACTTCCATATTACTTTGCTAATAAATATTTTGCTACAGATATTAAGTCTTTCAGGTGCGGTTGAATTGACAACTCAAATGTTAATTCTTGAGAATATTCTTTGGCTCCCCTTGTGTCGAATCAATAAATTTGGGTTGAATACTCTACCCTCAAAAACTGTTGTGATCCCCTATACTTGTGGGTTATCAAGACTATTTTCTGGCGCCGTTGCCGGGAAGCATACCTCTATTCTTTGAGTCACTTGGGATTTATATCTATTGATCACTATGAGGAACTTGAAAGATGAAAGAACCAAGATTTTTCCCTCAACTACGAGGGGAGGTAAGGAACTGTCATCTAGCTCTGCACTTGATTCACCTTCTGTTTTGAGTAAACTTGCGACACCTACACCTGCTATTGATTCTGATATGTCGCATGTTGTTGATGATGCCACTTCTGCTATGCATGATGCTTATGATGAAACTATTTCTATGCTTGATAATACTATGCCATTAGGTGAATTTCTTGATGAACAACTTGCTAGGGTTAGAGAGAATGAAATTATTGAAACTGATAATATTGATGAAAGTGATGATGAAGATTCTCCCCCTAGATATGAATTTCCTGATGTGCCTGAGGGTTATGTTATGGATGAAGAAACTGCTAGAGATCTTTTATCTTGCAAAGATAGATATGATCTTAAGAAACTGTTAGCTAAGCTCAAAGAAAAGTCTTTCAATGCTAGAATGAAATATGACCCTGCTTTTGCTACTTCACCTATCTGTATTTCTGATAAGGATTATGATTTCTCTGTCGATCCCGAGTTAATTACTTTGGTTGAATCTGATCCTTTTTATGGCTATGAATCTGAACCTGTTGTGACACATCTTATTAAATTGAATGATATAGCCACCCTATTCACTAATGAGGAAAAAAGTCGTTACTACTATATCCTTAAGTTATTTCTGTTCTCATTAAAGGGTGATGCTAAAATATGGTTTAATTCTCTTTATCCTGGTTGTGTGTGTAGTCCCCAGGATATGATTTATTACTTCTCTGCTAAATATTTCCCCGCTCATAAGAAACAAGTTGCCTTAAGGGAAATATATAATTTTGTGCAAATTGAAGAAGTGAGTCTCCCACAAGCTTGGGGGAGGCTTCTCCGATTACTTAATGCTTTGCCTGATCATCCTCTCAAGAAAAATGAAATACTTGATATCTTTTATAATGGACTAACCGATGCTTTCAGAGACCACCTGGATAGTTGTGCTGGTTGTGTTTTCAGGGAACGAACTGCTGAGCAAGCTGAATTGCTATTGAATAATATATTGATTAATGATAATGATTGGACACTTCCTGAACCAATTCCTAAGCCAACTCCGAAGAAAAGGGGTATTCTATTTCTTAGTCCTGAAGATATGCAAGAGGCAAAGAAATCTATGAAAGAAAAGGGTATTAAAGTTGAAGATATTAAGAATTTACCACCTATTGAAGAAATACATGGTCTTGATAACCCGACACGGGTAGTAAAGGTAAATTCTCTCTATAGATTTGATAAGGGTGAAATCCCATCTACTAAGTTTGCTAGCCAAATGCTTGGATGAGTTTGATAATTTTATTGTTAAACAAGAAAACTTCAATGCTTATGTTGGTAGACAATTAAAACGTAATGCTTATATGATTGAACACTTGAGTGATTATATGTCTGTAGTTAAAGGTGAACTTAAACTTATTAGTAAACATGCTTCTATGGTTACCACTCAAGTAGAACAAGTACTTAAAGCTCAAAATGATTTGCTCAATGAATTAAATAATAAGAAAAATGATAATGATGTTAGAGTTGTGACTAGAGGGGGTAAAATGACTCAGGAACCTTTGTATCCTGAGGGCCACCCTAAGAGAGTTGAGCAAGATTCTCATAGAACTAATGTTGATGCACCTAGTCCTTCTAATAGGAAGAAAAAGAAAAATGATAGGACTTTGCATGCTTCTAATGAACCTGATGTTGACACACCTGAGAATCCCAATGATATTTATATTTCTAATGCTGAAGCACAATCTGGTAATGAACATGAACCTAGTGATAATGTTAATGATGATGTTCATGTTTATGCTCAACCTAGCAATAACAATGATGTAGAGATTGAACTTGTTGTTGATCTTGATAACCCACAATCAAAGAATCAACGTTATGATAAGAGAGACTTCGTTGCTAGGAAGCACGGTAAAGAAAGAGAACCATGGGTTCAGAAACACATGCCTTCTCCTCCTAAACCATCCAAGAAAAAGGATGATGAGGATTTTGAGCGCTTTGCTGAAATGATTAGACCTATCTTTTTGCGTATGCGTTTGACTGATATGCTTAAAATGAATTTGTATGCTAATTATATGAAAGATATTGCTACAAATAAAAGAAAGATACCGGAAGCTGAAATTTCCACCATGCTTGCCAATTACACTTTTAAAGGTGGAAATACCAAAGAAATTAGGAGATCCAGGAGTACCAACTATACCATGCCCCATTAAAAGAAACTATGTTAAAACTGCTTTATGTGATCTTGGAGTCGGTGTTAGTGTTATGCCTCTCTCTTCATATCGTAGACATGATTTGAATAAGTTGACACCTACTGAAATATCTTTGCAAATGGGTGATACATCAACTGCTATACCTGTCGGTATTTGTGAGGATGTGCCTATTGTGGTTGCAAACGTTACTATTTTAACAGACTTTGTTATTCTTGATATTCCCAAGGACGATAGTATGCCTATTATTCTTGGTAGACCCTTTTTGAATACTGCAGGAGTTGTTATTGATTGCAACAAAGGCAATGTCACTTTTCATGTTAATGGTAATGAGCATACGGTACACTCTCCGAGGAAATAGCCTCAATTCAACAGTATCAATTCTATAAGAAAATTTTCAACGATTACTATTGAAGGTTTTGAATTCCCTCTTCCTACTGTCAAGAAGAAATACGATATTCTTATTGTTGGGGACATGCATATCCCCGTTGAGGTAACTTAGTGTTATTCGAAAATTCTCTGGTTTCATGTTATTCGGAAAGAGTTTGTTAACAAGACTTGATCAACCTTGTTAGTGGATTCCTTTTAATGAGCATGAGATGGATGAAGTTAGAAAGCACAACTCTGTGTGCCCTCCTTTTACTTTCTGTTATTTAGATTAAATAAAGTAAAAATAGTATTTTCTATCTGTTTTCTAAATTATCCTTGCAAAAAATACCCCGAAAATAAAAGTTCTCCAAATGTCCTCAAATGATATATGAATTTTTGTAGAATATTTTAGAATTACTAGCACTGAGAACACACTAGGGGGCCACATCACCTGGCCACGAGGGTCCAGGGCGCGCCCCCTCCTCATGGAACCCACATGGACCCCCTCCACTTATTCCAGCACCCACACACTTCGTCTTCCTCCAGAAAAAATCATCCCACGGTTCAAACCCGTGTTCTAGCTCATCTTGCTACCATTTTCGATCTCTTTGCTCAAAGCTCCATTCACCAAACTGTTTTGGGGGATTGTTCTTCGGTATGTGACTCCTCCAATGGTCCAATTAGTTTTTGTTCTAGTGCTTTATTTATTGTAATTTTTTTGCTGCTTAGGTGACCCTGTCCTTGAGCTTGCATGTCAAATTTATGTGGTCAAAAGGAGTTTTAATGCATGATATGGCCTCTAGGCACTTGTAGGAGTAGTTGCTATCAATCTTGTTGAGTTTGGTTCACTTTTATTTTGAGTCACTAAAAATTTCAGAAATTTCTCAGAGAAAGAAAATGATGAAGAGATTGTTGAGGGGCTCCTCGAGCCGAAGCTCGAAGGATAAGCAGAACGAGGAGAATAAAAAGCCCAAATATAATCTTCCTCGCACTGTGGAGGTTCAGCCGTGCGAATGGCCTTGTGATGAGTTCTTGAGAGCAGTCAGGATTTACGAGGACTTTTATTATTTGGCTGAGAATGCAGGCCTCACCGACTTCCTCCACGACCAGCGCGAACAGTATCTTCTACTCACTAATTTTTTCATGCAATTTTTTTATTTCCATGCTAAGAAATCACCAGCTTCAGTGGATTTTCACTTATATGATGAGGTTAAGGAGATGTCACTTCATGATTTTTGTTGGGTATGCAAGATACCCTTTTAGGGCAGCATCGAGGAACCACATCGGAGTGGTGTGGATGGGTTTATTGATATAATTGATGTAGGATAAACTAGGAAAATTTCAGATGCAAGAATTACCAATATACATTTTCCTGTTCTACGTTACTTTGCGATATTTGCTAGTAGATGCTTAATTAGTCGCGGGAACAGTGGAAATCTTAGGGCCCCTGATATTGTCATTTTGCGCCATGCTTTGTTTCATGATACTACTTTCAGCTTAGGCGCTATTTTTGCTAAACGATTAAATCTGAACCGAACAAAGGGCCCCATCTTCGGAGGCATCTTTGCTTCACGCCTTGCTGAATACTTTGGGATGCCTATTAGACATTATGAGAAAGAGGAAAGGTTGTTGTCCCCTATTTTTCCAGATTATAATAGTATGGTAGCACATGATTTTTGATAAGAAGAAGATGCTTAAGTATAACTTGATATTTGATAAAACTTACTATGAGATTATTACCTTGCCTGCACCCTCTCTGTTTAACATACTTTCAGGCACGTACCTCATCTTACCCGAAGCCATTTATGCGTACTGGAGGCTGACACAAGTCCCAGAGCCTGAGCCGTAGCCACCACTTGATCCTTATCGCCAGTCTGTTTATCAGTGGGATCCGGAGGAGATCGCCAACTAGTGGCACCCTGAGGACCCTCCTCAGTACACCGGAGAGAGTAGCTTCGATCAGTGGCCATAGACCAACTTAGTCCAAAAGCCTAAGCTTGGGGGAGTACGTATTTCTCACCGACATTACGTTCCTGTTCACACACTCATTCTAGTTGTCAATGCTCATACTTTTTCATTGTACTATCCATGCTAGTTTATTTTCTTTTCAAGCCTTCTTCTTGTGTGTTTGAAAAACCTTAAGAAAAAAATTTTAGTTGTAGCATTTAGCTAGTTTACTTTCCATGCTTATAGTAGTAGTAATTAAAAGAAAACCCAAAAATATTTCTCGTTCTTCTTTTGCTTGTTGGGAGTTTCCCGTGTAAATAGTTCTATTTCTTTTCTTTGGGGGTTTAGAGGAGAAGACCATGATGAAAATTATGAGTGGCTCTCATATGCATTATTGTTGATCTAACCAAGAGCCCATATTACCTTGTCTTCTCCCTTGTATTAAATGCTTGCAGATTCCATGTTAGTCCAATGCATGTGCACTATTATTATTATCCACAACGTTCGGTCGTGCGAGTGAAAGGCAATAATGATGATATATGATAGACCGATTGAGATGAGAGAAGTTGGTATGAACTCGACCTATCTTGTTTTTGTAAATATGATTAGTTCATCGTTCCTGATTCAGCCTATTATGAAAGAAACATGTTTGCAATGACAATTATAGATTATAGTTGCTCATGCCATGCTTAATTAGCTAGGAGTTTATAATGGCTTACCTTGCGTGCAAACATGCTATTAAAATGGTTGTGATGTGGTATGATAGGGTGGTATCCTCCTTTGAACGATTCGAGTGGCTTGACTTGGCACATGTTCACGCATGTAGTTGAAACAAAATCAACATAGCCTCCATGATATTTATGTTCATGGTGAATTATATCCTACTCATGCTTGCACTCAGTGTTGATTAATTTTGATGCATGTTCATGACTATTGTCGCTCTCTAGTTGGTCGCTTCCCAATCTTTTCTAGCCTTCACTTGTACTAAGCGGGAATACTGCTTGTGCATCCACTTCCATAAACCCCAAAGTTATTCCATATGAGTCCACCATACCTTCCTATAAGCAGTATCTACTTGCCGTTCCAAGTAAATTTGTATGTGCCAAACTCTAAACCTTCAAATGAAATTCTATTTTGTATGCTCGAATAGCTCATGTATCAAGTAGGGCTGTCTATATCTTCCATGCTAGTGTAACACCCCGAGACCGTTGCGCCAGGTGTCTTCCAGTTATTCGATGTTGTTGCCTTGTCTTTCGCTTGCGTGTTGCATCTTGTCATGTCATCATGTGCATTGCATCATCATGTTTTCAAAACTTGCATCCGTCCGGGTTCCCCCAGTTCCATCCGTTGTTCGGGAGCGCCCCACCATCTTTTGCACGCATCCGCACACTTCTCCTTTGCATCGGTATCTCAATCGAGTTACCGGAACCGGAACGCTGCCGTGGCACCGTTTTCGTTATCGTTGCCGTGGCACCCCTTTCCTTTCCACCATGGTGACAAATGCTTCATAATGCTCTTGTCAACTTTTAATAAAATTTGCATAAACTTGTTCATGTCATCCACATCATGATAACAACAATTAAAATGTTTAGTTTGTTGTTGCATTAAATTACTATGGCATATGGGGATTTACCAGATTCGTTATTTGTTATATCCGGCCCCATTTAAATTGTTTTGATGGTATAGTTTTGTTATGTTTCACCTCTTGACATGCTTAACAACATTTAATATTGGTGAGTACATAACTGAGAGTGAACTAAATAATTGATGTGGTGTTCCGTCTATATGCAACTCGTTGCATATTGAGCTCCACTTAACTTGTAGTTTTGCTTGTGCACTTTACCATGCCATGTTTCTTTAAACCGGACATGCATCATACTTGGTTGTGCATCATGCCATGTTTATGTGGTGTTTGTTTACTATGTTGTTTGCTTCTTTCCGGTGTTGCCTCTTCGGGTTAGTTCCGATAATGTCCTGTTGTGAGGATTCGTTCGACTACGTATGTTTGCCTTCTTCATGGGCTCGTTCTTCTTCCTTGCGGGATCTCAGGCAAGATGACCATACCCTCGAAATCACTTCTATCTTTGCTTGCTAGATGCTCGCTCTATTGCTATGCCTATGCTGCGATACCTACCACATTCTTTATCATGCCTCCCATATTGCCATGTCAATCCTCTAACCCACCTTGTCCTAGCAAACCGTTGTTTGGCTATGTTACCGCTTTGCTCAGCCCCTCTTATAGTGTTGCTAGTTGCAGGTGAAGATTGGAGTTTGTTCCATGTTGGAACATGATTATGTTGGGATATCACAATATCTCTTATTTAATTAATGCATCTATATGCTTGGTAAAGGGTGGAAGGCTCGGCCTTATGCCTGGTGTTTTGTTCCACTCTTACCGCCCTAGTTTCCGTCATACCGGTGTTATGTTCCTTGATTTTGTGTTCCTTACACAGTCTGGTTATAATGGGAACCCCTTGACTGTTTGCCTTGAATAAAACTCCTCCAGCAAGGCCCAACCTTGGTTTTACCATTTGCACTAACAACCTATCACCTTCCCTTGGGTTCTGCAAACTCAAGGGTCATCTTTATTTTAACCCCCCTGGGCCAGTGCTTCCCTAAGTGTTGGTTCGAAATGGGCAGCCTGCGGGGCCACCTCGGGGAAACTTGAGGGTTGGTTTTACTCGTAGCTTGACCTATCCGGTGTTGCCCTGGGAACGCGATATGTGCAGCTCCTATCGGGATTGTCGGCGCAACGGGAGGTTTTGCTGGTTTAGTTTTACCATTGTCGAGATGTCTTGTAACCGGGATTCCGAGTCTGATCGGGTCTTCCTGGGAGAAGGAATATCCTTCGTTGACCATGAGAGCTTGTGATGGGCTAAGTTGGGACACCCCTGCAGGGTTTTGAACTTTCGAAAGTCGTGCCTGCGGTTATGGGCAGATGGGAATTTGTTAATGTCCGGTTGTAGAAAACCTGAAACTTAACTTAATTAAATTGGATCAACCGCGTGTGTAGCTGTGATGGTCTCTTTTCGGCAGAGTCCGGGAAGTGAACACGGTGTTGGAGTTATGCTTGACGTAGGTTGTTCTAGGATCACTTCTTGATCATAGTTTATCGAACGTGCTTTGCCTTCTCTTCTCGCTCTCATTTGCGTATGTTAGCCACCATATATGCTAGTGCTTGCTGCAGCTCCACCTCATACCTTTTTCCCTACCTATAAGCTTAAATAGTCTTGATCGCGAGGGTGTGAGATTGCTGAGTCCCCGTGACTCACAGATACTTCCAAAACCAGCTTGCAGGTGCCGATGATATCGTGCAGGTGACGTAACCAAGCTTAAGGAGGAGCTCGATGAAGTTCTTGTTCGTTGTGTTGTTTTGTTTTATTTGATCAGTAGTGGAGCCCAGTTGGGACGATCGGGGATCTATAGCATTAGGGGTAGTCTTCTTTTATTTTGGTTCCGTAGTCGGACCTTGTTTGTATCTTGTTGATGTAATGTTATATTCATGTATTGTGTGAAGTGGCGATTGTAAGCCAACTATGTATCTCTTTCCTTATTCAGTACATGGGACGTGTAATGATTACCCCTCTTGCGACATTGCTTACAATGCGGTTATGCCTCTAAGTCGTGCTCCGACACGTGGGAGATGTAGCCGCATCGTGGGTGTTACAAGTTGGTATCAGAGCCTTGCCCGACTTAGGAGCCCCCTGCTTGATCGAATCATTGACGTTGTTGAGTCTAGAAAAATGTTTTGATTCATTTAGGAATTATATATATATATCGGATAGTATGACTTCTTTTTACTCCTCAGTCCCTTCATCGCTCTGGTGAGCCATCCTGACGTAGAGTTTTGACTCTTCTCTCCTAAAATTTCACTAAAAAATTTAGGATCACACGGGTATCTTGGAATCGTTTCGATGGTTTTGTGACAAGAACATTGTTCTTGGTGCCTCCTGACATTTAGGGGTTGTGGCAGTGTCCCGGGGAGTTGAGCTCCGAGGTGTTGTCGTCACAATTTTATCGTTGCAATTCTGGAATACCTGAGTTTCGCCGACATCGAAAATCTCTTTTATGCAGTTGTTGGTGAGATAACCTCGACGCCACCCAGTACTGGGGCGGGAGTTCGGGAGTATTGCCATAACTCGTATAACGGATGCTTTTCGAAGGTTGAGGTAAATGATTTCCAAAGGTTTCTTGGTTATGTGTTGAAGGATGGATACAGATGGATGTAGGATTTGTTAGTTTTGGGTGAGATATTATGCTTCCCCTGTATCCCCAACACCTGATTGCATAACCGGAAAATTTCGGGAGTTTATAAGTGGGAATTCAAGTAGCTCTTAGGATGTCTTTCCGGCAGATGTATGATATGAAATAGGGGTTCGACGTCTAGTGGTCCGCCTATCCACAGTTGGTTTTACAGTGGTCTCGTTGTGTCTTAAAGAGTCATTGGCTATGCTAACTCGGGGACGCTTCGTATGTCATGTGTACTGCCTTGTACATGATGGTGTTGTACGATCGAGCCCGTGTAGGCCCCACCACAAAAACTTCGGACGAAATCTCTATCATATGTTTGTTCTGGCTTATTCTGCAAGCCAATCCTTGTTTTTGTTTTGAGTTGTGGTATTCGAGTTGCTTCAATGTCAAGTGTTGATTCCATACCTTTTCTAAACGGTGTTCTCATACTCCTATGTGAATACCAATCCTTCATGATAATCGAGATTGTCATGTCAATCCTTTTCAACCGGCGTGTTTCTCTTCAAGTGGATCCGATCCTTTTCAACATCCGCAAGATCAACTCCAAGTCTTCTCAACGTTGTTTGTTTCATTCGTCCCAAGCTGCCTTTGTTTTTTCCCGCCCACCCACCCTTTTCTTCAAGGACTAAGATTTCTAAATCAAGTATCCAGCTTATTGATGTGAAGTCTCTCCATTCTTTTACGTCAATATTCTTACCCGGTGGTTCTCATGAAGATGCTCTACTCGTTCATCATTCTTCGTTCTTTTCTTCTCCGGTGGTTTAAAATCAAGCTTTCGGTGTTGATCTTATATCCCTTTTTCCTCGTTTCAAATACCTTCTCATACTGGTGCACCTCATAATAATTCACTTCTCGCTATTCATTTGTTCGGGAGTGCTGAAGATATCTCAGAAGGCTCATCTTGTCTTTCAAGATCAGTTCAACCTATTTCGAGGTCTTATCTCATTCGAGCCATTTAATTCAACCGATGCAATCTCTCTTTCAAATTGTTCAACGGTGTTTCTTTTGAGTGGGCCCTAACCCACAGGTCTTTTCCCAGGATCTTACCTGACTCTTCTTATTTTACCAGAGCTATTCTCAAATCTTTCAAAATGTGACGCAAGAATGAATTGTCATCAGTCATATGTCTTTCACCAAGACCTTTAAAATTCTTTCATCGTTGGCTCAACCTTTCTAATTTTCATCCCGGAGTATCTCAACAATTCATGGTGGTGTTTCTCATCGTCATTCTCTGCATTTGAAGACCGAAGAAGAGTGTTTCCTCTAAATCTTGCTCCATTCTCTTCAAGATTCATGATTCTAGCTTGTTGCCATCCTCTCATAATTGTTTTGATTGTGAGAATTCTTTTCACCATCCAGAACAATTCAAGATTCTTTTCAATTTGATTCTCCGAAGGTCATCATTTCGGGATCATTCATATTCAGCTTTCAGCTCCGTTCTCCAAATCTTACCGGTGCATCGTTCAAGTGTTCTCTAATCAGCTCGGCATCTCTTCGTTCTCATGTATCTAAATTCTCTCAAGTATTTTCATTAGTTTCTTTCCAAATTCTACCAGTGGTTCATTGAAGTCTTTTCTTAAGTTTATGCTATATCTCTCTTAATATTTTTTTCAAAGAAAATAAGTAGTATGCCAAATCTGTTTGCTCGTCATCAATTAAATTGGTGGAGGATACGCATAATGTAATTCTTATTCTTGTTTCATCCAAGTGATTAATTCCTTATTCCAGAGGCTCATCAAATTCTTGATTTTCTTTTGTTCATCTTTTCTTTCTCGGAGTTCCAAGATCTATCAATTATCTCGTCGCGAATCTCCATCCAAATCATTGCAAGGCTTCGCTTTGTGTTTTCAACTTATCTTTCCTTTCGTTTGATCATCCTTTTGTTACCGGAGTTCTTCATGAAGGTTCTACATGATGGTTCATCAAGAATTTAATTCCTTCTCGAAGTTTTCATCTAGATTCTTTTCTAAGGAGCTCAAGTATTCTTCATCTTGCAATCCGGAGTGCAATTCTTTTTACCATATCTTTTGAGGTGGTGTTATGTCATTGTTGACAATTTCCCTTCATGTTTCATGATTCCAAAGTTTTCAGGATTGAGACATTTAAACCCATCAATCTCGTCATTGGAGTTATCTTGGGTTATAATTCACCTAAAGCCTTCCCTAAGGATTGTTGCTATTTATGGTGCTTATAAATGACCCAAGTTCTTCTTTTATCCTCCCGGCGAAATAGCTTCTCGTCTTCTTATTGATATCAATCCAATCTTTTGTTTTCCGTTAGTGGCAGAAATTTCACCTCATAGTTTTGAGATGTTCTCCATAAGCCCATACAAGCTTATTCTTTCGTTGTTGGTTTTCCAACAACTCCGTTATAACCTTCTTGGAAGGGTGCTTTCCAAGCTCAATTGAGGCAGAAGTTGCCATTTTCTTCTCCATTTTGTTATTCCAATGATATATCTTCTATTCTTCCTTCCGGAGGCATTGTGTTGTTACTCTCTTTGTCCCGTCAACTCATTTTTGCCAAGACCATATTCTTTTCTAGCTTATCCATTTAACCGGAGTGTGTCGTAATTGATCTTATCGTTCCTTGTACATTTCGTTTCTATCGGAGTGCTTGCATGTACTTCTTATCTATTGTAACCTTTTTCTTATGTCTTTCAACCTACAAGGTTCTCGTAATGTTCATTGTTCCTCTTTTCTACCGGTTTGTTTTCAACTTCGTTCATCTCCGTTGTATTCTTTTCCCGATATGTCTTAACCTTTTCAAGGTTCTTTGGTTTCACTCGTTTGTCAAAGAAGCAACTTAGTTTTACCTCTTCTCTTTTCACTTCTGTTTTCCCTCCGGTGCCATTCTAGATCTCGGGACGAGATCCTCTCATAGTGGTGGAGTGTTGTAATGCCCCGAGACCGTTGCGCCAGGTGTCTTCCAGTTATTCGATGTTGTTGCCTTGTCGTTCGCTTGCATGTTGCATCTTGTCATGTCATCATGTGCATTGCATCATCATGTTTTCAAAACTTGCATCCGTCCGGGTTCCCCCAGTTCCATCCGTTGTCCGGGAGCGCCCCACCATCTTTTGCACGCATCCGCACACTTCTCCTTTGCATCGGTATCTCAATCGAGTTACCGGAACCGGAACGCTGCCGTGGCACCATTTTCGTTATCGTTGTCGTGGCACCCCTTTCCTTTCCACCACGGTGACAAATGCTTCATAATGCTCTTGTCAACTTTTAATAAAATTTGCATAAACTTGTTCATGTCATCCGCATCATGATAACAACAATTAAAATGTTTAGTTTGTTGTTCCATTAAATTACTAAGGCATATGGGGATTTACCGGATTCGTTATTTGTTATATCCGGCCCCATTTAAATTGTTTTGATGGTATAGTTTTGTTATGTTTCACCTCTTGACATGCTTAACAACATTTAATATTGGTGAGTACATAACCGAGAGTGAACTAAATAATTGATGTGGTGTTCCGTCAATATGCAACTCGTTGCATATTGAGCTCCACTTAACTTGTAGTTTTGCTTGTGCACTTTGCCATGCCATGTTTGTTTAAACCGGACATGCATCATACTTGGTTGTGCATCATGCCATGTTTATGCGGTGTTTGTTTACTATGTTGTTTGCTTCTTTCCGATGTTGCCTCTTCGGGTTAGTTCCGATAACGTCGTGTTGTGAGGATTCGTTCGACTACGTCCATTTGCCTTCTTCATGGGCTTGTTCTTCTTCCTTGCGGGATCTCAGGCAAGATGACCATACCATCGAAATCACTTATATCTTTGCTTGCTAGATGCTCGCTCTATTGCTATGCCTATGCTGCGATACCTACCACATCCTTTATCATGCCTCCCATATTGCCATGTCAAGCCTCTAACCCACCTTGTCCTAGCAAACCGTTGTTTGGCTATGTTACCACTTTGCTCAGCCCCTCTTATAGTGTTGCTAGTTGCAGGTGAAGATTGGAGTTTGTTCCATGTTGGAACATGATTATGTTGGGATATCACAATATCTCTTATTTAATTAATGCATCTATATACATGGTAAAGGGTGGAAGGCTTGGCCTTATGCCTGGTGTTTTGTTCCACTCTTGCCGCCCTAGTTTCCGTCATACCGGTGTTATGTTCCTTGATTTTGCGTTCCTTACACGGTCGGGTTATAATGGGAACCCCTTGACTGTTTGCCTTGAATAAAACTCCTCCAGCAAGGCCCAACCTTGGTTTTACCATTTGCACTAACAACCTATCACCTTCCCTTGGGTTCTGCAGACTCAAGGGTCATCTTTATTGTAACCCCCCCGGGCCAGTGCTTCTCTAAGTGTTGGTCCGAAATGGGCAGCCTGTTGGGCCACCTTGGGGAAACTTGAGGGTTGGTTTTACTCGTAGCTTGACCTATCTGGTGTTGCCCTGAGAACGAGATATGTACAGCTCCTATCGGGATTGTCGGCGCATCGGGCAGTTTTGCTGGTTTAGTTTTACCATTGTCGATATGTCTTGTAGCCGGGATTCCGAGTCTGATCGGGTCTTCATGGGAGAAGGACTATCCTTCGTTGAGCGTGAGAGCTTGTGATGGGCTAAGTTGGGACACCCCTGCAGGGTTTTGAACTTTCGAAAGACGTGCTCGCGGTTATGGGCAGATGGGAATTTGTTAATGTCTGGTTGTAGAAAACCTGAAACTTAACTTAATTAAAATGGATCAACCGCGTGTGTAGCCATGATAGTCTCTTTCCGGCAGAGTCCGGGAAGTGAACACGGTGTTGGAGTTATGCTTGACGTAGGTTGTTCTAGGATCACTTCTTGATCATAGTTTATCGAACGTGCTTTGCCTTCTCTTCTCGCTCTCATTTGCGTATGTTAGCCACCATATATGCTAGTGCTTGCTGCAGCTCCACCTCATACCTTTTTCCCTACCTATAAGCTTAAATAGTCTTGATCGCGAGGGTGTGAGATTGCTGAGTCCCCGTGACTCATAGGTACTTCCAAAACCAGCTTGCAGGTGCCGATGATATCGTGCAGGTGATGTAACCAAGCTTAAGGAGGAGCTCGATGAAGTTCTTGTTCGTTGTGTTGTTTCGTTTTAGTTGATCAGTAGTGGAGCCTAGTTGGGACGATCGGGGATCTGTAGCATTAGGGGTAGTCTTCTTTTATTATGGTTCCGTAGTCGGACCTTGTTTGTATCTGGTTGATGTAATGTTATATTCATGTATTGTGTGAAGTGGGGATTGTAAGCCAACTATGTGTCTCTTTCCTTATTCAGTACATGGGACATGTAATGATTACCCCTCTTGCGACATTGCTTACAATGCGGTTATGCCTCTAAGTCATGCTCTGTCACGTGGGAGATATAGCCACATCGTGGGCGTTACAGCTAAGTGGGTTATTCTCAAGATGAGTGGACTCCGCTCATCATTCACGAGAAAATGCCTGGTAACCGGGATGCCCAGTCCCATGCTTAAATCTCTCCCTAATAATAAAGCACGGATTGACTCTGTGGGTTCACTGTCACAATACGCTTCTTCACGTGAATTTACGCTTTCACTTTGAATTTAAAACGTATACGCAAGGTGGTACTAATAAAAACGTCGCACACTAGGCTCGCTCGCGCTATTGATCCTTTTATTACGGGCCTTCTCTTACATTGATCCTTTTATTATGGGCCTTCTCTTATGGGCCATCCAGTATTGAAAAGAAAAACTCCTAAAAGCGCATGCACACGCGGACATCTCCTTCTTCTTCCTCTCAACACGCACGAACTCCTGACCAGTGTTGGCCGCCGCCGATCTGGACTCTCTGGCTCCCGTGCTCCCGGCCTCGCGTCCCGCTCCGAAGACATCAACGCAAGCTCTGTGCGCCGCCAACTCGCTCCGTCGCCACGATCTCTATGCATCGCGATCACGAGCCGTCCGACTCCCTTGCTGCTGCAGGCTCTAGGAAGGGGTCTAGGATGTCGTGGGCATCAGTGAAAGCCTGAGGGCGCTTTGCGCCAGGATGGACTCCACGACGTTCTTTCGGTTAGTTGCAGCGCGACGCAAGAGATAGATGCAGCCTGCGCTCAAGTGCTGCTTGGATCCAGGCAAGTCCGTCATGGACGCAATCGCCGACTTGTTCCCGTCGGACCGACTGGAGATGAAAAACCTACAAACCTTGCCTGGGGCCTGGGCATGCATGCTCATCCTGGAGGAAACCGTGCAGGCGCTGCCCGGCCCAGACTCGGAGATCAGGCTGGCACGACTCTTGCAGCGGGCTACACTAACCATGCGCGGGGACCTAGGCCGTCTTCCCTCACGTGACGCACTCGCCAAATTCGGCGGCTCCCGCTCCGGCTCGCAAAGGTCGCTGCTCCTGCTGGCCGGCAACTGTCCGGTCACCAACCTAGCAAGGTCGCAGCTTCCCCAAACAAAGGTCCCCACTTACGTCTCCTTTGTGCTGCAGACAGGACTGGATAACCCTTGCTGCCATAGATGTGATCTATATACAGAATGTGGCAGTGGCACAAGCAACGCAAAGCAACGTCCAATCTCCATAGCTTTTCATCCAGTGACCAGTAAGTTAGCATGACAATAGGTAATGATGGATGCCAGTTGAGCTTCCAAATTCTCCGGCTTCTACTCCTACGTGAATGATTATGCTGAAATAACAACACAAAGCATTGTTGAATTTTAAGAGAATTCATATATAGTAAAAACCAAAAATCCCACAGATATGAGGACTTATCTATAGAATTTTATGCTGAACATGTTAGTTTGATCTCCTCCGACTATCATGAATGTTCTTCTGTCTTTCGGTTGGGTGACATGGGTTACTAAATTTTAGAGAATATATATGTTTTAGGATTTTTTGTGATGTCTTGTTCAAGCAAAGAAGAAACTTAATTATGCTAATAGTTTTTGTAAATTAATTACTTTGTGTCAGAACCTTTTGTTAAATGTTTTTCCCAGGCGTAACACCAAAATATGGAGTCATAATCAGCCCTTATTTTAGTTTTGGAGATACACTATAAGTGACACAGAAAAAATACAAACATATAACATGTCTGCATATATTTCTGGCTTTTCATTGCCTCGGTTAGATTACCTGAAACTGTTGAATGAGAGGCTTTTAATTTCAGTTATCAAATTCTAAAGCTGGATCCCTTCATCAGTTGGTGATTTTGTATATGTTGTGTCACATATCTCATTCAAAATTTACCGTCTTCGGTTTAGTAAATCAGTTTTTCTTCTCTCACACAGATGTTCCATGTCATAAATAGTTTACGGATCATTTTGGTACTGTGCAATAATGTTGCTGCGAACATATACTAATCTGTTAGGTGCCCTCAAGTTATGCACTTGAATTAATCATGGACGATCAAACATTTTAATTATCATTTATGCACCTCCTGAAGTACGTACATACTAAAAGAATAAGATACCTTCTTTTACTGGCATACTCTTGAGCTTTATTAATCCTGACTAGGATACATATAGATTCATTCAGTATAAAAAGTAGTCCTGAAAATTTCTAGCTCATGCAGTTGCGTGGGTTGATGACTAGCCGAACTTCTCTGTTGCCACTGGTTGTAACCATGACACTTGCCTCCCCCAGAACCCCCTTATCATTGCAATCTCTGCTTGCCCAAGTTAAGGCCCCCTCCTCCTTACAAACAACCCTCCTTGATGGTAGCTTCCCATAAAATTATTAACCCTACAGCGGAGCCGGTTCTGCATCTCATCCTTTTCTCCCGTTGCAACGCACGGGCAATTTTCCTAGTTAAAATAATTGCAAACAAAACTCCCCCGGGATTTTTGTTAGTTTGAGGCACCCATTGTTTCGGATAAGCCATGGATTGATGTTCATTGGTGGTGGGGGAGTATAAACTTTACCATTCTGTTTGGGAACCACCTATAATGTGTGTACCATGGAAGATATTGAGATCTCTTGGTTGTTATGTTGACAATGAAAGTATGCCACTCAAAATATTATTTATCTCTGTTTCAAAACTCGAGCTCTGGACCTCTACAAATCCCTGCTTCCCTCTGTGAAGGGCCTATCTATTTACTTTTATTTTGAGTCATCATCCTCTTATAAAAAGGCGCCAGTTGGAGAGCACCAATGTCATGTGCACGCATTACTATTAATTTACATTGAGTATGACTGTGACTGGATCTCTTTTACCATGAATTACAATGTTTAGTCAGTCCTTGATCTTCAAGGGTGCTCTGCATTTATGTTTTGCGGTCTCAGAAAGGGCTGGCGAGATACCATCTTGTTATATCATATTATGATTGTTTTGAGAAAGCATTGCCATCTGAGATTTATTATTATTGCTCGCTAGTTGATTATGCCATTGATATGAGTAAACATGAGACCTAAATGTTATTGTGAATATGGTTAGTTCATAATCTTTGCTGAAAACTTGAATGCTGGCTTTACATATTTGCAACAACAAGATCAAACAGAGTTTGTATAAGTTTTTCTTTATCACTTTCAGTTTGTCAACTGAATTGCTTGAGGACAAGAAAATGTTTAAGCTTGGGGGAGTTGATACGTCTCCAACATATCTACATTTCCAAACGCTTTTGACCTTGTTTTGGACTCTAACTTGCATGATTTGAATGGAACTAACCCGGACTGATGTTGTTTTCAATAGAATTGCCATGGTATTATTTTTGTGCAGAAATAAAAGTTCTCGGAATGACCTAGAAATTTACGGAAGACACGTTTTGGAATTTATTAAAAATACTGGCGAAAGAATCAACACCAGGGGGCCCACACCCTGTCCACGAGGGTCCAGGGCGTGCCCCCTGCCTCGTGGCCCCCCTGAGGCTCCACTGACGTCAACTCCAACTCTATATATTCACGTTAGGGGAGAAAAAAATCAGAGAGAAGGATTCATCACATTTTACGATACAGAGCCGCCGCCAAGCCCTAATCTCTCTCGGGAGGGCTGACCCGGAGTCCGTTCGGGGCTCTGAAGAGGGGAATCCGTCGCCATCGTCATCATCAACCTTTCTCCATCACCAATTTCGTTATGCTCACCGCCGTGCATGAGTAATTCCATCACAGGCTTGCTGGACGATGATGGGTTGGATGAGATTTATCATGTAATCGAGTTAGTTTTGTTAGGGTTTGATCCCTAGTATCCATTATGTTCTAAGATTGATGTTTCTATGACTTTGCTATGCTTAATGCTTGTCACTAGGGCCTGAGTGCCATGATTTCAGATCTGAACCTATTATGTTTTCATGAATATATGTGAGTTCTTGATCCTATTTTGCAAGTCAATAGTCACCTACTATGTGTTATGATCCGGTAACCCCGAAGTGACAAAAATCGGGACCACTCCCGGTGATGACCGTAGTTTGAGGAGTTGCTACCTCTTGAGCACTGCGTTGGTTTTCCCTTGAAGAGGAAAGGGTGATGCAGCAAAGTAGCGTAAGTATTTCCCTTAGTTTTTGAGAACCAAGGTATCAATCCAGTAGGAGATCACGCTCAAGTCCCACGCACCTACACAAACAAATAAGAACCTCGCAACCAACGCGATAAAGGGGTCGTCAAGCCCTTCACGCTCACTTACGAGAGTGAGATCTGATAGATATGATAAGATAATACTTTTGGTATTTTTATGATAAAGAGAAATAAAGATGCAAATTAAAATAAATGGCAAAGGAAATAGCTAAGTGTTGGAAGATTAATATGATGAAAGATAGACCCGGGGCCATAGGTTTCACTAGTGGCTTCTCTCAAGAGCATAAGTATTACGGTGGGTAAACGAATTACTGTCGAGAAATTGATAGAATTGAGCATAGTTATGAGAATATCTAGGTATGATCATGTATATAGGCATCACATCCGCGACAAGTAGACCGAAACGATTCTGCATCTACTACTATTACTCCACACATCGACCGCTATCCAGCATGCATCTAGAGTATTAAGTTCATAAGAACAGAGTAATGCTTTAAGGAAGATGACATGATGTAGAGGGATAAACACATGCAATATGATATAAACCCCATCTTTTTATCCTCGATGGCAACAATACAATACATGCCTTGTTGCCCCTGCTGTCACTCGGAAAGGACACCGCAAGATTGAACCCAAAGCTAAGCACTTCTCCCATTGCAATAAAGATCAATCTAGTAGGCCAAACCAAACTGATAGTTCGAAGAGACTTGCAAAGATAAACCAATCATACATAAAAGAATTCAAAGGAGATTCAAATATTGTTCATAGATAAACTTGATCATAAACGCACAATTCATCGGATCTCGACAAACACACTGCAAAAGAAGATTACATCGAATAGATCTCCAAGAAGATCGAGGAGAACTTTGTATTGATATCCAAAGAGAGAGAAGAAGCCATCTAGCTAATAACTATGGACCCGTAGGTCTGAATTAAACTACTCAAACATCGTTGGAGAGGCCATGGAGTTGATGTAGAGGCCCTCCATGATCAATGCCCCCTCCGGCGGAGCTCCGGAAAAGGCCCGAAGATGGGATCTCTCGGGTACAGAAGGTTGCGGCGGTGGAATTAGGTTTTCGTGGTGCTCATGGATGTTTGGGGGGTACATGGATATATATAGGAGGAAGAAGTACATCGGTGGAGCAACGGGGGCCCATGAGGGTGGAGGGCGCGCCCCCTGCCTCGTGGCTTCCTCCGTTGTTTCTTGACACCCACTCCAAGTCTCCTGGATCACGTTTGCTGAGAAAATCATGTTCCCGAAGGTTTCGTTCCGTTTGGACTCCATTTGATATTCCTTTTCTTCGAAACCCTAAAATAGGCAAAAAAAACCAGCAACTTGGGTTGGGCCTCCGGTTAGTAGGTTAGTCCCAAAAATGATATAAAAGTGTAAAATAAAGCCCATTGACATCCAAAATAGATAATATAATAGCATGGAGCAATCAAAAATTATAGATACATTGGAGACATATCAAGAATCCCCAAGCTTAATTCCTACTTGTCCTCGAGTAGGTAAATGATAAAAGAAGAATTTTTGATGTGGAATGCTTTCTAACATATTTCTCAATGTAATTTTTCTTTATTGTGGCATGAATTTTCAGATCCGAAAGATTCAATATAAAAGTTTAATATTGACATAAAAATAATAATACTTCAAGCATACTAACTAAGCAATTATGTCTTCTCAAAATAACATGGCCAAAGAAATTTATCCCTACAAAATCATATAGTCTGGCTATGCCCTATCTTCACCACACAAAATATTTAAATCATGCACAACCCCGATGACAAGCCAAGAAATTGTTTCATACTTTTGATGTTCTCAAACTTTTTCAATATTCACGCAATATATGAGTGTGACCCGTGGATATAGCACTATGGTGAAATAGAATGGTGGTTGTGGAGAAGACAAAAAGGAGAAGATAGTCTCACATCAACTAGGCGTATCAACGGGCTATGGAGATGCCCATTAATAGATATCAACGTGAGTGAGTAGGGATTGCCATGCAACGGATGCACTAGAGCTATAAGTATATGAAAGCTCAATAAAATAAACTAAGTGGGTGTGCATCCAACTTGCTTGCTCACGAAGACCTAGGGCATTTTGAGGAAGCCCATCATTGGAATATACAAGCCAAGTTCTATAATGAAAAATTCCCACTAGTATATGAAAGTGATATCATAGGAGACTCTCTATATGAAGAACATGGTGCTACTTTGAAGCACAAGTGTGGAAAAAGGATAGTAGCATTGTCCCTTCTCTCTTTTTCTCTCATTTTTTTATTTTGGCGTTCTTTCTTTTTTTTGGCCTCTTTTCTCTCTTTTTTTGTCCGGAGTCTCATCCCGACTTGTGGGGAAATCATAGTCTCCATCATCCTTTCCTCACTTAGGACAATGCTCTAATAATGATGATCATCACACTTTATTTACTTACAACTCAATACTTAGAACAAAATATGATTCTATGTGAATGCCTCCGGCGGTGTACCGGGATGTGCAATGATGCATGAGTGACATGTATGAAGAATTATGAATGGTGGCTTTGCCACAAATACGATGTCAACTACATGATCATGCAAGCAATATGAAAATGATGAAGCGTGTCATAATAACGGAACGGTGGAAAGTTGCATGGCAATATATCTCGGAATGGCTATGGAAATTCCATAATAGGTAGGTATGGTGGCTGTTTTGAGGAATGTATATGGTGGGTTTAAGGTACCGGCGAAAGTTGTGCGATACTAGAGAGGCTAGCAATGGTGGAAGGGTGAGAGTGCGTATAATCCATGGACTCAACATTAGTCATAAAGAACTCACATACTTATTGCAAAAATCTATTAGTTATCGAAACAAAGTACTACACGCATGCTCCTAGGGGGATAGATTGGTAGGAAAAGACCATCGCTCGTCCCCGACCGCCACTCATAAGGAAGATAATCAATAAATAAATCATGCTTCGACTTCATCACATAACGGTTCACCATACGTGCATGCTACGGGAATCACAAACTTCAACACGAGTATTTCTCAAATTCACAACTACTCAACTAGCATGACTCTAATATCACCATCTCCATATCTCAAAACAATTTTCTAGTATCAAACTTCTCATAGTATTCAATGCACTTGTATGAAAGTTTTTATTATTTCCATGTTTTTCTAAAGGACTCTCAAAATAATATAAGTGAAGCATGAGAGAACAATAGTTTCTATAAAACAAATCCACCACCGTGCTCTAAAAGATATAAGTGAAGCACTAGAGCAAAAACTATATAGCTCAAAAGATATAAGTGAAGCATATAGAGTATTCTAATAAATTTCAAATCATGTGAGTCTCTCTCAAAAGGTGTGTACAGCCAGGATGATTGTGGTAAACTAAAAAGAAAAGACTCAAATCATACAAGATGCTCCAAGCAAAACACATATCATGTGGTGAATAAAAATATAGCTCCAAGTAAAGTTACCGATAGACAAAGACGAAAGAGGGGATGCCTTCCGGGGCATCCCCAAGCTTAGGCTTTTTGGTGTCCTTGAATTTTACCTTGGGGTTCCATGGGCATCCCCAAGCTTAGGCTCTTGCCACTCTTTGTTCCATAATCCATCAAATCTTTACCCAAAACTTGAAAACTTCACAACACAAAACTCAAAATAGAAAATCTCGTGAGCTCCGTTAGCGAAAGAAAACAAAACACCACTTCAAGGTACTGTAATGAACTCATTATTTATTTATACTTGTGTTAAACCAACTGTATTCCAACTTCTCTATGGTTTATAAACTCTTTTAATAGCCATAGATTCATCAAAATAATCAAACAACACACGAAAAACAGAATCTATCAAAAAACAGAACAGTCTGTAGTAATCTATAGCTAACGCAACCTCTGGAACCCCAAAAATTCTAAAATAAATGCTGGACGTGAGGAATTTATCTATTATTCATCTTCAAAAACAATTAACTAAATATCACCTTCCAAATAAAAATGGCAGCAATTCTCGTGAGCGCTAAAGTTTCTGTTTTTTACAGCAGGATCAAAAAGACTTTCCCCAAGTCTTCCCAACGGTTCTACTTGGCACAAACACTAATTAAAAACAAAAAAACACAACCAAAACAGAGGCTAGATAAATTATTTATTGAATAACAGCAAGGAAAAATATTTGGTTGTCTCCCAACAAGCACTTTTCTTTAAAGCCTTACAGTTAGGCATAAGATTTCAACGATGCTCACATGAAAGACAAGAATTGAAGCACAAAGAGAGCATCATAAAACACGTGACCAACACATCTAAGTCTAACATACTTCCTATGCATAGGAATCTTATAGGCAAACAAATTATCAAGGCAAGGAAAAACTAGCATATGCAAGGAAGCGGAAAGAAACAATAGCAATCTCAACATAACGAGAGGTAATTTAGTAACATGAAAATTTCTACCACCATATTTTCCTCTCTCATAATAATTGCATGTGGGATCATAAGGAAATTAAACAAAATAGCTATCACATAAAATATTTTCAACACGATCCACATGCATGCAAAGTTGACACTCTTCCAAAATAGTGGGATTAACATTAACTAAAGTCATGACCTCTCCAAACCCACTTTTATCAAAAATTTCATAAGATTGAACATTCTCCAAATATGTGGGATCTAAAGTTGACACTCTTCCAAACCCACTTTAAATAATATTGTAAACACTATTATCAATCTCATATTCATCATGGGGCTTAAATAAATTTTCAAGATCAAAAGACACCCCAATCATGATCATTGCAACAAGTAGAGGACATAGCAAAACTAGCATCCCCAAGCTTAGGGTTTTGCATATTATTAGCACAATTTACATAAATAGAATTTATAATAAAATCATTGCAATCATGCTTTTTATTCAAGGATCTATCATGAATCACTTCATAAAGTAATTCATCACACATTTCAGATTCACGAATTTCAAGCAAAACCTCATAAAGATAATCTAGTGCACAAAACTCACTAGCAATTGGTTCATCATAATTGGATCTCTTGAAAAGATTAGCAAGTGGATGAGGATCAATAGATCTTAGGTTCTTTGTTTAGTAATAAATAAACAACTATTCCAACCAAACGAGCAAACGAGCCAAGTAATACATAAAAGCAAACAAAAAGAAGAACAGAAGAAGGGAGAATAAAACGGCAAGGGTGAAGCGGGGGAGAGGAAAACGAGAGGCAAATGGCAAATAATGTAATGCGAGGGATAAGAGTTTGTGATGGGTACTTGGTATGTCTTGACGTGGCAACGGCGCCAGAAATGACTCGTTGTTCGGAGTCAAATCTTGACTTGACTTGGCGCGGATCTCCCCGGCAACAGCGCCAGAAATCCTTCTTGCTACCTCTTGAGCACTGCGTTGGTTTTCCCTTGAAGAGGAAAGGGTGATGCAGCAAAGTAGCGTAAGTATTTCCCTCAGTTTTTTAGAACCAAGGTATGAATCCAGTAGGAGATCATTCTCAAGTCCCACACACATACACAAACAAATAAGAACCTCGCAACCAACGTGATAAAGGGGTTGTCAAGCTGAGGGAGTCCTGGATTAGGGGGTGTTCGGGTAGCCGGACTATACCTTTAGCCGGACTCCTGGACTATGAAGATACAAGATTGAAGACTTCGTCCCGTGTCCGGATGGGACTTTCCTTGGCGTGGAAGGCAAGCTTGGCGATGCGGATATTCAAGATCTCCTGCCATTGTAACCGACTCTATGTAACCCTAACCCTATCGGTGTCTATATAAGCCGGAGGGTTGTAGTCCATAGGCGATCAACTCCATATACAACAATCATACCATAGGCTAGCTTCTAGGGTTTAGCCTCCTTGATCTCGTGGTAGATCTACTCTTGTACTACCCATATCATCAATATTAATCAACCAGGACGTAGGGTTTTACCTCCATCAAGAGGGCCCGAACCTGGGTAAAACATCGTGTTCCCTGCCTCCTGTTACCATCCGGCCTAGACGCACAGTTCGGGACCCACTACCCGAGATCCGCCAGTTTTGACACCGACATTGGTGCTTTCATTGAGAGTTCCTCTGTGTCATCGCCTTTAGGCCCGATGGCTCCTTTGATCATCAACAACGATGCGGTCCAGGGTGAGACTTTTCTCCCCGGACAGATCTTCGTCTTCGGCGGCTTCGCTCTGCGGGCCAATTCGCTCGGCCACCTGGAGCAGATTGAAAGCTACGCCCCTGGCCATCAAGTCAGGTTTGGAAGCTTAAACTACACGGCTGACATCCGCGGAGACTTGATCTTCGACAGGTTCGAGCCACGGCCGAGCGCGCCGCACTATCTCGAGGGGCATGATCTAGCTCTGCCCCCGGACAGTGTCCTGGAGGTCGCACACGCATCGGTTCCGACCCCTAACTCGGAGCCTATTGCGCCAATCGAGGATGAGCGGTTGGACGTCACCTCGGGGGCTGCGATCCCAAAAGCGATCGAGCCGAACGCTAGCCCCGCACTCTACACGACCCGTGACTCTGAGGATCCGGACTCCTCCCCGGACTCCGAACCCCCCGCGCCCCTGCCAATCGAATCTGATTGGGCGCCGATAATGGAGTTCACCGCCGCAGACATCTTTCAGTATTCGCCTTTTGGCGACATCTTGAATTCTCTTAAGTCTCTCTCTTTATCAGGAGAGCCCTGGCCGGACTACGGTCAGCAAGGGTGGGATACGGATGATGAGGAAATTCAAAGCCCACCCACCACCCACTTTGTAGCCACTGTCGACGATCTAACCGACATGCTTGACTTCGGCTCCGAAGACATCGACGGCATGGACGACGATGTAGGAGACGAACAGGAACCAGCACCTGTAGGGCGCTAGAAGGCCACCTCGTCATATGACATATATATGGTGGATACTCCAAAAGATGGAGATGGTGATGGAACAGTGGGGGATGACGCCCCCAAGAAACAGCCAAAGCGTCGGCGTCAGCGGCGTCGCTCTAAATCCCGCCAAAGCAAAAACGGTGATTCCGGCACGGGAGATAATACTACCCCGGATAGCGCCGAAGAACACCCACCTCAGCAAGATTCGGCACAGGAAGATGGAGAAGCCAGCCCTCATGAGAGAACGGCAGACCGAGAGGTCGAGGATGATAACTATATGCCTCCCTCCGAAGACGAGGCAAGCCTCGATGACGACAAATTCGTCATATCATCAGACCCCGCCGGACAAGAGCGTTTTAAACGCAGGCTTTTAGCCACGGCAAGCAGCCTCAAGAAAAAGCCGCAACAGCTTAGAGCTGCCCAAGATTTGCTAGCTGACAGATGGACAGAAGTCCTTGCAGCCGAAGAGTATGAACTCGAACGCCCCTCCAAGAGTTACCCCAAGCGCAGGCCGCTACCCCGATCAGAGGAGGAAGCACCTACATCACCAGCGCATGACACGGCAGACCGGCCACCTCGCGGCCGCGACAGAGAGGCCTCTCGGCCCTCCACCCAAGCCATGCCCCGACGCCGCTCAACTAAGGCACGGGAAAATGCGCCAGACCTGCGAGACATACTGGAGGATAAGGCAAGACAAACAAGATCGATCTACGGATCGCGCAGGTGCCCTACGGCATGTGACAATGATCTTCACTCCGGATACAACAAATCCGGCCGGGTCGAACACAACAGACATAGCTCTTCCGAGTTGCGTCATGATATAGCCCAGTACAGAGGCGCCGCACACCCGCTATGCTTCACGAATGAAGTAATGGATCATAAAATCCCAGAGGGTTTCAAACATGTAAACATCGAATCATACGATGGCACAACAGATCCGGCGGTATGGATCGAGGATTATCTCCTTCACATCCACATGGCACGCGGCGATGATCTACACGCCATCAAATACCTCCCGCTCAAACTTAAAGGACCGGCCCGGCATTGGCTTAACAGCTTGTCAGCAGACTCAATAGGTTCTTGGGGGGACCTGGAAGCCGCATTCCTCGACAACTTCCAGGGCACTTACGTGCGACCACCGGATGCCGATGACTTAAGCCACATAATTCAGCAGCCAGAGGAATCGGCCAGACAATTCCGGACACGGTTCCTAACAAAGAAAAACCAGATAGTCGACTGTCCGGACGCATAGGCCCTAGCAGCCTTCAAGCATAACATCCGCGATGAGTGACTTGCCCGGCACCTGGCACAGGAAAAGCCGAAATCCATGGCAGCCCTCAAGACACTCATGACCCGCTTTTGCACGGGAGAAGACAGCTGGCTAGCTCGCAGTAACAACTTATCAAAGAACCCTGGTGATTCAGATACCAAGGACAAAAGTGGCAGGACATGTCGGAATAAGCAAAAACGTCGTGTTAGCAGCGACAGCAATGAAGACACGGCAGTCAATGCCGGATTAAAGGCTATAAATCCGGTCAGCGGAAAAAGCCATTCAAAAAGAATACTCAGGGCCCGTCCAGTTTGGACCGAATACTCGATCGCTTGTGCCAGATACATGGCACCCCCGAAAGGCCAGACAATCACACTAACAGGGATTGTTGGGTGTTCAAGCAGGCAGGCAAGTTAAGGGCCGAAAACAGAGACAAGGGGCTGCACAGCGACGACGAGGAGCCCAAGCCGCCGAACAACAATGGACAGAAGGGCTTTCCCCCACAAGTGCGGACGGTGAACATGATATACGCAACCCACATTCCCAAGCGGGCGCGGAAGCATGCGCTACGGGTCGTATACGCGATGGAGCCAGTCGCCCCAAAGTTCAACCCATGGTCCTCCTGCCCGATCACTTTTGATCGAAGGGACCATCCCACTAGCATCCGTCATGGTGGCTTCGCCGCATTGGTTCTCGACCCAATCATCGACGGATTTCATCTCACAAGAGTCCTCATGGACGGCGGCAGTAGCCTGAACCTGCTTTATCAGGATACAGTGCGGAAAATGGGCATAGATCCCTCAAGGATTAAGCCCACAAGAACGACCTTTAAAGGCGTTATACCAGGTGTAGAAGCCAACTGTACAGGCTCAGTAACACTTGACGTGGTCTTCGGATCCCCAGACAATTTCCGAAGCAAAGAGTTAATATTCGATATAGTCCCGTTTCGCAGTGGCTATCACGCCCTGCTCGGACGAACCGCATTCGCAAAGTTCAATGCGGTGCCGCACTACGCATATCTCAAGCTCAAGATGCCAGGCCCTCGAGGAGTAATCACGGACAACAGAAACACCGAACGCTCCCTCCATACGGAGGAGCACACGGCGGCTATCGCAGCGGAGGTACAAAGTAGCCTTCTCGGGCAATTCTCCAGTCCGGCCACTAAAAAGCCAGACACTGCCAAGCGCGCCCGGAGTAACCCACAGCAGGACCGCCTGGCACACTCTGAGCAAGCGTAGCAATGCGGCCCCAATCCCAGCTCTCGCGACATAGCAAAACCAGTACCTCGCGTACATAACTACGCCCTTGAAATACCATGGGCACAGGGGAAGGGGCACGATAATGGCAGAACCAAAATACGGCTTAAAACATACTAGGGGCTGCCGGATTCTTTTTTTAGTTTTTTCTTACTTTCAAGACTCCATACTTCGGATGACCTGTTCGGCAATTCAACTGCCACACAAACGATGCAAGATCCAGGGAGGCAGACAAGCCATGCCGCATTATGGAACTCCCAGGTGGTCTCTGTTACGAGCGGTATACCTGTTTTAAATACAATTCCGCGGCCTGCCCCTGGTCAGGACATACTGAATAGTCCAATATCTTTTGCTTCCCGCACTATTTGCATCGTTCGGCTTTGATAAATAGCCTCTCTATAAACAATGCTTAGCTTCTTGTCTATTTTTTGCATTATCTTCTTTTCACATTTATGTTTATTAAATGACATGATTGCACCCGTACACCATGGTACGGCAAACACGCCAGGGGCTTCAGTACCCCTCATAATGGTGTGAGAAGTCCGTACACTTTCACAAGTGCGGCACCCCGAACTTATAGCACTATATGCATCGGCTCCGAATCATGATTTGGGTCAATAGTTGGGTTTGCCCGGCTCCTATGTTTTGGTGCCTTACGTTCCGCTCTATCGGCTAAGGTAGCACTAGGAGAACCACTGCGATTGTGCCCCAGTTCAGCTGGGTTAAGCACCTCAGTGGAGAAAGCTAAAACTGACTGTCATGATGTGGCAAGAGACCGGACGCTGTTTGAGAGGTTTCTCGAGTCCCTAAAGGCTTATGCCACTTCGAGCGAGGAGCTGGCTTTCTCCGGCCAAGGCGTGGATAGCGCCCCGAACTCGGTCTTCCGAACTAGGGGCTTCGATGAAATTTAAAATTATAGAGTTCTATGGCTAAGTGAGAGTGTTCAAGCATTATAGTCCGATTGCCTGGTTCGTTGTGCTGAGCGCCTCCCTCGAAGGACCCAACTATGGGAAAAAGAGCGCTCAGGTTTATCCCGAACACCCCAGCACTAGTGGCATGGGGGCAGAAGCCGACGACTGGCCATCTCTCAATTTTTGATAAACGGCCGCACAGAAAGTAATATTTTAAATTCAATAAGCATTGCTTAGCGCATATGAACAATTTTTCAGCGCACAGGATAAACACGAGCGAGTTCATTCAAAAATCACATCCTTGGTACATTCATCCGCCACAAGGCGGGCACCTGCAAGAACATCCTTGTAATAGTTCTCGGGCTTGCGATGCTCCTTCCCCGGCGACGGCCCGTCCTTCACAAGCTTCTCACCGTCCAGCTTACCCCAGTGCACCTTTGCACGGGCAAGGGCCCGACGGGCACCTTCGATGCAGACGGAGCGCTTGATGACCTCGAGCCTTGGACAGGCCTCCACCAGCCGCCGCACCAGCCCGAAATAGCTCCCAGGCAGGGCCTCTCCGGGCCACAGCCAAACTATGAAGCCCTTCATGGCCTGCTCGGCCGCCTTGTGGAGCTCGACCAGCTCAAGGGCACAGGGTGTCCGGCCTCAGAATACTGAGACCAGAACACCTTCTCCGTCGAGCTACCCTCTTCAGCTCGGTAGAATGCGGCAGCGTCGGATACGCTGCGGGGAAGATCTGCGAATGCCCCTGGAGAACTCCGGATTCGGGTAAGTAACAGGTAGTTCACTTTTATATTTTTGCTTTGCATAAAGAATGCCTTACCCGCTGCTATCTTCCTCATCTCCTCCAACTCTTGGAGGGCCTTTTGGGCTTCGGCCTTGGCAGACTTGGCAGCCTCTAGGGCCGTTGCAAGCTCGGATGCTTGCGCCTTCGACTCCAGCTCCAAAATCTCATGTTTTTTCATGAGAGCCTAAAGCTCTTGCTGCACCTCGCCGACCTAAGCCCCAAGTCTGTCTCGCTCGGTGCGCTCCACGGCCGTTTTCTTTTCGGCCTCAGATAGCGCCTGCTTAAGGGTCGCCACCTCAGTCGTGGCCCCTACAATAAGCAGTACAATCATGTTACTCTTTTTGCAATCAAGCCTTTTTATAGGCACTTTTTTTGTAAGGTATTTCTTACCTTCTTCCTCCTCGAGCCGCCGCTTGGCAAGGCCGAGCTCTTGCTCGGTCCGCTCGAGGTCCTGCTTCAGGACACCCACCTCCGCAGTCAGTGCGGCGGTGGATAGCAGCGAAGCCTGCATACGCATATTGACTCTTTTTTTTAGACTCCTGTGAAATTTAATAGATCCTCTATTCGGCTTTTCTTTCCGAACGCCAAACAGAGCATCAGGGGATACTGTCTATGCGGTAATATTTTTACTTACCTCGAAGCCTGTTAGAAGGCTAGCGCAAGCTTCAGTCAGTCCGCTCTTGGCGGACTGAACCTTCTGGATCACCGTACTCATAATATTACGGTGCCCCTCGTCGATGGAGGCGTCATCAAGCACCTCCAGCATATTGTACGGCACCTCCGGTTGGACGGAGGCCGCCGGCTCAGAAGGCTTGCTCCTCTTGGAAGGAGTTCGCCTACCGCAGTTCGGAACTGATTCCGGCGCGGTGTACGGCACAAAGCCGGACTTAGAGCCCTGGGGAGCCTTATCCCCTTCACTCCTGGAGTCCGGGAGGTTGCCTTGCGGCTCCTCCGGGACCACCTCCTCCTGCCCCGGAGCTTGTCGCGATGCCACTTCGGCGTCGTCTGAAGTGCAGGGGGAGATAGCGGGCAGAACTGAGTTCACGTCCGATGAGTCCAGGGAGCCGCCCGACGATTCATCGAATTCGGCCCGGGGTGGACTGCATAATTACATTTGACATTAGGGAAAGCCATGCAACAAAGGAACATCATGAGTTACTCTAATATCCGAACTTACGATTTCACCGGACGCTTGGCCCTGTTTGGCCACTCCTCTTTGCCCTCTTCGGCGTTGGGGACGTAGTCCGGCGGAGGGGTCTTCCTTTTCCTAGACCCCTCGGCCTCCCCCGTTGGGGCGGCCTTCCTCTTCTCTCCTCCCTCCACTGGGGTGGAGAGTTTTCTTCTTCCTCCTCCTCGTTTTCGCGGGAGGAGGGCGTCTCGGACTCGTCAGATGACGAGTCCGACACCACCACGTTGCGGGCACTCTTTCGAGTCCCCGTGGTCTTCTTCTTCTTGGCCTTCTTCTCCGGCACCACATAAGGCACCGGAACCAGCAGCTTCACTATTAGAGCTGGGGCTGGGTCTTCGGGCAGCGGAACCAGACAGTTAATCGGTCCGGATATCGCCCGCCAAGCCTGTCAAAGGTAAGGGAATTTAGATCCCGCATAGAGTCAAACTATGAAAAAAGCTTAACATCCTGTAAAAGGTGTAGATGGCTTACCTCGCTAGCGTGATGCTGCGAGCTGTATCCGCGGTCCTTGGAAGCGGATGCGGGAGCCTCGGCGCCCTTGAATAGCATCTTCCAGGCGTCTTCGTACGTCGTGTCGAAGAGCCTGCTGAGGGTTTGATGCTGCACCGGGTCGAACTCCCACAGATTAAAATTCCGTTGTTGGCACGGGAGGATCCAGACTGGCTTGTTCACCAGGGACTGGATGCATGTTTGCAATCCGATCACCTCTTTTTCGTCACCCCACGACAGGCCCGTCTCTTTCCAGGACATAAGCCGCGTGGGGGGTCCGGATCGGAACTCGGGGGCTGCGGTCCATTTCCGATCGCGCGGCTCGGTGATATAAAACCACCCGGATTGCCATCCCTTTAGGGTCTCCATGAAAGAGCCCTCGAACCATAGGACGTTGGCCATCTTGCCCGCCATGGCGCCTCCGCACTCCGCCTGGCTGCCGCGCACCACCTTGGGCTTGACGTTGAAGGTCTTGAGCCAGAGGTCAAAATGAGGGCGGACGCGGAGAAAAGCCTCGCACACAACGATAAATGCCGAGATGTTGAGGATGAAGTTCGGGGCCAGATCATGGAAATCCAGGCCGTAGTAGAACATGAGCCCCCGGACAAATGGGTGGAGTGGAAAACCCAGTCCGCGGAGGAAGTGGGGGAGAAATACTACCCTCTCATGGGGCCTTGGGGTGGGGAGAAGCTGCCCCTTTTCGGGAAGCCGGTGCGCGATGTCCTTGGACAAGTATCCGGCCTTCCTTAGCTTCTTGACTTGGCCCTCCGTGGCGGAGGAGACCATCCACTTGCCTCCCGCTCCGGACATTGCTGGAGAAGGTTGAGGTGGGAAGTGCGGGCTTGGGCGCTGGAGCTCGGGTGCGCAGGAGATGGATAGGCAAAGGAGGAAGAAGGCGTAGGTAAAAAGGTGGATCCTTGTCTCCTTATATGGGCGGATGCAGTTGTGCGTCCCCACCTGCCTAGTAAAACTCGCTTGCCTCCCAAGCGCCATGATAAGTGGCGCAGTTGGGTTACCCACGTCCGTATTGATGAGAATCCCGTAAAAGGGGGGTACACGATCTCTGCTTTGACAAGACGTGCCAAGGAAACCGCCTCGCAAAACACGCTGAGGTGGAAAAGTGAAAACGATTCGAGTAAAGGACTTGGCTGTAGTGTGATGACGCACTGCGGAATACGTCAGCAGATTTGATTTGTGTTAATATTATTCTCTCTATGGCAATATGTGGAAGCTTATTTTGCAGAGCCGGACACTACTCTTGGTGTTTACAATCTTCTGTGAAGGACTTGGAGGAGGAACCCGCCTTGCAATGCCGAAGACAATTTGTGCGCCGGACTCGTCGTCATTGAAGCCTGGTTCAGGGGCTACTGAGGGAGTCCTGGATTAGGGGGTGTTCAGGTAGCCGGACTCCTGGACTATGAAGATACAAGATTGAAGACTTTGTCCCGTGTCCGGATGGGACTTTCCTTGGCGTGGAAGGCAAGCTTGGCGATGCGGATATTCAAGATCTCCTGCCATTGTAACCGACTCTATGTAACCCTAACCCTATCCGGTGTCTATATAAGCCAGAGGGTTGTAGTCCGTAGGCGATCAACTCCATATACAACAATCATACCATAGGCTAGCTTCTAGGGTTTAGCCTCCTTGATCTCGTGGTAGATCTACTCTTGTACTACCCATATCATCAATATTAATCAAGCAGGACATAGGGTTTTACCTCCATCAAGAGGGCCCGAACCTGGGTAAAACATCGTGTTCCCTGCCTCCTGTTACCATCCGGCCTAGACGCACAGTTCGGGACCCACTACCCGAGATCCGCCGGTTTTGACACCGACACAAGCCCTTCACGGTCACTTACGAGAGTGAGATCTGATAGATATGATAAGATAATATTTTTGGTATTTTTATGATAAAGAGAAATAAAGATGCAAAGTAAAATAAACGACAAAGGAAATAGCTAAGTGTTGGAAGATTAATATGATGAAAGATAGACCCGGGGGCCATAGGTTTCACTAGTGGCTTCTCTCAAGAGCATAAGTATTATGGTGGGTAAACGAATTGCTGTCGAGCAATTGATAGAATTGAGCATAGTTATGAGAATATCTAGGTATGATCATGCATATAGGCATCACGTCCGCGACAAGTAGACCGAAACGATTCTGCATCTACTACTATTACTCCACACATCGACCGCTATCCAGCATGCATCTAGAGTATTAAGTTCATAAGAATAGAGTAATGCTTTAAGGAAGATGACATGATTTAGAGGGATAAACTCATGCAATATGATATAAACCCCATCTTTTTATCCTCGATGGCAACAATACAATACGTGCCTTGCTTCCCCTGATGTCACTCGGAAAGGACACCGCAAGATTGAACCCAAAGCTAAGCACTTCTCCCATTGCAAGAAAGATCAATCTAGTAGGCCAAACCAAACTGATAATTCAAAGAGACTTGCAAAGATAAACCAATCATACATAAAAGAATTCAGAGGAGATTCAAATATTGCTCATAGATAAACTTGATCATAAACCCACAATTCATCGGATCCCGACAAACACACCGCAAATGAAGATTACATCGAATAGATCTCCAAGAAGATCGAGGAGAACTTTGTATTGAGATCCAAAGAGAGAGAAGAAGCCATCTAGCTAATTACTATGGACCCGTACGTCTGAAGTAAACTACTCACACATCACCGGAGAGGCCATGGAGTTGATGTAGAGACCATCCATGATCAATGCCCCCTCCGGCGGAGCTCCGGAAAAGTCCCCAAGATGGGATCTCTCGGGTACAGAAGGTTGCGGCGGTGGAATTAGGTTTTCGTGGTGCTCCTGGATGTTTGGGGGTACATGGATATATATATGAGGAAGAAGTACGTCGGTGGAGCAACGGGGGGGGGCCACGAGGGTGGAGGGCGCGCCCCCAGCCTCGTGGCTTCCTCCGTTGTTTCTTGACGCCCACTCCAAGTCTCTTGGATCACGTTTGTTGAGAAAATCACGTTCCCGAAGGTTTCATTCCGTTTGGACTCCGTTTGATATTCCTTTTCTTCGAAACTCTAAAATAGGCAAAAAAACAGCAATTTGGGTTGGGCCTCTGATTAGTAGGTTAGTCCCAAAAATGATATAAAAGTGTAAAATAAAGCCCATTGACATCCAAAATAGATAATATAATAGCATGGAGCAATCAAAAATTATAGGTACGCTGGAGACGTATCAGGAGTTCATGTATTCACTAAGTATTAATGCTTTGGTCTGGTAGTCTATTAAAAGGAGGCCTTAATATCCTTAGTTTCCAATAGTACCCCGCTGCCACGGGAGGGTAGGACAAAAGATGCCATGCAAGTTCTTTTCCATAAGCACGTATGACTATATTCGGAATACATGCCTACATTACATTGATGAACTGGAGCTAGTTCTGTGTCACCCTATGTTATAACTGTTGCATGAGGAATCGCATCCGACATAATTATCCATCACTGATCCATTGCCTACGAGCTTTTCACATATTGATCTCTGCTTAGTTACTTTTCCGTTTCCACTGTTACAATCACTACAAAAACTACTATTGTTACTTTTGCCACCATTACCGCTACTTCCATATTACTTTGCTACTAAATATTTTGCTGCAGGTATTAAGTCTTTCAGGTGCGGTTGAATTGACAACTCAACTGTTAATACTTGAGAATATTCTTTGGCTCCCCTTGGGCCGAATCAATAAATTTGGGTTGAATACTCCACCCTCAAAAACTGTTGCGATCGCCTATACTTGTGGGTTATCAACCACATCATTGTCCACATCTTTTTTCTTTTTCATATCGCATAATTCGACGAAGGTATTAAGATGGGACGCGGCATCCTCATTAGGAGTGCCAGAAAATTGGTCTTTCATAACAAGATTCAGCAAAGCAATATTAATATCACAAGTCTTCGCACTAGTGGCGGGAGGAGCAAGCGGAGTGCCAATAAAATCATTATCGTTGGTATTTGAGAAATCACGTAAGTTGGTGTTCTCTTGAGTCATGATGATCACACAACAAGATTGCACTCAAAAATAGATCCGGAAAGAAAACGGCGAACGAAACAAGAGAGGCGAATAAAATGGCAATTTTTTGTGAAGTGAGGGAGAGGAAAACGAGAGGCAAATGGCAAATAATGTAAATTGCAAGGAGATGAGATTTGTGATTAGGAACCTGGTTATGTTGAAGATCCTCCTGATACGTCTCCAACGTATCTATAATTTTTGATTGTTCCATGCTATTATATTATCTATTTTGGATGTTTATGGGCTTTATTATACACTTCTATATTATTTTTGGGACTAGCCTACTAACCCAAGGCCCAGTGCAAATTGCTATTTTTTTCCTATTTCAGTGTTTCGCAGAAAAGGAATATCAAATGGAATGAAACCTTCGGGAGAGTTATTTTTGGAACAAACATGATCCAGGGGACTTGGAGTAGACGTCAAGAAATCAACGAGGAGGCCACGAGGCAGGGAGGCGCGCATGCCCCCTGGGCGCGCCCCTCACCCTCGTGGGCCCCTCCTAGCTCCACCGACCTACTTCTTCCTCCTATATATGTCCATATACCTCAAAAACATCCAGGAGCACCATGAAACCCTATTTCCACCGTTGCAACCTTATGTACCCAAGAGATCCCATCTTGAGGCCTTTTCCGGAGCTCCGTCGGAGCGGGAATCAATCACGGAGGGCTTCTACATCAACACCATAGCCTCTCCGATGATGTGTGAGTAGTTTACCACAGACCTTGGGGACCATAGTTATTAGCTAGATGGCTTCATCTCTCTCTTTGGATCTCAATACAAAGTTCTCCTCGATCTTCTTGGAGATCTATTCGATGTAACTCTTTTTGTGGTGTGTTTGTCGAGATCCGATGAATTGTGGGTTTATGATCAAGTTTATCTATGAACAATATTTGATTCTTCTCTGAAATCTTTTACGTATGATTGGTTATCTATGCAAGTCTCTTCGAATTATCAGTTTGGTTTGGCCTACTAGATTGATCTTTCTTGCAATGGAAGAAGTGCTTAGCTTTGGGTTCAATCTTGCGGTGTCCTTTCCCAGTGACAGCAGGGGCAGCAAGGCACGTATTGTATTGTTGCCATCGAGGATAAAAAGATGGGGTTTATATCATATTGCTTGAGTTTATCCCTCTACATCATGTCATCTTGCCTAATCTGTTACTCTGTTCTTATGAACTTAATACTCTAGATGCATGCTGGATAGCGGTCGATGTGTGGAGTAATAGTAGTAGATGCAGAATCATTTCGATCTACTTGTCGCGGACGTCATGCATATATACATGATCATGCCTAGATATTCTCATAATTATGCACTTTTCTATCAATTGCTCGACAGTAATTCGTTCACCCACCGTAATACTTATGCTATCTTGAGAGAAGCCACTAGTGAAACCTATGGGCCCCGGGTCTATCTTTTATCATATAAAGTTTCCAATCTATTCTTATCTTTAATTTCAATCTATATCATAAAAATACCAAAAATATTTATTTATCTTATTATCTCTATTAGATCTCACTCTCGTAAGTGACCGTGAAGGGATTGACAACCCCTTTATCGCGTTGGTTGCGAGGTTCTTATTTGTTTGTGCAGGTACAAGGGACTTGCGTGTAGTCTCCTACTGGATTGATACCTTGGTTCTCAAAAACTAATGGAAATACTTACGCTACTTTGCTGCATCACCCTTTCCTCTTCAAGGGAAAACCAACGCAGTGCTCAAGAGGCAGCAATAAGGATTTTTGGCGCCGTTGCCAGGGAGATCTATGCACAATACAAGACATACCAAGTACCTATCATAAACTCTTATCCCTCGCATTACATTATTTGCCATTTGCCTCTCATTTTACTCTTACCCCTTGCCGTTTTATTCGCCCTGTTTTTCATTCGCCTCTTTTTCGCTTGCTTCTTGTGTGCTTGTGTCTTGGATTGTTTGTCACGATGGCTCAAGATAATACTAAATTGTGTGACTTTTCCAATACCAACAATAATGATTTTATTAGCACTCTGATTGCTCCCCTTACCGATGCTGAATCTTGTGAAATTAATACTGCTTTGCTGAATCTTGTCATGAAAGATCCTTTTTCCGGCCTTCCTAGTGAAGATGCCGCTACCCATCTAAATAGCTTTGTTGATTTGTGTGATATGCAAAAGAAGAAAGATGTGGATAATGATATTGTTAAATTGAAGCTATTCCTGTTTTCACTTAGAGATCGTGCTAAAACTTGGTTTTCTTCTTTGCCTAAATAGTATTGATTCATGGAATAAGTGCAAAGATGCTTTTATCTCTAAGTATTTTCCTCCCGCTAAGATCATCTCTCTTCAAAACGATATTATGAACTTTAAGCAACTAGATCATGAGCATGTTGCACAATCCTGGGAGAGGATGAAATTAATGATTCGCAATTGCCCTACTCATGGTTTGAATTTATGGATGATCATACAAAACTTTTATGCTGGATTGAATTTTTCTTCTAGAAATCTTTTAGATTCGGCCGCGGGAGGCACTTTTATGGACATAACTTTAGGAGAAGCTACCAAACTCCTAGATAATATTATGGTTAACTATTCTCAATGGCACACCGAAAGATCTACTAGTAAAAAGTTCATGCTATAGAAGAAATTAATGTTTTGAGTGGAAAGATGGATGAACTTATGAAATTGTTTGCTAATAAGAGTGTTTCTTCTGATCCTAATGATATGCCTTTGTCTACTTTGATTGAGAATAATAATGAATCTATGGATGTGAATTTTGTTGGTAGGAACAATTTTGGTAACAACGCATATAGAGGTAATTTTAATCCTAGGCCTGACGAAGCTATGTACCTAGGGTAGGGGCACGGACCTGTCCAAAGAGCCCTACCCAAGGACATCCCTAGAAGAAGTCACCTTTCAATCGACTTGAAGGTATCCCACTCGACGGGTTCAAGACACTCGACCAAGAAGCTATCACTCGACCATGAAGCCAACCACTCGACTGCCAGGAGACCTAAAGTCACTCGGCAGGCAAACGGTCGGCTATTAAGTAGTCTTTATGGTCATTATAGCACTTTATTAGGGGCGTTACCAGTAACGCCCAACCTTAAATGTACCTTAAACCCTGCATCACTGAGGGCAGGAGAGGGCCGGCGAACTCTATATAAGCCACCCCCCTCCTCAGTATGAAGGGTTCGCTCCCCTGTTACTCACACACGCATAATTCAATCGACCGCCTCCGGGCACCGAGACGTAGGGCTGTTACTTCCTCCGCGAAGGGCCTGAACTCGTACATCCTGGTGTTTTTACAACTTCTCCATAGCTGAGGTCTGGCCTCTCCATACACACCCCCCTACATCACTGTCAGAGTTAGAACCACGACAGTTGGCGCCCACCGTGGGGCAGGAATCTTAGCGCCTAGTTGGAGAAGTTGCGATCTTTTCCGATCCCTTTGATCATGGTTTCTCGCGGAGTTTTGGTGGAGGGCCGTGAGATCCGTCTCGGCGCGCTCACGTTCATCACCGACGACTCCGCCTGGCTTCAGGAGGCACCACTCGACATCGACGTGCTCCCCGTCCGCGGTGCGACGCACTTCCGCGCGTGCATTCGTGGCGTCCTCCTGCGGCAGCCGTCGACCCAGTATCAGTCGACCCCCGTGTCGTCTCCCCGCCCTGTCTCCCACCGGCGCAAGCGCTCCGGCCGGTCGAGACTTCGGAGGTGGGTGAGGCATGCCGTGGCCCGCCAGTCGGCAGCCCCGCAAGTCGCGATAATCGAGCCCGACGAATCCCTCTACGACCTGTTCGACCTGTCGACTGGCTCCGCGGGGACCGCATCCGAGTGCGACAGCAGCGACCCGGCGGCTGAGGTTCTGGCGGTCGATGGAACACACGGTCCTCCCGGTTTCCCTCGCACCGATGGAGGCGCGGGTGGAGGCGACCCGTCGCATCCTCACGATGAATATCTCCCCGAACCTCTCACGTCAGTGCAGCGAGAGGAGCTTCGCCGCCGGAACATGGATGCACTCCACACTCCTATCGTCGGAGAAACCCCCGAGGCCCGTGCCTTGGAGGACGCGCGCTTGGCTAACTTGGCCGAGCGCACTCGACTGGAGAATCTCCAGCGAATACTCGACGAGCAAGCGCGTCAGCGGGCTCCCGAGTCCAGTCGACGTCAGCTCTTCCCGCCTACGCAGGTATATCGAACCCCAGTTCAAAATTTGGCGGCCGCGGCCCGTATAGAGGAATCGATTCAGCCCTCCCAGTTCGGAGGCTGGCAGGGGCTTGTTGCAAATCAGAGCGTTGCTCCGGGCGGCGGGAAACCAGAATTCCGTCGTTTCTCAGTCGCGGAATAGGATCCACAGTCGATCCGTTGCAACAGATACAGTCCAGTCGGCTCACAGCCCGAGATCGCCCCCGAGGCGTGAGGGACGTGGTGACCGGCATGATCAGTACAGGAGGAATGAGCAGTATGATCACCGATTCGATCGTGATGATCGACGTCGAGTGCCAACCCCTCCCCTGAGGAGTGGGTCGTATGCGCCTCGACGGCAGGATGACAGACGCCCTCAGAGTGTTGGGCAGAGGATTCCAGTCGACCCCAAGGACCCAGGCTTTGATGCGAGATCCATCCTCGTTCAAGGTTTGGTTGACAGGAACAGAGCTCATCGAGAAGGCCACAACAGAGATGCGCCTGCCAGCAGCAGAGTACATGCTTCAGGGCCAGAGTGTTTCAGTCGAGCCATCAGGGCCGCAGTGATTCCTCCCAACTTCCGGTTGGCGACCGGAGTCAGCAAGTTCACCGGCGAGTCTAAGCCTGACACTTGGCTCGAAGACTACCGAGTGGCTGTCCAGATTGGTGGCGGCAATGATGAGGTGGCTATGAAGCATTTGCCTCTCCTGTTAGAGGGCTCAGCCAGAGCGTGGCTGAATCAGTTAGCACCCAACAGCATCTACACTTGGGAGGATCTCTCTCGAGTGTTTGTCACAACCTTTGAAGGAACATGCAAGCGACCGGCAGGCCTTACAGAATTGTGGTCCTGCATGCAGAAACCGAGTGAAACTCTGAGGGATTACATCCATAGGTGGATCACTTTGCATCACACGGTTGAGAATGTACCAGATCACCAAGCAGTTTGTGCATTTAAAGAAGGCGTCAAGAACAGAGAGTTGAACCTGAAGTTCGGTCGGACCGGAGAAATGTCTCTGAATCGGATGATGGAAATTGCCACCAAATATGCTAACGGAGAAGATGAAGATCGACTCCGGAGTGGCAAGCAAAAAGCAGTCGCCCAGGAAACCAGAGGCAATTCCAGTCGGAAGCAGAAGCGGAAGGCCGAGCCAGCCGCTCCTGGGGAGGCCCTGGCCGTGACCCAGGGAAAATTCAAGGGAAAACCCAAGGGGCCCTGGAACCCCAAGAAAGTCAAGGATCAAGATGGAAATGATGTTTTGGATCTGCCATGTCACATCCACACCAAGAAAGATGAAGAGGGTAATTTTATTTACCCAAAGCATACCACTCGACAGTGTCGGCTCTTAATCCAGCAGTTTCAAGACAAACAGTCCAAGGACAAGGAAAAAGAGTTGGACAGAGTTGAGGACAAGGAATACAGTGACGATGGGTACCCCCAAGTCAATTCCACCCTGATGATTTTTGCTGATGTTGAAAGCAAAAGTCGACTGAAAGTCATTAACCGTGAAGTGAATATGGTTGCCCCGGCAACACCCAGCTACCTGAAGTGGTCTCAGACTGCCATCACGTTCGACCAGTCCGATCACCCTGCGCACATTGCCACCCCTGGGAGGCAAGCTCTGGTGGTCGATCCAATTGTCGAAGGCACTCGACTGACCAAAGTTCTGATGGATGGTGGCAGCGGCCTGAACATACTATATGCAGAAACGTTGAAAGGGATGGGCATTCCGATGTCCAGGCTCAGTGCCAGCAACATGAGTTTCCATGGAGTCATTCCTGGAAAGAAAGCCGAGTCACTCGGCCAGATTGCTCTCGATGTGGTTTTCGGTGATTCAAAGAATTACCGCAAGGAAAAGTTGACATTTGAGGTTGTGGACTTCCAAAGTGCTTATCATGCTATTCTAGGCCGGCCAGCTTATGCACGCTTCATGGCTCGACCGTGCTATGTGTATCTCAAGTTGAAGATGCCCGGCCCCAAAGGCGTGATCACCGTTACAGGCAATCGGAAGAAAGCAGAGGAGTGTTTTCAGAAAGGATCAAAGATCGCTGATGCTCAGATGTCAGTAGTCGAACTGCAAGAGTACCAGAAGACTGCTGATCCGAGTGAATTGCTGCGAGCGAAGAAGCCAGCTTCAGAATCAGCTTTTTAGTCGTCCGGTGAAACTAAGCCAGTTCACATTCACCCGACCGACCCCAATGCCGCCCCGACTCACATCTCAACGATGCTCGACTCCGAATAGGAAGAAGCGCTCATCCAGTCCCTCCGTGAGAACTGGGACATCTTCGCATGGAAGCCTTCTGACATGCCTGGAGTTCCCAGGGGGCTGGCTGAGCACCGTCTATGAGTCGACCCGAAGTTCAAGCCTGTGAAAGAACATCTTCGACGGTCCACCGTCCAGAAGAGGAAAGCTATTGGCGAGGAGGTGGCTCGGCTCTTAGCAGCGGAGTTCATCCGAGAGATTTACCACTCCGAGTGGCTCGCCAATGTCGTCATGGTTCCCAAGAAGGACAAGTCGCTTTGCATGTGCATCGACTTTAAACATATCAATCGGGCCTGCCCGAAAGATCATTTCCATCTCCCCCGCATCGACCAGGTAGTCGACTCGACCGCGGGGTGTGAGCGTTTGTCTTTTCTAGATGCTTATTCAGGGTACCATCAGATCCGTCTGTATGGACCCGACGAGATCAAAACGGCTTTCATCACCCCATTCGGGTGCTTCTGTTATGTCACCATGCCCTTCGGCCTCAAGAATGCTGGAGCCACGTTCATGAGGATGATTCAGAAGTGTTTGCTCACTCAGATCAGTCGGAACATAGAAGCATACATGGATGATATTGTGGTTAAGTCACGGAAAGGTTCCGACCTACTGACTGACCTTGCCGAAACCTTTTCTAACCTCAGGGGATACGATATCAAGCTCAATCCATCAAAGTGCACATTCGGAGTTCCAGGTGGAAAGTTACTCGGTTTTCTCGTTTCCGAACGAGGAATCGACGCCAATCCCGAGAAAGTTTGCACCATACTTCGGATGAAGTGCCCTGTGCGTGTACACGATGTCCAAAAGCTTACAGGTTGCTTGGCCGCTCTAAGTCGATTCATTTCTCGTCTCGGTGAAAAGGCGTTGCCTCTTTACCGACTGATGAAGAAGTCTGACAAGTTCGAGTGGACTCCAGAAGCTGACGCAGCGTTTGCAGAGCTCAAAGCTCTGCTCTCCACCCAGCCGATGCTTGCTGCCCCAATCAGTAAAGAGCCTCTACTGCTGTACATTGCGGCCACGGGACAAGTTGTCAGTATAGTACTTACGGTCGAGCGGGAAGAAGAAGGAAAGGCCTTTAGAGTTCAGCGCCCAGTATATTATGTGTCTGAAGTTTTGACCCCTTCGAAGCAAAGATATCCCCATTACCAGAAGCTTGTATATGGGATCTACATGACCACGAAGAAGGTTGCACACTACTTCTCTGACCATTCCATTACAGTCGTCAGCGACGCTCCACTGTCAGAGATCTTGCATAACAGAGATGCAACTGGTCGAGTGGCGAAGTGGGCGATTGAACTCCTTCCCCTAGATATCAAGTTCGAAGCAAAGAAGGCTATCAAGTCCCAAGCAATTGCAGATTCCGTCGCCGAATGGATTGAACAGCAGCTTCCGACTCAAGTTCACTCGGAGCACTGGACCATGTTCTTCGATGGATCTAAGATGCTGAATGGTTCCGGTGCTGGGGTAGTCTTGGTCTCCCCCCGAGGAGATAAGCTCAGATATGTTCTCCAGATCCACTTCGATTCCTCCAATAATGAAGCAGAATATGAAGCACTCTTGTATGGGTTGCGCATGGCCATTTCACTCGGCGTCCGGCGCCTCATGGTCTATGGCGACTCAGATTTGGTGGTTAATCAGGTGATGAAGGAGTGGGACGTCAGAAGCCCAGCTATGACTGGCTACTGCAACGCAGTAAGAAAGCTAGAAAAGAAATTCGAGGGGCTAGAGCTTCATCACATCCCCCGACTGAAAAATCAAGCAGCTGATGATCTGGCAAAGATAGGCTCCAAGCGAGAAGCCATTCCCAGCAATGTGTTTTTGGAGCACATCCGCTCACCGTCAGTCCAGGAGGATCCTTTTACAGAAGAAGCCCCGCAACCGAAAAGTGCCACAGATCCGACTGAAGTCGAAATTCCTGCTGTGGTCGACCTAGTCATGGAGGTCTTGGCAATCACTCCCGACTGGACGGTACCATACATCGCGTATATCTTGAGGAAAGAACTCCCGGAGGACGAGGAAGAGGCTCGATAGATCGTCCGCCGATCCAAGGCCTTCACAGTCATAAAGGGACAGTTGTATAGGGAAAGCGCGACCGGAATCGGTCAGAAGTGCATAACACCAGAAGAGGGTCAGATAATCCTTGATGATATCCACTCGGGGACCTATGGTCACCATGCGTCCTCTCGGACCATTGTGGCTAAAGCATACCGAGCGGGATTTTACTGGCCAAGTGCAAATGAGATGGCAAAAGAGATAGTCGACAAGTGTGGAGGCTGCCAGTTCTACTCCAACATGTCACACAAGCCTGCATCAGCCCTGAAGACCATTCCACTCGTCTGGCCCTTTGCTGTCTGGGGACTAGACATGGTGGATCCTCTGAGAACAGGCAGGAGCGGATTCATGCATGTGCTTGTGGCAGTCGACAAGTTCACCAAATGGATTGAAGCCAAGCCTATCAAAAATCTTGATGCCAGCACTGCTATCGGTTTCATCAGAGAGTTGATATTCAAATATGGGGTCCCGCATAGCATCATCACTGACAATGGGTCAAACTATGATTCAGACAAGTTCAGAGCTTTTTGCGCCTCTCAAGGCACACGAGTCGACTACGCGTCGATCGCGCATCCTCAGTCGAATGGACAAGCTAAAAGAGCAAATGGTCTGATTCTCAAAGGACTGAAGCCTCGATTGATGCGTGATCTCAAGCACGCAGCAGGCGCTTGGGTCGACGAACTTCCATCAGTTTTGTGGGGGTTGAGGACCACCCCGAACCGGTCAACCGGAAGAACGCCATTCTTTCTGGTTTACGGAGCCGAAGCCGTCCTGCCGAGTGATCTAATTCACAACGCCCCCAGAGTCGAGCTTTATAACAAAGACGAAGCAGAGCAAGCCCGGCAAGACGCAGTCGACCTCCTAGAGGAGGAGAGGGAAATGGCTATGATCAGATCGACCATCTATCAGCAAGACTTGCGTCGATTCCATGCCAGAAATGTGAAGAGCCGAGCCTTCCAGGAAGGAGATTTGGTCCTCCGAGTGGATCAACAGAAACCACACAAACTTGCTCCTACTTGGGAAGGCCCCTTCATCGTCACCAGAGTCCTCCACAATGGAGCGTATCACCTCTACAATGTTGATCGCCAGATCGACGAGCCACGAGCTTGGAATGCGGAACTGCTCCGCCCCTTTTACACTTGAGTTCTCCCTTGGACGAGATGTAATAAGAAAAAAATTCTGCAGTTTATTTTTACCAAAGACAAGAGTGTTCCAATAATTCTTGTCACTCTTGTTTGCATACGAAATCCCCTAGTGGGTGACTTAGCTGCGAATCCATTTCACCTAAGTTTGAAAAAATTCCTACCGAGTGGACAGCCAGACTCCAACTCGGGGGCTTAGCTGCAGCCCGGTGCTCGCCTAAGCGTTCAAAAATCCTACCGAGTGGAGAGCAAACCTCCCACTCGGAGGCTTAGCTGCAGTCCAGTACTCGCCTAAGTTCTCCCACTTAGAGACTTAGCTGCAGTCAGGCACTCGCCTAAGTTCGAAAATCTCCTACCGAGTGGAGAGCAATCCTCCCACTCGGGGGCTTAGCTGCAGTCCAGTACTCGCCTAAGTTCTCCCACTTAGAGACTTAGCTGCAGTCAGGCACTCACCTAAGTTTGAAAAAATCCTGCCGAGTGGAGAGCAATCCTCCCACTCGGGGGCTTAGCTGCAGTCCAGTACTCGCCTAAGTTCTCCCACTTAGAGACTTAGCTGCAGTTAGGCACTCGCCTAAGTTTGAAAATTCCTACCGAGTGGCGAGCCAGACTCCCACTCGGGGGCTTAGCTGCAGTCCAGTACTCGCCTAAGTTCTCCCACTTAGAGACTTAGCTGCAGTCAGGCACTCGCCTAAGTTTGAAAATTCCTACCGAGTGGCGAGCCAGACTCCCACTCGGGGGCTTAGCTGCAGTCCAGTACTCGCCTAAGTTCTCCCACTCAGAGACTTAGCTGCAGTCAGGCACTCGCCTAAGTTTGAAAATTCCTACCGAGTGGCGAGCCAGACTCCCACTCGGGGGCTTAGCTGCAGCCCAGTGCTCGCCTAAGCGTTTAAAAATCCTACCGAGTGGAGAGCAAACCTCCCACTCGGAGGCTTAGCTGCAGTCCAGTACTCGCCTAAGTTCTCCCACTTAGAGACTTAGCTGCAGTCAGGCACTCGCCTAAGTTTGAAAAAATCCTACTGAGTGGAGAGCAGTCCTCCCACTCGGGGGCTTAGCTGCAGTCCAGTACTCGCCTAAGTTCTCCCACTTAGAGACTTAGCTGCAGTCAGGCACTCGCCTAAGTTTGAAAATTCCTACCGAGTGGCGAGCCAGACTCCCACTCGGGGGCTTAGCTGCAACCCAGTGCTCGCCTAAGCGTTTAAAAATCCTACCGAGTGGAGAGCAAACCTCCCACTCGGAGGCTTAGCTGCAGTCCAGTACTCGCCTAAGTTCTCCCACTTAGAGACTTAGCTGCAGTCAGGCACTCGCCTAAGTTTGAAAAAATCCTACTGAGTGGAGAGCAATCCTCCCACTCGGGGGCTTAGCTGTAGTCCAGTACTCGCCTAAGTTCTCCCACTTAGAGACTTAGCTGCAGTCAGGCACTCGCCTAAGTTTGAAAAAATCCTACCGAGTGGAGAGCAATCCTCCCATTCGGGGGCTTAGCTGCAGTCCAGTACTCGCCTAAGTTCTCCCACTCGGAGACTTAGCTGCAGTCAGGAACTCGCCTAAGTTTGAAAAAATCCAACCGAGTGGCGAGCCAGACTCCCACTCGGGGGCTTAGCTGCAGCCCAGTGCTCGCCTAAGTGTTCTAAAATCCTACCGAGTGGAGAGCAAACCTCCCACTCGGGGGCTTAGCTGCAGCCCAGTGCTCGCCTAAGTGTTTTAAAATCCTACCGAGTGGAGAGCAAACCTCCCACTCGGGGGCTTAGCTACAGCCCAGCGCTCGCCTAAGTGTTTAAAAATCCTACCGAGTGGAGAGCAAACCTCCCACTCGGAGGCTTAGCTGCAGCCCAGTGCTCGCCTAAGTACAGGACACAACCCAATCCGCAAGGACGACGAGGCGCAAGTCGACTGCTGCCTTCTCCTTCGGAGTTGCGCCGCAAATACAAGGTTATTCCGAGTGAAGATCAAGTTCCACTCGACGAATCAAATCATGAAGATATTCAACGAGAAATCAAGATCAGATAAAGCCTAAAAGGTCCCAGACCTCAGATCAAAGTACTCGAGCCCTCGGCTCGGCAGAGTTTAACGGTTACAAATCCACTCGGCATTCCGAGGCAAATTTAAAGTGAAGCATAAAAGTTTTTCATTCCTCAGGAGGAGGACTGGAAGGGGCGACGAACTCGTCCAAGTCGATCAATCTGCAATACGAGTGGCAGCAGCAATGAAAGCCTCCATGAAGTCTTGAAAGTTGTGCTTCCTGGTATTGGCAACTTGGATGGCGGCCAGCTTTTCTTCTCGCGCCTCCTTGCAATGGACGCGGACCAGAGACAGAGCGACATCAGCACCACATCTAGCAGAAGATTTCTTCCATTCCGCCACTCGACCTGGGACTTCATTAAGTCGAGCCATCAGGGACTCAAGGTCGTTCTGAAGCGTCGTCCCAGGCCAGGGTGATGTGTCGATCCGCGACATCGCAACCTTCAGTCGAGCAAGATAGTCAACCACGCTGGCAATACGAGACTCCAGACGGAGCACGTTCATTGCAGCCTCGTCCTTCACAAGGGAGTTAGCAGGGTCCAAGCCTGGCTCCACTCGACTGGTCTCCTCCTCAAAGTTCTGACAGAATTCTGCAAACACGATTCAAGAATAAGACAGTGACCCTACATAGACTTGGTAACTGCAAGACAGTCGAGGCAGAGTGATTACCTTCGAGCACGACGAACAGCTTCTTGGCGAGTCCACCGAGATAAGCCTCCAGATCGTTCCTCTTCCCCGCCAGCTCACCTGCCTTGTCGTGCAGAGCCACATTGTCGTTCTTCAGTCGGCTGACCTGTTGGTTGGCTACCTCGAGAGCAGCTTTCAGTCTGGAGTTCTCCTGCTCAAGAGCTCCGACCGAGGCCATTTTCTCTTCAGCAAGCCTCGTTTTGTCCAAGACCTCCTTCTGTGCCTCTGCAAGATCTTGATCCTTCTTCTTCAGAGCTTCCTCCAGTTTATCTGCGGTGCGTCGAGTGCAATCAACATCAAGAATGGACAAGAAAGAAAAGCCACTCGTCAAGAATGGAGAACCTCACCAGCCATACCTTTTGCTTCTTCTTGCGCCTTCTTCAAATTCTCCTGAGCAAGCTCCAAGTTAAGGTTGAGCTGGATCTGCTGATTCTCCAACTTAGTATAGCGAGCTACAAGTTCGCAGGATTTCTGTAAAAAGAAAAATCAGTCGACAGACGTCCAAAATAAGTTGCTTCCGAGTAACTAAGAGACAATGATGACGTTTCTAAGACTACAGCCGAATCAAGAACATTCGACAGTAGTCTCAGGGACTACACCTAGTGGGTGCACTCAGCGTGCCCCCACTGTAAAAAACAAAAAAACAAAAAGTCGACTGCCCGCAGTCGACCGGATACAGTCCCATTCGACATGGCCTAACCAGACCGAGTGAAGAAATACAGCTACAACAACACAATATAAAGACTACAGTCGACTGCCAGCAGTCCACCGTAGTCTCGGGGACTACACCCAGTGGGTGCACTTAGCGTGCCCCCACTCGTCCAAGAATTGGCAGACACACCCAGTGGGTGTACAGATACAAAGATCTTCGGAAAAGAGATTCTTCAAACAACATATCATAACAGACCAAGTGTTGAGTCGACTGACCTGGACGTTGCTCTGAAGAGCCGAGCTCGCGTCATAAGCTGCTTGGCTGGCCTCCCAAGCCACCTTCACTTGCTCCATCATGATCCCCGCCTGGCGTATAGCCTCTTTTGCGGCAGCCGCTTGGTCCTCAGGGACAGGGTACGCGGCAAAAAGCGAAGGCGGATCCGCAGTCGACGTCGAAGGCCGCACACTTGTCAGAGGAATGGCGAAAGTCACAGAAGCCCGAGCGGTGTCACCACCATCCCGAGCTACGGCCTCAGACGCCGGAGCAGATTGGGGGATCTTGTCAGCCGACGCCCTCTTGTTCTTCCTCACTCTCAACGGTTCGTTGTCGTCGTCATCCGGGAGGTCGATAACATGAGGAGGGGCTACAAGGGAAACATTCAATCGACCAGAGTTGCAATAAATGTTCAGTCGACTCAAAACGGAACGTCAGTAATCGTACCAAGGTTGGAGGTAACAGCATCCTCCATCTCTTGGTCGCCGTCCTTGGCGGAGATCTCAGAAGTAGCAGCGCTGCAAATCTCAAAAATCAGTCAGTTGGCTCAATGAATCGACCAAGGATCTGTCCATGGTCGACGAAGGAAAGCAAGCTTTATTATTACCCGGAAATAGTAGGGACAGCCATATTCATCTTGGGCAGAGCCTTGGGCGGCTTGGACAGCGTCGCGCGTGGGTGCTTGGGAGCCTTCCCAGTCGGCGTAGGAGAAGAGGTCCGAGGGCGTTTCGACGACTGCCCAACAGAAGCAGTCGCCTTGCCACGTTCCCGCGCTGGATCGTGTGTGAGCTTGGATCACCCCTCCGGGCGAGGGGGTTCAACCTCCTCCTCCTCCTCTTCGCTGGAGTCGACGTTGTCGTCTTCCTCTCCTTCACCGTCGAACTCCCACTCACCTTGGCCGTCTCCACTCTCACCTCCGCTCGCTTCCCCTTCCTCAGTTGGCCCCTGGGCCCCGTTGGGCGTCGAGTACATCTCCGTAGTCGCCTAGAAAACAACAGACAAGACGAAAGTCAATCGACCTACTCAAAGAAGACCAATGAAGAAAACAAGATCTCAGTCAGGAGCATAAAGACATACCTGGTCCACGTCATACGAGTTGTCGAGTGGAATTACCCTCCTGGCTCCTCGGGGGTTGTCTTTGTTCCCCGTGATGCTCGACAGCCACCCCTCCAGCATCTCGTCAGTAACCTCCTCCGGGTGGACCCGAGTGGTGTCGTCGAGACCCGAGTACAGCCACATCGGGTGGTCACGAGCCTGGAGCGGTTGGATGCGCCTCCGGAGGAAGACCTCCAGCAAGTCCATACCAGTCACGCCCTCACGGACAAGCTCAAACACTCGACCAGCCAGCACTTTGACTTGGGCCTTTTCCTCCGGCGTCACTTTCAGAGAAGCAGGTTTTTCAGCTCGGTCGAGGGAGAAAGGGGGAAGTCCGGTTGACTGCCCTGGGGTCGCCTGGTCTTGACAGTAAAACCAGGTCGCCTGCCAACCGCGGACCGACTCCGGGAAAGTGATGGATGGAAAACAACTCTTTCCCCTCGTCTGGATCGCCAGGCCCCCGCACAGCTGAATCACCTGCGTCCTTTCGTCACTCGACTTGGCCTTCTTGACCAATTGAGAGCGGCAGGTAAAGATGTGCTTGAAGAGTCCCCAATGGGGGCGGCAACCCAAGAAACCCTCACACATGGAAATGAAAGCAACAAGATATACGATGGAGTTGGGAGTGAAGTGGTGGAGCTGCGCTTCGAAGAAGTTCAGAAAGCTCCGGAAAAAAGGATGGGGCGGCAGAGAAAACCCTCGGTCAACATGGGGGGCTAGGAGCACACACTCACTGTCGCGAGGCTGAGGTTCAATCTCTCTCCCCGGGAGACGCGCAGCTTCGTGGGGAATGACTCCCCCCTCGACCATGTCGTCGAGATCTTCTTGCCGGATCACCGACGGCATCCAGTCGCTCTGGATCCAGCCGCGGGGCAGAGCAGACCTTGAGGAAGATCCGCCCCGAGCAGATCTCTTCCCTTTCCCCTGCGCCGCCGCCTTCTTCGCGCGCTCCAGAGCGGATGTCTTGTCCTTCACCATCATCGCCGGCAAATCTCGCACGGGTCTGCGGCGCTAGGGTGAGAGCGGAGGTGGCGGAGGAGCTTGCAAAGGGAGAGAGGAAGAAGAGAGCACACTGTTTGGAAACCCCGAGCCGGCTACTTATAAGAGGCCGCTCCCGAGTGGCTGACTGGTAGGCCCAGGCAATCCAGTCAAATCCCGCAGCAGACGCGCGCGTAGTACGTGGCGAAAAAGGTGGCGTGGAAATCGAGGAGCTTCCTCTTTATCCCTTCCGATTACTGCGGCCGCTCCCGTCCCGCGCGCTTCCCGAAATCCAAATCCCACGACATCCGCGGGCCGCAAAACAACTTGCCAAAACAGAAGACCCCGCTTGCGCCGACACTCGGTATGTCACAAGTAAAGAAATTCACTCGACGAAAGGCCTGGAATGGATCAAGGCGACTGAAATAGGTTGATGACGTCATCCGTGACGATTGACCCAAAACGAGACACTCATGTAGCCCAAAGAACCAGTCGGAAAGATCTCCAACTCTTTCCCCATTCAAACCTCGATCCATTCGGGGGCTAATGACGAAGCTATGTACCTAGGGTAGGGGCACGGACCTGTCCAAAGAGCCCTACCCAAGGACATCCCTAGAAGAAGTCACCTTTCAATCGACTTGAAGGTATCCCACTCGACGGGTTCAAGACACTCGACCAAGAAGCTATCACTCGACCATGAAGCCAACCACTCGACTGCCAGGAGACCTAAAGTCACTCAGCAGGCAAACGGTCGGCTATTAGGTAGTCTTTATGGTCATTATAGCACTTTATTAGGGGCGTTAAACCCTGCATCACTGAGGGCAGGAGAGGGCCGGCGAACTCTATATAAGCCACCCCCCCTCCTCAGTATGAAGGGTTCGCTCCCCTGTTACTCACACATGCATAATTCAATCGACCGCCTCCGGGCACCGAGACATAGGGCTGTTACTTCCTCCGTGAAGGGCCTGAACTCGTACATCCTGGTGTATTTACAACTTCTCCATAGCTGAGATCTGGCCTCTCCATACACACACCCCTACATCACTGTCAGAGTTAGAACCACGACAAGGCCTTTTCCTAGTAATTCCTCTAATAAGTATGGTAATTCCTACAAAAATTCTTATGGAAATTATAATAAGATGCCCTCTGATTTTGAATCTAGTATTAAAGAATTTATTAGTTTGCAAAAGAATTTCAATGCTTTGATTGAAGAAAAATTGTCTAAGATTGATGAGTTGGCTAGGAACGTGGATAGAATTTCTCTCGATGTTGATTCTTTGAAACTTAGATCTATTCCACCTAAGCATGATACCAATGAGTCTCTCAAATCCATGAGAATTTCCATTGATGAGTGCAAAGAAAGAACCGCTAGGCTGTGTGCAAAAAAGGATTGCTTTATAAAAGCGTGTTCTTCTAGTTTTGATGACAATAAGGATGAAGATCTAAAAGTGATTGATGTGTCTCCTATTAAATCTTTGTTTTGCCATATGAATCTTGATAATGATGGGACTGGAGATGAGTCAACTTTAATTAAAAGCCATCCCCATGATTCAGAGTTTTTAGATCTTGATGCAAAAATTAATAAAAGTGGGATTGGAGAGATCAAAACTTTACATAGCAATGAACCCACTATTTTGGATTTCAAGAAATTTAATTATGATAATTTCTCTTTGATAGATTGTATTTCTGTCGGTGTACTAGAGTAGCGGTACCCTAGTATCCCGAACTTGTGCACGGGCAGTCGCAGCATCCCGCGGCAAGGCTTGCCGGGTGACCGCCAAGGTCCTCCATGGTTCCTTTGGAGCCATTCAAGGACAAAGTATCCAAGCTAAGGAGACAAGACCCCGGCAAGAGGAGCTTGCCGGGAAGGCCAACCAAGGCATCTCAAGGAACTTGCCGCGACGCGCCACGCGTCCCGGCAAGGCCCGGTGAGCGACAAGCTCCCGGACGCGACAAGACAACGACCGCGGCAAGGCGCTTGCCGCGGCAAGCCACCACTCTGTGTCCGTGCTCCAGCACATCCACCAACGTGTCGCTCTGGGACCCTTCCAGGCGTACGTGGCGGGAGGCTGTGCAGCCAGCGGTGCGCGGTGGCAAGCGGCGCTGACAAGATTGCCATCGTGGCGAGCGGTGGCGTCCCTGACGGTCCCTTTTGCACTATTTAGGCGACGCAGACGGGCATTTAATGCCCTGGTCCCCTGCCGTCAGGGTTAGGTATGATACACTGTAGCAGGTAGCTGTACCAACCGCAACACCTTTCCATTTTTACCCTTGTCTACGTTGCCACCTGTCGGTGACCCCTTGAGCATATAAAAGGAGGCCCATGCGCAACGTAGAGGAGGGGGGAGGAAGGGAACACTCACGCTCGGTCTCGTTAGCTGCTGGGGTGTACTGTAGCACTCCGCGGTCCCGAGCAAGAACTCAATACAAACCACAAAGCAGGAGTAGGGTTTTACGCATCCGTGCAGCCCGAACCTGGGTAAACGGCTCGTGTGCTCCGCCTCGATCCGCTCTTCGTGCGACCCTCGCCCCCGCCGAACCGAAAGGGACTCGGTCCGCCGGTCCCATAGGTGCTTGTGGATTAGTCCCCCGACATCCTTGGCGCGCCAGGTAGGGGTGTCGAGGTTGTGTGAACCAGATCCGGCGTTCACACGAGCTAGATCTTCATCATCTTCATTGACATGCCGCCGAAGAAGAAGGCTTCGGAGGCGGCTGCTCCGTCCGCGCCGAACCCACCACCGCCGGAGCAAACGGCTGATGGGGCAGACGCCGGCGGAAGAATGGGCGTCGACGAGGGAGCTCACGGTGCTGCCAGGTCCAAGGACAAGGCTGCGCTGCCCATCGGCGGCGTAGCCGGCTCCCACAACGACCGGGCGCACTCCAAGACCTCGGCGCCCGTACATGCACCGCGCCCATCTCAGGAGGCGCGGGACCGGCAGCGTCATGGTACTCACGGTACCATGCGTTTGCTGGACCAAGATCGAGCTGGTGGATCTCGGAGTGCTCAAGACCAGCATGCACGCCAACATGCTGGCACGAGCGAGGCACGGTCGCCTGGACGGGATACTGCTCCTTCTAACATAGTTAGAAGTCCGAGCATATCCCGCTCCTCGCACCGTTCGCCACTGCCACCCGCCACTACAGCAGAAGCTTTGGCGCGAGCTCAACTGCTCCTGGACTACCCTCCAACGGCAGACAAGATCGACGACTGGAGGGCCACCATTCAGAGTCTCATCGGCTTCGCCAACGGCGACACTCAACGGCAGCCGAGCACGTCACAGCCGCGGCAAGTCAGCCAGGCACGAGCCGGTGGCGACAAGACCGGTGGGGGTGCAACCACTATGCACTCTCCGCCCCGAAGGCCAAGATCGCCGACTCGCCGGATCCACCTCGATAGCGACTCCACCGCGTCATCAGATCCACGAGCTCGTCGCGATCAGCGCCAAGTTCTTCACGAATGACAGCAAGAAGACGCTCGTACTCGCATCGAGCGCCGAAGAGAAGCGCGACGTCAATAGGACCAGCGCGCTGGGCCCTCTGTTGACATGCATGCGCCAGGGGAACCAGGCAACTTGCCGTACGCGGTAGGTTGCCCTGCGTTTACTCGTGAGATGCGGCAAGTCCAGTGGCCTAGCATGAAGAATTTCAAGCCAGACGTACCAGAGAAGTACGACGGCAAGTCGCATCCGTCGGAGTTCCTCAGCATCTACACCATCGCGGTGCAGGCTGCCGGGGGGCGGGACGACAAGATCCTTGCCAACTACTTCCCGCTGGTGCTCAAGCCCAACGTCAGGTCCTGGCTCATGCACTTGCCGGACAACTCCATATCCTCCTGGGCAGACCTATGCCATCAGTTTGTCGGCGCCTTTACAGGCGGCCACAAACCTCATGGCCAAGAGAGTGACCTTCATCTGCTCGCCCAGAAGGAAGGAGAGCCCCTGCGCAAGTACATTCAGAGATTCAGCCGTGTACAGCACAACATCCCAGATGTCCACCCTGCCGCGGTCATCAGCGCGTTCCATCAGAACGTGCGTAACCGCAGGATGCGGGAGGAGATGGCGATGTGCAAGATCAGAGACGTCAGTGAGCTGTATGCCCTGGCCGACAAGTGTGCACGTGCTGAGGAAGGGAGGAAACTCCCCGGAGAGAATACAGGAGCAGGAGGATCTGACAGCGAGGATGCTGCCCCGGCAAAGAAAAACCGGTGGCGGAACAACAGGAAGAAGAAAGGCAAAGATGTGCTAGTCATTGAGCAGTCCGGCAACGGAGGTGGCGCCAAGAAAGCCAAAGCTGGTAGCTCCGGCAAGGAGATTGCCGCATGCACCAACTGCCAGACTGTGGCGGTCGCCGACAAGCAGGACGGCACCGACAAGCAGTACTGCAAGATCCACCGCACCAAGGGCCATGACCTCCATAGCTGCAAGAAGGTCGAGCAACTTGTCCAGCAGCAAAAGGCTGAATACGAGCAACGTGACAAGGAGAGGGCCCAAGGAGGCGCTGGAGAATCTGGCAAGAAGCGCGCCGGCCGGGGAGGACGCCGCGGCAAGGCCAAGCAGCGGCAAGGAGACAGACCTCCCCGCGGCCACGAAAAGGATGAAGATGACGATGACGACGAAGACATGGATGGTGTCGAGACCAGTGAGCAGGAGTTCCAGAAAGCCACAAAGGTCTTGTGCGTTGACGGCGGTGCTTCTCTGCATACTTCGCACCGCCAACTCAAGCAGTGGGTGCGGGAAGTCAATGCGGCGGAACCACCTGTCGAGTCACGCAAGCTTCTGAAATGGTCCAGCACGCCTATCATCTTTGATATTGAGGACCACCCTGATCGCACAACTGCGGTCGGGTGCTTGCCGATGTTGGTTTCACCAACTATCCGCAACCTCAAGGTCACTAAGATGCTAGTTGACGGCGGGGCCGGCTTGAACCTGATCTCCTCCGCTGTACTCCAGAAACTCCAGATCCCTGACAGCGAGCTTGAAGAGACCGGCACATTCCAAGGAATCAACCCGGGAAGGAGCAAGCCGAAGGGGAAGGTCACGTTGCCAGTAAAATTTGGCAACGAGGTGAACTTCAGGACTGAGAGGGTCACTTTTGACGTTGCCGATTTTCCATTGCCTTACAATGGGATACTCGGCCGTCCAGCACTCGCCAAGTTCATGGCAGCCTCTCACTACGCATACAACATGCTGAAGATGCCAGGCCCGATAAGCGTCATCTCTGTCCCTGGCAACAAGAAGGATGCTCTTATCTGCGCCGACAAGATCTACCGGGAAGCGGCAGCCGCAACAGATCGCAAGTCACCTGCCGTTGAAGCTCTCGGGGGGAAGAAGAAGACCAAGTCCGGCAAGAGTTCTGATGCCCACTCCGGCAAGGAGGACGGCACTGGTGGTACCTTCACCATCAGTGCAACTCTCGACCCTAAATAGGAAAGCGCGCTCATTGCTTTCCTGCGGACGAACGTCGACGTGTTTGCGTGGCAACCGTCTGACATCCCCGGTGTACCCAGGAAAGTAATTGAGCACCATCTTGCCGTTTGTCCTCATGCGCGGCCCGTCAAGCAGAAGGTCAGGAAGCAAGCAATGGAGCGCCAAGAATTCATCGCAGAAGAGATCAAGAAGTTGGAAGCTGCAGGCCTTGTCAGAGGAGTGCTCCATCCTACGTGGTTGGCCAATCCTGTAGTCATGCGCAAGGCGAACGGGAAATGGAGACTTTGTATCGACTTTACCGATGTTAACAAAGCTTGTCCCAAAGACCCATTTCCTTTGCCGCGCATTGACCAGATTGTTGACTCCATGGCCGGATGTGACTTGCTTTCATTTCTTGACGCATACTCAGGATACCATCAGATCTTCATGGCAGAAGAGGATGAGGAGAAGACCGCATTCATCACTCCATGTGGCACGTACTGTTTCATACGGATGCCTTTCGGTTTAAAAAATGCTGGTTCAACATTTGCAAGGGTAGTCCATGTCGCTCTTGAGCCACAAATACACAGAAATGTGGAAGCCTACATGGATGACATAGTGGTCAAGAGCAAGGACAAGGCAACTCTGATTCAAGATTTAGACGAGACCTTTGCAAATCTGCGCAAGATCAGCCTCAAGCTCAACCCCGAGAAGTGTGTGTTTGGAGTCCCCTCCAGCAAGCTTCTCGGGTTCTTCGTGTCTCAGCGGGGAATCGAAGCCAATCCCGACAAGATCAAGGCCATTGAGCAGATTGAAGCACCAAAGCGCGTCAAGGATGTACAAAGACTTGCCGGTTGCGTGGCTGCTCTCAGCAGGTTTATCTCTAGGTCTGCTGAGCGCGCCCTGCCGTTTTTCAAAATATTGAAAAAGGCAGGTCCAATGAAATGGACTCCGGAAGCGGAGGCTGCGCTGCAAGACTTGAAGAGATACCTGTCCTCCACTCCAACACTTATCGCACCTAAGCCACAAGAGAAGTTGCTGCTGTATATAGCGGCAACCAATCAAGTGGTTAGTGCTGCGTTAGTAGTAGAGAGGGAGGCAGATGACGAGCCAGCAACCACGGCAGGCGCATCCAGCGACAAGCAGGGGGCTTCCCCGACAAGCTCTGGTCCCGACAAGGATGGATCTGCGCAGACGCGCGAGGAGATACAGAAGAGAATGGTACAGCGCCCAGTTTACTTTGTCAGTTCCCTTCTGCAGGGGGCTAGGTCAAGGTACTCTGGCGTGCAGAAATTGCTTTTCGGCCTTCTCATGGCCTCGAGAAAGCTGCGCCATTACTTCCAAGCACATGAGATCACAGTTGTCACTCGTTTTCCGCTGAAGAGGATACTACAGAATCCAGAAGCGACAGGCAGGATTGTTGAGTGGGCACTGGAACTGTCAAGCTTTGGCCTCAAGTTTGAGAGTACTTCAACTATCCAAAGCAGAGCATTGGCAGAATTCATAGCAGAATGGACGCCAACACCAGATGAAGAAATTCCAGAAACGAGCATCCCCGTCGAGGAAGCAAGCAAAGAGTGGCTGGTATACTTTGATGGTGCCTTTTCACTGCAAGGCGCCGACGCTGGCGTGCTGCTTGTCGCACCCACCGGAGAGCACCTCAAGTACGTAGTCCAGATGCACTTTCCCAAGGAGCAAGCAACAAACAATACTGCATAGTATGAAGGCTTGCTTGCCGGTCTCAGGATCGCGGCAGACCTTG